>NC_084749.1:47429936-47584936 GCF_033978785.1 Entelurus aequoreus | reverse complement strand
ACAAATGTCACCATTTTGCATGAAAAAGTAATAATTTTACATGAAAAAGTAATAATTTTACGAGAAAATATTGCAATATTACAGAAACAATAGGAAAAATTGTTCCCAATTTTATAAGAATTGGAATTTTCCTCAATAACAGTCGCAGTTTTACAAGAAAAGCTTAACATTTTGGCAATTTTATGAAAAGAGTCGTAATTTTACCCGACAAAAGTCACATTTTTTTAAGAAAACTCTAAAATGTTGGCAATATTGTAATAATAATTGGAATTTTACTTTGCAAAATGATGACAAGAGTCACGATTTTACTCAAAAAATGTCCCTATTTTACAAGAACAACAAAAGAATTGGCAATATTGTGATAAAAGTCAGAACTTTATATGACAAATGTCACCATTTTGCATTGAAAAGTAACAATTTTACACAAAAAAGTAATAATTTTACGAGAAAATATTGCAATATTACAGAAAAAATATGAGAAATTGTTCCCAATTTTGTAAGAAAATTACATTGCTAGTAATTGTTTTATTTTTGTTTGTAATTGGTTGGTCATTATTATTTACTTCAAGTTATTACAGTAGGGGGAGCACTTCAAATTTTTACACACACTTGTTATTTCATATGTTGACCAGAGGTGGAGCTATTTTAAAAGCGACACACAGTCAATTTGAGAAATCCCTCTTTTTTTGGGACTACCACAAAAAGCTTGTTGTGAAAAATGAGTTGGAATTTCACAAGAAAAAGGTCACAATTTCGCATGAAAATCTTACAATTTGGGCAGTGTTATAATAAAAGTCGTAATTTTACTCAACGCAAGTGAAAATTTTACAAGAAACACTGAACATTTGTGCAATATTATGTTAAAAGTTGGAATTTTACTCAATAACAGTCGCAGTTTTACAAGAAAATCTTAACATTTTGTTAATTTTATGAAAAGAGTCGTAATTTTACTCGACAAATGTCAACATTTTGAATTAAAAAGTACACGAAAAAGTAATACTTTTACGAGAAAATATTGCAATATTACAGAAACAATATGATAAATTGTTCCCAATTTTATAAGAAAAAAAGACAATTATTATTATTTTTTTGTAATTATTTTTTAATCATTATTAATAATTATTTACTTCAAGTTATTACAGTAGGGGGAGCACTTCAAATTTTTACACACACTTGTTATTTTATATGTTGACCAGAGGGGGAGCACTTTTAAAAGCGACACACAGTCAATTTGAAAAATCCCTCTTTTTTGACAGATTTCACCACCAGGGTGCAAATGAGATCTCCATTTTTTTGTTTTTTTGTATGCACATTAAATCAACAAAAAATCCTGACTTTGGAGCAATGTTCACGGACTCTAGTATTTGGCTCTCAAATAGATGCAATGGTTTTCCATATTGGGACCATGACTTATGTAATTACTTGTTCACACCTCCTCATATGGAAGCTACTTTTCCTTGTTGATGTCTCAAGAAAGGTAGAAATACAAGAACAGAAGCGCAAAATCAGACACACACACACACACACACACACACACACACACACACACACACACACACACACACACACACACACACTCTTGTATTTGCCACCTTCTTGAGACCCCCGAAAAATGCCTACCTCTTTAGGACCAGCCTTTCTAGATATATAAAGATGTGTATTTACAACATTAATAATATATACATACTATGCAAATATAAAAAAGCTTGTTGTGCAAAATGAGTTGGAATTTCACAAGAAAAAGGTCACAATTTCACAAGAAAAACTTAGAATCTTGGCAGTATTATAACAAAAGTCGTAATTTTACTCAACGCAAGTGAAAATTTGTGCAATATTATGATAAAAGTTGGAATTTTACTCAATAACAGTCACAGTTTTACAAGAAAATCTTAACATTTTGGCAATTTTATGAAAAGAGTCGTAATTGTACTCGACAAAAGTCACACATTTTTAAGAAAACTTTTCAATTTTGGCAATATTGTTATTATAATCTGAATTTTACTTGGCAAAATGATGACAAAAGTCACGATTTTATAAAAAAAAAATGTCCCTATTTTACAAGAACAACAAAAGAATTGGCAATAATGTGATGAAAGTCATAATTTTATGACAAATGTCACCATTTTGAATTAAAAAGTAATAATTTTACACAAAAAAGTAATACTTTTACTAGAAAATATTGCAATATTACAGAAACAACATGAGAAATTGTTCCCAATGTTATAAGAATTGGAATTTTACTCAAACACAGTCGCAGTTTTACAAGAGAAGCTGAACATTTTGACATTTTTATGAAAAGAGTCGTAATTTTACCCGACAAAAGTCTCACATTTTTAAGAAAACTTTTTAATGTTGGCAATATTATAATAATAATCAGAATTTTACTTGGAAAAATGATGACAAAAGTTGTGATTTTACTCAAAAAAATGTCCCTATTTTACAAAAACAACAAAATAATTGGCAATGTTGTGATAAAAGTCACGATTTTATTTTTTTTAAAAAGTCCCTATTTTACGAGAACAACAAAAGAATTGGCAATATTGTGATAAAAGTCAGAATTTTATATGACAAATATCCCCATTTTGCATTGAAAAGTAATAATTTTACACAAAAAAGTAATACTTTTACGAGAAAATATTGCAAGATTACATAAACAATGTGAGAAATTGTTCCCAATTTTATAAGAATTGGAATTTTACTCAATAACAGTCGCAGTTTTACAAAAAAAGCTTAGCATTTTGGCAATTTTATGAAAAGAGTCGTAATTTTACTCAACAAAAGTCACACATTTTTAAGAAAACTTTTCAATTTTGGCAATATTGTAATACTAATCTGAATTTTACTTGGCAAAATGATGACAAGTCACGATTATTTTTTTTTAAATGTCCCTATTTTGCAAGAACAACAAAATAATTGGCACTATTGTGATAAAAGTCATAATTTTATGACAAATGTCACCATTTTGCATTAAAAAGTAATAATTTTACACAAAAAAGCAATACTTTTACGAGAAAATATTGCAATATTACATAAACAACATGAGAAATTGTTCCCAATTTTATAAGATCTGGAATTTTACTCAATAACAGTCGCAGTTTTACAAAAAAAGCTTAGAATTTTGGCAATTATATGAAGAGTCGTAATTGTACTCGACAAAAGTCACACATTTTTAATAAAACTTTTCAATTTTGGCAATATTGTAATAATAATCGGAATTTTACTTGGCAAAATGATGACAAGAGTCACGATTTTTTTTTAAAATGTCCCTATTTTGCAAGACCAACAAAAGAATTGGCAATATTGTGATAAAAGTCAGAATTTTATGACAAAAGTCACCATTTTGCATTAAAAAGTAATAATTTTACACAAAAAAGTAATACTTTTACGAGAAAATATTGCAAGATTACATAAACAATATGTGAAATTGTTCCCAATTTTATAAGAATTGGAATTTTACTCAATAACAGTCGCAGTTTTACAAAAAAAGCTTAGCATTTTGGCAATTTTATGAAGAGTCGTAATTTTACTCGACAAAAGTCACACATTTTTAATAAAACTTTTCAATTTTGGCAATATTGTAATAATAATCGGAATTTTACTTGGCAAAATGATGACAAAAGTCACGATTTTATTTTTTTTTAAATCCCTATTTTACGAGAACAACAAAAGATATTGTGATAAAAGTCAGAATTTTTTATGACAAATGTCACCATTTTGCATTAAAAAGTAATAATTTTACACAAAAAAGTAATACTTTTACGAGAAAATATTGCAAGATTACAGAAACAACATGAGAAATTGTTCCCAATTTTTAAGAAAAAAAGACAATTTTAGTTAGTTATTTTTAGTATTTTTTTTTTTTTGTAATTGGGTTTTTAATCCTTATTTACTTCATGTTATTACAGTAGGGGAGCACTTCAAATGTTTACACACTTGTTATTTCATATGTTGACCAGAGGAAAAGCACTTTTAAAACCGACACAGTCATTTTGAGAAATCCCTCTTTTGTGGGACCACCCTCATTTTAATAGATTCCACCACCAGGGGTGCAAAGGAGATCTCTATTATTTGTTTTTTGTAATGTGCTTAAGGCCGATGACAAAAGGAGGCCCTTTTGTAAGCACATTAAATCAGCAAAAAAAATCCTGACTTTGGAGCAATGTTCACAGACTCTAGTATTGGGCTCTCTATTAGATGCGATGGTTTTCCGTATTGGGACCATGATTTATGTCCTAACTTGTTCACACCTCCTCATATGGAAGCTACTTGTCCTTGTTGATGTCTCAAGAAGGGTAGAAATACAAGAAAACACACACACACACACACACACACACACACACACACACACACACACACACACACACACACACACCAAGGCCGTCCATCTCCTCCAAACAAAACCTCTTCATCTACAGCACAAAGGAGCCTCTCCTGAAAGCCTATCATTTTCACCGGCCATGGGTGGAATGGTGACGGAAGGAGGAGGGAGGGGACGGGATGAAGAGGACCGTGTTGGAAAATTGGATCAGGGCCTCGTGTTGTCACTCGCAGTTTTATCAGTGGAGCCTGATGCCAAAAGGTCATCTGACATAATGGCTGATGAATTTAAAAATGCAGGATTTTCATTTGCAATTTTCAATTTAGTCAGGCGGAGCCTCTCGGCGGAGCCACTCCGATAACCGTCTCCAGCCTGTCGGCGCTATCGCGACCGCCTGTCACAAACATCAAGCAGCTGTTGAGACCAATGGGTGGGACTTTTTGAAATATTGTATCATTTAAAAAAAAAAAAGGCTTGTAGAAGAAGAGGGAGAGGTAACAAATATTACAAAACCTAAAACCAGTGAAGTTGGCACGTCGTGTAGTTTGTGAATAAAAACAGAATACAATGATTTGCTAATCCTTTTCAACCTATATTCAATTGAATAGACTGCAAAGACAAAATATTTAAAGGCCTACTGAAAGCCACTACTACCGACCACGCAGTCTGATAGTTTATATATCAATGATGAAATCTTAACATTGCAACACATGCCAATACGGCCGGGTTAACTTATAAAGTGACATTTTAAAATTCCCGGGAAATATCCGGCTGAAACATCGCGGTATGATGACGTATGCGCGTGACGAAGTCCGAGTAACGGAAGTTATGGTACCCCGTAGAATCCTATACAAAAAGCTCTGTTTTCATTTCATAATTCCACAGTATTCTGGACATCTTTTGCAATTTTTTTAATGAACAATGAAGGCTGCAAAGAAGACAGTTGTAGGTGGGATCGGTGTATTAGCAGCGGACTACAGCAACACAACCAGGAGGACTTTGTTGGAGCGCTAGCCGCGCTAGCCGCGCTAGCTGCGCTAGCCGCCGACTTCACCTTGACTTCCTACGTCTCCGGGCCGCCAAACGCATCGGGTGAAGTCCTTCGTCCTTCTGCCGATCGCTGGAACGCAGTTGAGCACGGGTGTTGATGAGCAAATGAGGGCTGGCTGGCGTAGGTGGAGAGCTAATGTTTTTAGCATAGCTCTGTGCAGTCCGGATGCTAAGTTAGCTTCAATGGCGTCGTTAGCACAGCATTGTTAACCTTCGCCAGCCTGGAAAGCATTAACCGTGTATTTACATGTCCACGGTTTAATAGTATTGTTGATTTTCTATCTATACTTCCCGTCAGGGGTTTATTTCTTTTGTTTCTATATGCAGTTAAAGCAAGATGCTATCACGTTAGCTCGTAGCTAAAGCATTTCGCCGATGTATTGTCGTGGAGATAAAAGGCACTGAATGTCCATTTTGCGTTCTCGACTCTCATTTTCAAGAGGATATAGTATCCCAGGTGGTTTAAAATACAAATCTGTGATCTACAATAGAAAAAGGAGAGAGTGTGGAATCCAATGAGCCAGCTTGTACCTAAGTTACGGTCAGAGCGAAAAAAGATACGTCCATCACTGTCTCTCAAGTCATTCACTGTAACGTTCCTCATCCACGAATCTTTCATCCTCGCTCAAATTAATGGGGTAATCATCACTTTCTCGGTCCGAATCTCTCTCGCTCCATTGTAAACAACGGGGAATTGTGAGGAATACTAGCTCCTGTGACGTCACGCTACTTCCGGTACAGGCAAGGCTTTTTTTTAATCAGCGAGCAAAAGTTGCAAACTTTATCGTCGATTTTCTCTACTAAATCCTTTCAGCAAAAATATGGCAATATCGCGAAATGATCAAGTATGACACATAGAATGGATCTGCTATTCCCGTTTAAATAAATAAAAATCATTTCAGTAGGCCTTTAATGTTCACACTGAGAAATGTCATTGTTTTTGTTGCAAATATGTAACAGTCAGCGTTCTGCGTTGTGTATTTTCTTAGTGAGGCACACACACCGGAGTTGAATCACGGGGATTTATTCATCTTTTTTTGGAAAAAACAAAAACAGGGCTACACACACAGTCCACGGCAAACAGAATCTCTCTCCACTAAAGAATAAAGAAAAAAATACACACTCATATAAATGCTAGAGCGGCACACAAGATGTCCACACAGACACACAGCAGAGCCCCTGACCCCTGCACAAACTCATGAGACAGGAGACCCCACAACAACTGCAGCTAGCAGTAAGCCAGGGGTCACCAACGCAGTGCCCGCGGGCACCAGGTAGCCCGTTAGGACCAGATGAGTAGCCCGCTGGCCTGTTCTAAAAATAGCTCAAATAGCAGCACTTACCAGTGAGATGCCTCTATTTTTTAAATTTTATTTATTTACTAGCAAGCTGGTCTCGCTTTGCCCGACATTTTTAATTCTAAGAGAGACAAAACTCAAATAGAATTTGAAAATCCAAGAAAATATTTTAAAGACTTGGTCTTCACTTGTTTAAATGCATAAATTTTTTTACTTTGCTTCTTATAACTTTCAGAAAGACAATTTTAGAGAAAAAATACAACCTTAAAAATGATTTTAGGATTTTTAAACACATATACCTTTTTACCTTTTAAATTTCTTCCTCTTCTTTCCTGACAATTTAAATCAATGTTCAAGTAAATTTATTGTTTTTATTGTAAAGAATAATAAATACATTTTAATTTAATTCTTCATTTTAGCTTCTGTTTTTTCGACGAAGAATATTTGTGAAATATTTCTTCAAACTTATTATGATTAAAATTAAAAAAATATATATTCTGGCAAATCTACAAAATCTGTAGAATCAAATTTAAATCTTATTTCAAAATCTTTTGAATTTATTTAAAAATGTTTGTTCTGGAAAATCTAGAAGAAATAATGATTTGTCTTTGTTAAAAATATAGCTTGGTCCAATTTGTTATATATTCTAACAAAGGGAATAAGCGGTAGAAAATGGATGGATGGATGGAATCTTAATCAGGAAAAATGACTAATGATGTTCCATAAATTCTTTTTTAAATTTTTTCAAAAAGATTCGAATTAGCTAGTTTTTCTCTTCTTTTTTTCGGTTGATTTTTGAATTTTAAAGAGTCGAAATTGAAGATAAACTATGTTTCAAAATTTAATTGTCATTTTTTTCGTGTTTTCTCCTCTTTTAAACCGTTCAATTAAGTGTAAATATCATTAATTATTAATAATAACGTACAGTTAAAGGTAAATTGAGCAAATTGGCTATTTCTGGCAATTTATTTAAGTGTGTATCAAACTGGTAGCCCTTCGCATTAATCACTACCCAAGAAGTAGCTCTTGCTTTCAAAAAGGTTGGTGACCCCTGCAGTAAGCTAACCAAGCTAATCCACACATCCTTTAGCATACAAAAGTTCGTTTTTTTTTTTCAACAATTCAACAGCCATTCGGGAATTCAACACACATGCACACCAACAAGTCACAAAACAGTGTGCATTCCCACAAAACACTTTTAAAAACGACAACCAAAAAGTTTATAAAAAAAAACAAAAGGAGAGAGACATAAACATGACTTACCAGCTCCGAGCGTCAGTGCTCACTGAAGCTGGTCACAAAGGTGCGACGCCAAATCACCCCCCCAGGGCAGGGGTCGGCAACCCAAAATGTTGAAAGAGCCATATTGGACCAAAAATACAAAAACAAATCTGTCTGGAACCGCAAAAAATTAAAAGCCATATTACATACAGATAGTGTGTCATGAGATATACATTGAATTAAGAGGACTTAAAGGAAACTAAATGACCTCAAATATAGCTACAGATGAGGCATAATGATGCAATATGTACATATAGCTAACCTAAATAGCGTGTTAGCATCGATTAGCTTGCAGTCACGCAGTGACCAAATATGTCTGATTAGCACTCCACACAAGTCAATAACATCAACAAAACTCACCTTTGTGTATTCACGCACAACGTTAAAAGTGTGGTGGACAGAATGAGACAGAAAAAGAAGTGGCATAAAACACGTCCTAAAAAGTCGGAGAAAGTTATGCATGTAAACAAACTATACGGTGAGTTCAAGGACCGCCAAAATTAGTAGGACAAAACGGCGCTCGCCAAATACTCGAATCAGTGAAGCACGTTTAATATAAACAGTGTGATTTGTAACAATTAGGGAGGTTTGTGTCATGTTTGTCCTCCTACAGAAACCATACTAAAACAAAAAAAACAGATTTTTTTCCCCTCATCTTTTTCCATTCTTCATACATTTTTGAAAAATCTCCAGAGAGCCACTAGGGCGGCGCTAAAGAGCCGCATGCGGCTCCAGAGCCGCGGGTTGCCGACCCCCGCCCCAGGGAAACAAAAAGGTATGTAACGGAAAATAATAGAGTGGAACCTATTTACAATGAGAAACACTTTTGGGGAAGTTCACAACAAAAAATGATGTGAATAATTGAACAAAATTAAAATAAAATAAAATTTAGCTTGGCTACAAATAATCATTAACTTAGAATTTAATGGCAGCAACACATTGCAAAAAAGTTCCCATTCCTAACCCTATGGGTTAGGAATGGGATGGCACTTCAAGTTCATATGTGAGTCAAGGCAGGTGGCCAAATACTTTTGGCAATATAGTGTAGAAGCCTGAGTTGACCTACAATCTCCCAATTAGTGTGTGAGTTATATTTACATAGCGCTTTTTCTCTAGTGACGCAAAGCGCTTTTACAAAGTGAACCCCCATTTAAACCAGCGTGGGTGGGCACTGGGAGCAGGTGGGTAAAGTGTCTTGCCCAAGGACACAACGGCAGTGACTCGGATCGAACCTGGAACCCTCAAGTCGCTGGCACGGCCAATCTACCAACCGAGCTATGCCGCCCCAGAACGTTACTCTGGAAGACCTGCTCTTCCGGGTTCTTCAGACCACCAATTACGGACATGACCGCCTCATCTTTCTGAACAATGATTTATTTTGCAATAAATGTTTTTTGGGTTCGTTTTCAGTCATTTCTGTCCGTCTCGCCCTCACTCTCGTTCGTGCTCGGGTTTTTTTCTCTCCACCATCAACAACAACTCTCCTTCCCGGTTGCTGCTCTTTAACAGAGCGACCGGTGATTAGATAAGCCAGCCCAGGTGTGCCATCTACGCACCTGCAGGTCCGCAGGCCACGCCCCCCCCACAATTACATATGTGCTTTAAAGGCCACACTGCATGCACGGTGCATTCCCCAGATTATTTCTAAAGTCCCGCATGTTAAATAGTCTACACTACAGCCTTTGCACCCACGGACTATTCTGGTTTGTTCAAATTAGAGCAGGGGTCCCCAAACTACGGCCTGCGGGCCGGATACGCCCCCCTCCCCCCAGCGTCCAAAATCCGGCTCGAAGGAAGTCCCAAGTTACAAAAAAAAAAAAATGTTTTTTTTTAGTTTTTTTTTTTAATTATAATTTATTTTTTTTAATTTGTCCTTACTAGTCCCATTTTCTACCGTCTCCTAGCCACTCAGGCAAATCATATTGTCTAAAAATGCATTTTACCATCGATAACGTGACATGCAGCAAGTGCGCTCTTTAAGTCAATTAGTGCGCGAGGAATATATATATATATATATATATATATATATATATATATATATATATATATATATATATATATATATATATATACACACAGTATATATGGGAGACCGGGCTTCCTGCTCCGCCGCTCCCAGTCTGTGGAACGCTCTCCCTGACCACCTGAGGGCACCACAGACTGTGGATGCTTTTAAAAAAAGACTTAAAAGCCCTTCTTTTTAAAAAAGCCTTTTTTTTTAGATATGTGCATACTAGCTATAGCTATTTGACTGTTCTAGTTTGTATTTTTATTTATTTTTTTATTATCTTTTTTTATTTATTTTTTATTTTTTTAATACACTGTAGCACTTTGAGATTGTTTACTCAAGTGCTTTTTACAAATAAAATCTATTATTATTACACACATACATAGTCATATACATATATACAGACACACACACTTACTTAAAATATATATATATATTTTATGTAAATGTGTATATATATATATATATATATATATATATATATATATATATATATATATATATATATATATATATATATATATATATATATATATATAGCGTGGCCCCCAGCAAAATTGTTTTACCCCAATGCAGCCCCGGAGTCAAAAAGTTTGGGGACCCCTGAATTCGACCAACAGTAGCCCAGTTGTATCTGTTAGGTGAGGTAGTGTTTTTTTTTTTTCTTCCTTTGAAACATCAGTGGTGCTCCGTTGCTAGCATTAATTCCACCTTCATCACTGGTAATGTATGAGGGGTTTTAATCATTCATAGTGTCTAATTACCATTTTAAATGCAGACGGCTTGTTTGCAATATAAAAAAAAAAAAAGGAGAATGATTAGCATAAGCGTTTCCAGGGCAGCTCCACATATTGCAGGTTTCTCCCCATCACCGCCTATTCATCCCTCTACATCACACCTGACAGGAAGACAGAGACGGAACAACGGAGGGAGAGAGGATCTTGGCAGGGAATCCCGGCCTTGCTCGACTCAATTGAGCAGCTGTGTCTCATAAAAAAAACAAAAAAAACGTACAAGTATTTTTACAACATACAATGCAAAGAGAGGCAAAAAACAGAAGGATGAACAGGAAAATGTTGCTGTTGGAAAGTCACACGTTACAGTGCTTACTTTTCGGTTGATTGGATCGGATGACCAATCAAGTGTATACAGTCGTGGTCAAAAGTTTGCATACACTTGTACAGGACATAATGTCATGGCTGTCTTGAGTTTCCAGTAATTTCTACAACTCTTATTTTTTTGTGATAGAGTGATTGGAGCACATACTTGTTGGTCACAAAAAAACATTCATGTAGTTTGGTTCTTTTATGAATTTATTATGGGTCTACTGAAAATGTGAATGTGGAGGGAGGGGTGGCCTGCGGGCCTGCCGCAGAACGGGGTGTGCCAGGACCGGCCTGGAAGACAGCGACAGATGAGTACCGTATTTTTCGGATTATAAATCACAGTTTTTTTTCATAGTTTGGCCGGGGGGTGTGACTTATACTCTGGGGCAATTTATGTGTGAAATGATTAGCATATTACCGTAAAATATAAAATAATATTATGTATGTCAGTCACTTAAGAGACTAGGTGTATAAGATTTCATGGGATTTAGCGATTAGGAGTGACAGATTTTTGGTAAACGTATAGCATGTTCTATATGTTATAGTTATTTGAATGACTCTTACCATAATATGTTACGTTAACATACCAGGCACGTTCTCAGTTGGTTATTTATGCCTTATATAATGTACACTTATTCAGCCTGTTCACTATTCTTTATTTATTTAAAATTGCCTTTCAAATGTATATTCTTGGTGTTGAATTTTATCAGATACATTTCCCCAAAAAATGTGATTTATACTCCAGTGCGACTTGTATGTTTTTTTCCTTCTTAATTATGCATTTTCGGCCGGTGCGATTTATACTCCGGAGCGCTTTATAATCCGAAAAATACGGTAGATGGCCCAGGTGGGCCTTGTTATCTAATCACCTGTCACCTTTATTAGCAGCAGCCGGATTGAGACACGTTGTTGGAGTTTTAGTTGCTGATGAGCGGCCGCAGGAAGAAAATACATTGTGCTGGAAAGCAGAGGCCGATTGCTATTTATGAAAATAAAACAAGTGTTACACGCTGAATTCCGGGCTCTCCTGGCAGTGTGTGGTGGTCCGAAGAACCCACTAGAGGGCAACCTCTACAGTGAGCAAATGTGCTGGGTCAAAAGTATACATACAGCAATGTTAATATTTGCTTACATGTCCCTTGGCAAGTTTCACTGCAAAAAGGCACTTTTGGTAGCCATCCACAAGCTTCTGCTTGAATTGTTGACCACTCCTCTTGACAAAATTAATGCAGTTCAGCTAAATTTGTTGGTTTTCTGTGGACATTACTGAAGACACAAGTCCAAGTCAGGTCTTTGTCGGACCACGTGTAACCACACCAGCTCAGGGGCTTCACATCCAGCAGGTACACCGTCATGATCGTCTGAGACAAGCCACCCGGACAGCTGTTGCAACAATTGGTTTGCATAACCAAAGATGTTCTGCATAAACTGTGAGAAACAGTTTCAGGACATCTAGATTAAACAAAAATGGATCTGTTTGGCCACAATACCCAGCATTATGTTTAGAGGAGAAAAGGTGAGGCTTTTAATCCCAGGAACTCCATTCCTACCGTCAAGCATGGTGGTGGTAGTATTATGCTATGGGCCTGTTTTGCTGCCAATGGAACTGCTGCTTTACAGAGAGCAAATGGGACAATGAAACCTCCAAATTCTTCAGGACAAGCTAAAATCATCAGCCCGGAGGTTGGGTCTTGGGCGCAGTTGGGTGTTCCAACAGGACAATGACCCCAAACACACGTCAAAAGTGGTAAAGGAATGGCTAAAACAGGCTAGAATTAAGGTTTTAGAACTAAAGTTCTGACTTAAACCTGTGGACAATGATGAAGAAACAAGTCCATGTCAGAAAACCAACACATTTAGCTGAACTGCACCAATTTTGTCAAGAGGAGTGGTCAAAAATTCAAGCAGAAGCTTGTGGATGGCTACCAAAAGTGCCTTATTGCAGTGAAACTTGCCAAGGGACATGTAAGCAAATATTAACATTGCTGTATGTATACTTTTGACCCAGCACATTTGCTCACATTTTCCATAATAAATTCATAAAAGAAGCAAACTTCATGAATGTTTTTTGTGACCAACAAGTATGTGCTCCAATCACTCTATCACAAAAAAATAAGAGTTGTAGAAATGATTGGAAACTCAAGACAGCCATGACATTATGTTCTTTACAAGTGTATGTAAACTTTTGACCACGACTTTATGTATGTTTTGTACAGTTATAAATACAGTAGAGTATGCATGTCAAAAGTTCAATGCTGGCGCATGTTGGACTGCAAGTCATCACCAAAACAATAATGGCAGACCACAGTATTGCTGTTCTGTTTCTTAGAATAATGACATGAAACACTACAAGCAAAGTGTATGTTTTGTTCAATAAGACCAGCATCAAATTATTAACATGAGAGCAATACATGCAGAGAAAGTATTAAAAATGCTTTTAGATAAGACCTTGAAGAACACTTTCTGCACGGTTTATATATATATATATATATATATATATATATATATATATATATATATATATATATATATATATATATATATATATATATATATATATATATATATATACACACACACAGTATATTTGGGAGACCGGGCTTTCTGCTCCGCCACTCCCAGTCTGTGGAACGCTCTCCCTGACCACCTGAGGGCACCACAGACTGTGGATGCTTTTAAAAAAGGCTTAAAAGCCCTTCTTTTTAAAAAAAAAAAAAAAACATTTTTTTTAGATATGTGCATACTAGCTATAGCTATTTGGCTGTTCTAGTTTTTATTTGTATTTCTTTCTTTATTATCTCAACTGAAGGTTTGGGAACAACAGCAACTCAGCCACCAAGTGGTAGGCCATGTGAAATGACAGAGAGGGGTCAGCGGATGCTGAAGCGCATAGTGCAAAGACTTTCTGCACAGTCAGTTGCTACAGAGCTCCAAACTTCATGTGACCTTCCAATTAGCCCACGTACAGTACACAGAGAGCTCCATGGAACGGGTTTCCATGGCCGAGCAGCTGTGTCTAAGCCATACATCACCAAGTCCAATGCAAAGCGTCGGATTGGACTCTAGAGCAGTGGAGACTCGTTCTCTGGAGTGATGAATCACACTTTTCCATCTGGCGCCCTGAGGTCCGAGAGCCAGCTCCAGCTCGTGGTGCCCAAGACCAGACTTAAAACCAGGGGAGACAGGGCCTTCTCTGTGGTCGGCCCTAAGCTCTGGAACACTCTGTCCCTCCATGTTCAAACTGCTCCCAGAGTGGAGTGTTTTAAGTCTCGTCTTAAGACCCGCTTTTATTCTTTGGCTTTTAACACTACGTGAGTTGTGTGGTCCTCTGATGTCCTCTGTGTTTTTTATACATTTTTATAAATTCTATTTACTGTTTTAATTGGTTTTACCCATTTTTAATCATATTTATTTTTATATTGTTTTTATATTGGTTTTATATTTATTTTTTGTTTTTATTCAGTCATTGGTGGAGCTAAGGATAATATTTGAATATTGTTTTTAATATTGTTGTGCAGCACTTTGGAAACATTTTTGTTGTTTAAATGTGCTATATAAGTAAAGTGGATCGGATTGGATTGGACCAGTCTGGGTTTGGAGGTTGCCAGGAGAACGCTACATTTCGGACTGCATTGTGCAGAGTGTGACATTTGGTGGAGAAGGAATTATGGTGTGGGGTTGTTTTTCAGGAGTTGGCCCCTTAGTTACAGTGAAAGGAACTTTGAATGCTCCAAGATAACAAAACATTTTGGACAATTCCATGCAGTTTGGAGCGGGCCCCTTCCTCTTCCAACACGACTGTGCACCAGTGCACAAAGCAAGGTCCATAAAGACATGGATGACAGAGCCCGGTGTGGATGAACTTGACTGGCCTGCACAGAGTCCTGACCTAAACCCAATACAACACTTTTTGGATGAATTAGAACGGAGACTGAGAGCCAGGCCTTCTCCACCAACATCAGTGTGTGACCTCACCAATGCGCTTTTTAGAAGAATGGTGGACAATTCCTATAAACACACTCCACAACCTTGTGGACAGCCTTCCCAGAAGAGTTGAAGCTGTAATAGCTGCAAAAGGTGGACCCACATCATATTGAACCCTATGGGTTAGGAATGGGATGGCACTTCAAGTTCATATGTGAGTCAAGGCAGGTGGCCAAATACTTTTGGCAATATAGTGTATATATATATATATATATATATATATATATATATATATATATATATATATATATATATATATATAGTATTATATTTACACCAACTACATACTGCCTTCCTGTGTATTGTAGTTGAAGTAAACAATATAATGTTGGTAGACAACTTTGGAAATCATTGCTTTGTAGTCCAATATTTACCAATGTGCATTCTAGTTAGGGTTGTATATTAAACCGGTACTAGTAAAGTACCGCGATACTAATGAATCTTAATTGGTACTATAGCGACTCTAAAAAGTACCCCAAGGATGCAGAGAACAGCAGGCGGAATGCAAGTAAAACACAAGTTATTACTTACAAAGAGGCGTGGAACCCGCAACAGCACACAAAGCATCGGTCTCAGAGAGAATGATCCAACAGTGGAGGAGGGAACCAGGTGGAACTCAATAGAACTACTTTCAAGGAGGAACAGGTGTGCTGACAGGACATGGAACAGAAAGTAAAGGTTGCTGCAAAACACAGAGACCAAACAGGAAACACTGACAAAACAAGAGCACCCGGACAGGAAGTCATTCTAAACACAAGAAAACCCAAACATAACCAAACTGTCTGTAGCAAGCCTGACATCCACTGTAATGATACCAAGTGCGAAAGCGTATCTAGTCGATACTGCAATGATTATATTGATATTTTTTTTTATAATCAAAACATCTTTTCTCGTTTTTTTTTCCATTCATATTATGTTTATGAGGACACTTAAATTATGACCAATGTATGATCCTGGAACTACTTGGTATCGGATCGATACCCAAATTTGCGGTATCATCCAAAACTAATGTATAGCATCCAAACAACAGAATAATATGTGTTTATTCCATTTTAACAGAAGTGTAGATGGAACATGTTAAAACAGAAACAAAGCAGATATTAACAGTAAATGAACAAGTAGATGAATAATTCATTTGTTACCGCTTGTCCTTCATAATTTTGACAAGATAACCGAATGATAAATGACACAATATGTTACTGCATATGTCAACAACCAAATTAGGAGCCTTTGTTTTAAGTACCAATGATTGTCACACACACACTAAGTGTGGTGAGATTATCCTCAGCATTTGACCCATCACCCTCACCCCCTGGGAGGCAAGGGGAGCAGTGAGCAGCAGCGGTGGCCGCGCCCGGGAATCATTTTTGGTGATTTAACCCCCAATTCCAACCCTTGATGCTGAGTGCCAAGCAGGGAGGTAGTGGGTCCCATTTTTACAGTCTTTGGTATGACTCGGCCGGGGTTTGAACTCACGATCTACCCATCTCCGGGCGGACCACGCTTACTTACTAATAAAATACAAGTTGCATTGTATGTTCACTATTTTATTTAAGGACAACATTGTTCTTATATTGCAATAAGGAACATATGTTTAATGTACCGTAAATATTTTGTTAAAATAAAGCCAATAATGCCATTTTTTGTATCGAAAAGTATCAAAATATTTGTTGTTACCAGTACCATAATATTGGTATTGGGACAAGCCTAATTGCAGTCTTCACAAATATACCTTGCTGTATCATCAAGGTTAATGTATGACATGTTGAATTGTTAAATATATATATATATATATATAAATATATATATATATATATATATATATATATATATATATATATATATGTATATATATATATATATATATATATATATATATATATATATATATATATATATATATATATATATATATATATATATATATATACATATATATATATATTTATATATATATTTATATATATATATATATATATATATATATATATATATATATATATATATATATATATATATATATATACTTATATATATATATATATATGTATATATATATATATATATATATATATATATATATATATATATATATATATATATATATATATATATACTTATATATATATATATATATGTATATATATATATATATATATATATATATATATATATATATATATATATATATATATATATATATATATATATAAATATATATATATATATATATATATATATATATATATATATATACATATATATATATATATATATATATATATATATATATATATATATATATATATATATATATATATATATATATGTGTGTGTGTATATATTAGGGTTGTATGGTATACCGGTATTAGTATATGTGGAGGGGGGTGTGGCCTGCGGGCCTGCCACGGAACGGGGTGTGCAAGGACCGGCCTCGAAGACAGCGACAGGTGAGTAGATGGCCCAGGTGGGCCTTGTTATCTAATCACCTGTTGCCTTTATTAGCAGCAGCCGGAACGAGACACGAGGTGGGAGTTGGAGCCCGAGAAAGACACACGGACTGAGACACGGTGGACTGAAAAGTCTGAAAATATATTGCTGGAAAGAAATCCCTGAATGAAAATAAAAGACTGTTACCTCAGACTGCCGGGCTCACAAGGGGAATCTTGGTGTCAGGAGAACCCACAGGAAGGCAACCTCTACAGTATAGTATCGCGATACTAGTGAATCATTTTCTGAAGTGTACTGGTCCTGCACCCCCCACGCCCGGATCGAAGTCACGTTGTGACATTGCTGGTTTACAAGAAGACGAGCATGTTCAGCAGCGCACAATCACAGAGTACTTACAAGCAGACACAGTGTGTAGACAAAAAAGGGAGAACGGACGCATTTTGGCGTAAAAACTAACGATAAAGGTGAAGTTATAACACTGAAACGCCCTTAGGAAGAGATGCTTTAAGACATGGCTAGCTAGCTAGCGGCTAACATCCAGCTGCCGTCGGCAGGGTTTTAGCTACTTCTAAATCACTAATCCTGGTTTCCATGGTGACAAATAAAGTCAGTTTCTTACAAGTATCATCCCTGCAGGACGAGGAATAGCTAAACATGCTTCACTACACACCGTAGCTCACCAGCATCAAAATGTAAACAAACGCCATGGGGGGATTTACACCTGACATCCACTGTAATGACACCGAGTACAGTACTGTATCTAGTTGATACTACTATGATTGCGTCGATATTTTTTGGCACCACAACATCTTTCGTTTTTATAAAATGTGTTATGTGTATAAACTCAGGAATTATGTCCCTGGACACATGAGGACTTTGAATATGACCAATGTATGATCCTGTAACGACTTGGTATCGAATTGATACCCAAATTTGTGGCATTTACACCAGTGTGGGTAGCACTTGGAGCATGAAGGGTGCGGTGTCTTGCCGAAGGACACAACAGCAGTGACTAGGATGGCAGAAGCTGGATTCGAACCAGGAACCCTCAAGCTTCTGGTCGGTCGCTCTACCATCTGAGCCACGCCACCCCAGGTGGTCCGTGTTTTACAGTCTTTCGTGTCGACGACCGCACCCCCGTAAATGTTTGATAGTGTACAAAAAGAAACGGTGCCTTACAAGGGTTTTCGTTGTATCCCATTGGGTTGAGTTTTTCCTTGCCCTGATGTGGGATCTGAGCAGAGGATGTCGTTGTTGAGACACTTGTGATTAAGGGCTATGTAAATAAACTTGGATTGATTGGTTGATTGATTGAGTTACGTGTGTGTCGCAGGAAAATACACAGGTAGAGTAATACAGCACATAGGCGGAGAACTGTCATTTCCCGACTATAAACCGCTGCATTTTTCTCATGCTTTGAACCCTATGCTACGGCTAATCAATGGATTTTATTCCTGGTTTCACAAGCCTCACAAGCGCCGATAAATTTTAGCCCCATCACATCAGACAACTTCAACTGCCGAATGGGTCACGGTGGACCAATGGAATTGTTCACATTAACCCTTGTGTGGTGTTGGGGTGCGTGGGACCGTTTTCATTTTTTAACAAAAGAAAAATGATACAATTAATAATTTTTTCCAACTGAAACTCACTGATTTTGGCTCATTTTCTGTGAATAACATATATCAGAATACATATTTAATGACCACACACCATACACCCCCCCTACACATTTCTATTACAAAGCTAAAGGCGTTGTTGTTAGTGGGGCTAACGAAAAAGCTAAATGCTAATCCACAAAGAAGCGCTAATAAGGAGTCTGTTAAGCTAAAACTAGCCAGCGCCAGGCTGGATAATCCCTGCACACATAGCAATTCTCTTAGAATAATATACAACTCACATAATGTTTTTTTCTGCGTCAGAGGTGGACATGCATTTTACTGAGGTGGCAAACAATCTAAAAATTCCTGTCATATCAATTCCTAGATATGGTCGAAATTATTTAAAGTGCACTACGCATAATAAACGTAACATTATTAATATTGCTACTACGGATACTTTCAACAAAAACTCCTCAAAACAGCCCACTACCTATAATATGGGCTTTTTAAACATAAGATCATTGTCTTCCAAAACGTTATTAGTTAATGAAGTAATTAGAGACAACAATCTTGATGTCGTTGGTCTAGCCGAGACCTGGCTCAAACCAGACGAATTTTTTGCGCTGGGTGAGGCGTCTCCTCCTGGCTATACGGGAACGCATATTGCCCGTCCCATTAAAAGGGGTGGGGGTGTTGCACTAATATACAACAAAAACTTTAGCCTTACCTCGGACCTAAATAATAAATATAACTCGTTTGAGGTGCTTACTGTGAGGTTTGTCACACCACTGCCTCTGCACCTGGCTGTCATCTACCGCCCCCCAGGGCCCTATTCGGACTTTATCAATGAATTTTCAGAGTTCGTTGCTGATCTAGTGACGCACGCCGACAATATAATCATAATGGGAGACTTTAACATCCATATGAATACCCTATCGGACCCTCCATGCGTGGCGCTCCAGACTATAATTGATAGCTGTGGTCTTACACAAATAATAAATGAACCCACGCATCGCAACGGTAATACGATAGATCTAGTGCTCGTCAGGGGTGTCACCACCTCCAAAGTTACAATACTCCCGTACACTAGAGTAATGTCCGATCATTACCTTATAAAATTCGAAGTTTTGACTCATTGTCAACAAACTAATAATAATAATAATAACTACTATAGCAGCCGCAACATTAATGCTGCCACAACGACGACTCTTACTGACCTACTGCCTTCGGTAATGGCACCATTCCCAAATTATGTGGGCTCTATTGATAACCTCACTAACAACTTTAACGACGTCCTGCGCGACACCATTGATAGTGTAGCACCGCTAAAGCTAAAAAGGGCCCCTAAAAGGCGTACCCCATGGTTTACAGAAGAAACTAAAGCCCAGAAATTCTCATGTAGAAAGCTGGAACGCAAATGGCGTGCGACTAAACTTGAGGTTTTCCATCAAGCATGGAGTGATAGTTTAATATTTTCTTGGATTTTTAAATTCTATTTGAGTTTTGTCTCTCTTAGAATTAAAAATGTCGGGCAAAGCGAGACCAGCTTGCTAGTAAATAAATACAATTTAAAAAATAGAGGCAGCTCACTGGTAAGTGCTGCTATTTGAGCTATTTTTAGAACAGGCCAGCGGGCTACTCATCTGGTTCTTACGGGCTACCTGGTGCCCGCGGGCACCGCGTTGGTGACCCCTGCTCTATATCAACATTAGGTCTGTCTGTCAATATAACGCTTTTAAAGATTTAAGTTGTATGCCATTTTTGTCAAGGAAAACTGTGTTTTTTTTAAATGGAAAAAAACACAAAATATGCAACATTTTCCCCCAATAAAATTTTAAAGTGGAATATTTGAGATTATATAATAATTGGAGCGTTAAAAAGGTGAATAACTCAAAACAACATTGATTTTAATTAATAATTTTTTGATCAATGACACTTAAAAAAACAAAAAAGTCCCACTAAAATTATTGGGGTCCCAAAGGGGTAAATAAATCCAACATTTTTTTTTACTTTTACCACAACAGTCTCAAGATCAACTTCAGATATATCCGTCAATTATAAGTTTTATTGTTGTTTATGTTTTTTGTTTGTTCGTTTTAGGCCGTTCTTTAAAAAACTTAGTTTTTTAAATGGCAACCAAAAAATATGCAACATTTTCCCCCAAAAAATATCTCAAAGTGGAATATTTAATGTGAAGTAAATGGAGCCTTGAATAGGTCAATAATTCATAATGACATTGATTTTGATTCACTATTATTTTTTAAAGAAAGAAACTGCCTGCATGGCAGCTTTGTGTTAATAGAGTAAATAATGCAACATTTTCTTGTTACATTTCACCTGTTTACTCTTTTATAACACTTTTCGTATTTTTAGAATGTGCCGTGGGGCCGTTAAAAAATTACCCCGGGCCGCACTTTGGACACCCCTGATATAAGATGTCCGGGTCCACTGGACCCGGGGCTAATAGAAGTGTGGAAATTAAATTTCTGTGTACCACACACACACACACACACACACACACACACACACACACACACACACACACACACACACACACACACACACACACACACACACACACACACACACACACACACACACACACACACACACACACACACACACACACAGCAGGCCTAGACAGGAGGAGGACAGAGTGTAGGTACACAGAACATCAGAGGGTCAAAATGTGCGAGAAAATGAGAGCAGACAGTGTTGACAAACAATGTTGCAACCTTGTGTGGGGATCGCAGGTGCAGAAACACAAAAGAAGAATCCCTGTGGGATGCAGAAACTGGCAGAGAAATGTTCCGTGCAACGTACATATTGTTGTTACTCAGCCAGCGTTTGTGGGTCTGATGACTGATCACTTTTATGTTAAAATACTGAACAGATGTTTATTGGGATAAGGTAAACATCTGTTCAGTATTTTAACATGAAAGTGTTTGATTGTGAGGCATTAAAAGCCACAAAATGCAACGGGTCCATCCGACCCACAAACAATGGCTGATTAACAACAATATGAACATTACACAAGGGTTAAATCAATTATTTAGCCAGCCATTTAGCGCGTTATGGACTCACCCTCATCGTGGAGAAGCAACGACAAAATGTACACAATGCGGCCCCTAAGCCGAGGGCAGTCGACCCGGGAGTCGAAAACGGAAACAGCCGCCACGGAGAACGGAAAATCATCATCACCGACGAGGCTGATGAAGACGGCGCTCGAGGACTTTTCCGGTAGACTACTGTATGTCGTGTTACAGGCTCTGTCTTTTGTGAAATTTGTGAACGAACACAAGCGTCTACGTAAATATTTAATGTTTTAATGTGCACACTTGCAGGTTATAGACTTGTGTGGGCAATATACAGTCGTGGTCAAAAGTTTACATACACTTGTAAAGAACACAATGTCATGGTTGTCGTGTTTCCAATCATTTCTACAATTCGTATTTTTTTGTGATAGAGTGATTGGAGCACATACTTGTTGGTCACAGAAGGCACTATTGAGAGGTCCCGCCTTCAAGAGCCTGCTCAGCCTGCTATCCGTCGCCAGAACGTAATCATCTGTCGTGTACATTTGCCTTTGGTCCACGTGTCGAGCTGTGCGTCTCGTTGTCTATCTGTGATTTCTTGTGTGTTTCCCTTTGATATCTGGACTGCCTCCTTCAATCCTCGACCTCCCGCTTGGACATGGACCTCCTACGCCTCACTTAGCCCCCTGACCATCTGCCTGTCCCTCCTCTCGATACAACACTAGGTAACACACACTACAGCTAATCACACACATAGCCTCACACACACACTCTTGGATTTTGTCACACACCATTCTATAGTTAATTTATTAGTATAGTTTCATTATTATATACATCACATTGTATATATATATAATAAATCATTGAGCTTTACTTCCCCCTTGTGTCTGTGCCGTCAACTCCCGCCTGCAAACATAACAATTGCAGACAAAAAATACTAATACACAATATCCCCTCTTGATGCTATTCTTGTTTATTGACCTCAAATAAACACCTCAAACACTGATGACATCTAATAATCAGACAAGAATCAAGGAATCATGCAGAGACATAGTGCAATTTAACTCATGAGGAGACACGTGTTTTGGGCTGTATTCTAGTTACAGATCCAAACTACGTTCTAAAAGTCCAGCCAGCGCGCCTCCTCTATTAATTTGGAAGGGCCCTGTTGCATCACTGAAGCTGTCGCTGAGGGAAGGGGGTAATCTCGACAACTCCAGTTAGACACAATATATGATTATAGAATAAATGAAAATTAGTTGACGCAGGTCATATCGCCTTATCTCTGCTCTATCTGCGTCACGGCGGTGTTCGGCCTCGGCCGTCAGCAGGCCGAGTCTGGACACAACACTTATAAAGACAACTGGCAATCTTTTGGATAGCCAGCTTGCACAGATACAAAAATACCACATCAGCACAATTGACAATAATTCATATCAATGGCCCTTAAGCATAAAGTTAGTGTGATAATATATACATAATTATTCTAACACAAACACTCTTGGATTTTGTCACACACCATTCTATAGTTTATTTATTAGTATTGTTTCATTATTATACATATATCATATTGTATATATATATATATATATATATATATATATATATATATATATATATATATATATATATATATATATATATATATATATACATATATATACACACTACCATCCAAAAGTTTGGGGTCACCCAAACAATTTTGTGGAATAGCCTTCATTTCTAAGAACAAGAATAGACTGTCGAGTTTCAGATGAAAGTTCTCTTTTTCTGGCCATTTTGATCGTTTAATTGACCCCACAAATGTGATGCTCCAGAAACTCAATCTGCTCAAAGGAAGGTCCGTTTTGTAGCTTCTGTAACGAGCTAAACTCTTTTCAGATGTGTGAACATGATTGCACAAGGGTTTTCTAATCATCAATTAGCCTTCTGAGCCAATGAGCAAACACATTGTACCATTAGAACACTGGAGTGATAGTTGCTGGAAATGGGCCTCTATACACCTATGTAGATATTGCACCAAAAACCAGACATTTGCAGCTAGAATAGTCATTTACCACATTAACAATGTATAGAGTGTATTTCTTCAAAGTTAAGACTAGTTTAAAGTTATCTTGATTGAAAAGTACAGTGCTTTTCCTTCAAAAATAAGGACATTTCAATGTGACCCCAAACTTTTGAACGGTAGTGAATATATATATATATATATATATATATATATATATATATATATATATATATATATATATATATATATATATATATATATAATAAATCATTGAGCTTTACTGCCCCCTTGTTGTCTGTGCCGTCAACTCCCGCCTGCACACATAACAATTGCAGACAAAAAAATACTAATACACAGTTTCCCCTTTTGATGTTATTCTTGTTTATTGACCTCAAGTTGTTAATTTATATAAAAATACAATGCACTACCATGGGATCAGTTAAGCAGTTTTGTGCACAATTCACTGAAATCTAGCATACCGACAGGGTAAGGTAAGGTAAGGTAAGGTAAGAATTGAGCAGTTATAGAACAGAATTGATAGAAAAACAACAACACGGTGGCCTTGAGAACATGGATGACGGTTGTTTGCCACAGAGTGCCATAAGGGAGCTCTTTAAGACCGCGTGTGTGTGTGTTTGTTTGCGTGTGCATGTGTGTGTCGGTGTGTGCGTGTGCATGTGTGTGTGTGTGTGTGCGTGTGCTAGCGAAGGAGGAAGGAGGTAAAGGGCTGTGTGACAGAGTCTCTGCATTAATTGCTTAAATTGAAGCGCTGCCACGTCTCTTTGAGAGAAGCTTTGATATGATAATGGAAGCCTTCTCAGCTCAGGAGAGGCTCGCTGTGTGTGCGTGTGCATGTGTGTGTGTGCGTGTGTGTGTGTGTGTGTGTGTGTGTGTGCGCCATGCACCTGCCAGTGCACCGCTGTCTCCTGTCACCATCAACATGAGAGACAGCCTGAGTCAGGCCAACAGAAAAAAAGATACAACTCAGCTGGGTGAAGATGGTGACCAGGATGGAAGATTTCTGCAAGTAATTTTTTTTTTGCTTTAGTTTAAAAAATAACATTCAAACTGAGAAAAACGAATCATCATTTCAGATACCATTTGAATATGGTCTTAAAAAGGGGGTTGCTTAATTTCCCAAAGGGATTACCCTTGTTCGCACTATACATCCGAGCCCTGTGGTTACTATAAAAGGCCATTTTTGACAAACCAGAATTGTATTTCTTCTGCAAGCTAGGAAATAATTAAAACACACATAAAACATTCTGGATTGATTGACCTTTGGATTTGGATTTTCAATTAATTCCACCACAGATGTCTCTAGTGCAGGGGTCACCAACGCGGTGACCGCGGGCACCAGGTAGCCCGTAAGGACCAGATGAGTAGCCCGCTGGCCTGTTCTAAAAATAGCTCAAATACCAGCACTTACCAGTAAGCTGCCTCTATTTTTTAAATTTGATTTATTTACTAGCAAGCTGGTTTCGCTTTGCTCGACATTTTTAATTCTAAGAGAGACAAAACTCAAATAGAATATGAAAATCCAAGAAAATATTTTAAAGACTTAGTCTTCACTAACTGACAAAGAAACGGATAACAGATTTGGTGTCCAGTTCAAAGTGTGACATGATTTATTTAAAAATTTGAGAGTTTACTTTTGTATTTTACATGAGTTATTATTTGTACAAACATGGTGCAAAGTAATTCATGATTTGTTAAAAAAATGTTAGTGGCTAGCTAGTTAAAATGGGATATTGTCATTTCACAAGACTGTCTTAGAAGTCATCATTTGAAAATGTTCAATTTGAAAAATGTGCACTTAGAGAAAATGTACAAATAAAGTGTTGCATATTGATATTTATCTGTTTCTATATATATTTATTGTGAGAAATCATTAAGATGATCAGTGTTTCCACAAAGATAAATATCATTAATTATTAATAATAACATAGAGTTAAAGGTAAATTGAGCAAATTGGCTATTTCTGGCAATTTATTTAAGTGTGTATCAAACTGGTAGCCCTTCGCATTAATCAGTACCCAAGAAGTAGCTCTTGCTTTCAAAAAGGTTGGTGACCCCTGCTCTGGTGTCACCCAAAACGTCCGTCTGGCAGGTCAATGTTCAACCACATTGCGAGCAAACCTTCACTTCCACTAATCAATATAGTGTATAGAAAAGTCAGTTTACTTGTTTAGTCAGAAATCCAACTCAAATTCAGCCATCTGTACAACTGTCACTCATGTACGACCACAAATGAACAAACTAACAAATGGACATGAGCAGCTAATTAATCCTCACGTGCCAACAGTAACAACACAAAACTGCAACAATGAACATGTAATCTCCCTAGGAAGGAAGATGTTTGAGTATACAGATACACAAACACAAATTTGTTCTGCTCACGTTTGTAATGACTGCCAAAGTAATAAATCACATAAAAAACATAAACACAGACTGGTCACCGTGTACAAACCCCGTTTCCATATGAGTTGGGAAATTGTGTTAGATGTAAATATAAACGGAATACAATGATTTGCAAATCCTTTTCAACCCATATTCAATTGAATATGCTACAAAGACAACATATTTGATGTTCGAACTCATTATTGCAAATAATAATGAACTTAGAATTTCATGGCTGCAACACGTGCCAAAGTAGTTGGGAAAAGGCATGTTCACCACTGTGTTACATGGCCTTTCCTTTTAACAACACTCAGTAAACGTTTGGGAACTGAGGAGACACATTTTTGAAGCTTCTCAGGTGGAATTCTTTCCCATTCTTGCTTGATGTACAGCTTAAGTTGTTCAACAGTCCGGGGGTCTGCATTGTGCTATTTTAGGCATCACACATTTTCAATGGGAGACAGGTCTGGACTACAGGCAGGCCAGTCTAGTACCCGCACTCTTTTACTATGAAGCCACATTGATGTAACACGTGGCTTGGCATTGTCTTGCTGAAATAAGCAGGGGCGTCCATGGTAACGTTGCTTGGATGGCAACATATGTTGCTCCAAAAGCTGTATGTACCTTTCAGCATTAATGGTGCCTTCACAGATGTGTAAGTTACCCATGTCTTGGGCACTAATACACCCCCATACCATCACAGGTGCTGGCCTTTACACTTTGCGCCTATAACAATCCGGATGGTTCTTTTCCTCTTTGGTCCGGAGGACACAACGTCCACAGTTTCCAAAAACAATTTGAAATGTGGACTCGTCAGACCACAGAACACTTTTCCACTTTGTATCAGTCCATCTTAGATGAGCTCAGGCCCAGCGAAGCCAACGGCGTTTCTGGGTGTTGTTGATAAACGGTTTTCGCCTTGCATAGGAGAGTTTTAACTTGCACTTACAGATGTAGCGACCAACTGTAGTTACTGACAGTGGGTTTCTGAAGTGTTCCTGAGCCCATTTGGTGATATCCTTTACACACTGATGTCGCTTGTTGATGCAGTACAGCCTGAGAGACCGAAGGTCACGGGCTTAGCTGCTTACGTGCAGTGATTTCTCCACATTCTCTGAACCCTTTGATGATATTACGGAGCATAGATGGTGAAATCCCTAAATTCCTTGCAATAGCTGCTTGACAAAAGGTTTTTCTTAAACTGTTCAACAATTTGCTCACGCATTTGTTGACAAAGTGGCGACCCTCGCCCCATCCTTGTTTGTGAATGACTGAGCATTTCATGGAATCTACTTTTATACCCAATCATGGCACCCACCTGTTCCCAATTTGCCTGTTCACCTGTGGGATGTTCCAAATAAGTGTTTGATGAGCATTCCTCAACTTTATCAGTATTTATTGCCACCTTTCCCAACTTCTTTGTCACGTGTTGCTGGCATCAAATTCTAAAGTTAATGATTATTTGCACAAAAAAAAAATGTTATCAGTTTGAACATCAAATATGTTGTCTTTGTAGCATATTCAACTGAATATGGGTTGAAAATGATTTGCAAATCATTGTATTCCGTTTATATTCACATCTAACACAATTTCCCAACTCATATGGAGACGGGGTTTGTAGATCATTACAGTATTGCAACAAATATCTTCTACTGTACTGCAATATTGTTACAAAAATGTACATCCAAAAACAATTCAGTATATATTCCTGTTCTTCACATTAACAGACTTTAAATTAGTCTAACAGTAATCAAGTAAATACAGATATTCACCAGATACAGTAGGCCTATACTGCTTTAGTAACAGAAGTCACGTATCCTTCCTTAATACTAAACAGACTACACTGAACTCATCCCCAGAAACCGTAGTAAATACACATTTTAGCAAAAAAATACTCAGATTAATCATTAAGAACGCACAGTACCTTTCTATATATATAACAATGTTAACACAGTTAGCATTAGCGTCAACATTGGCAGGGCCATTAGCTTTAGCATTAGCTTGATCATGAATAAAGCCTTGTTGACTGAAATATACCCTTTCAAACATGTTAAAACACTATAAAGACACACTCAGGGGTAAAAAAAACTATTTGATTTACATAAAGGCGCTTGTACCTGCGAAGGGAGATGTTTGAGTCTACAGATACACGGACACAACTTCTTCTGCTCACGTCTGTAATGACTGCCAGGAGGAAGTCAGGTGTGCCCCCCTGCTGGAGCCTTCCAGTACTACTATGGCTCTTATCAATACTGGCATTACAATAACATTAGCTCCATATAACACACATTACTGTGATTTACTGCTGCCATTTGCAATAAACATGTATAAGGTTGGAATTATAAAATGACATAGCCATTCGACTCATGAGATTACTCTGCTATTTACAATTACTGAATGCTACACTTGATATGTACTCCATGCCATGTACAGTAGTACCGCGACTTCACGTGGGCAAAGATAAGACCTTCTGGAGGAAAGTTCTGTGGTCAGATGAAACAAAAATGGAGCTGTTTGGCCACAATACCCAACAATATGTTTGGAGGAGAAAAGGTGAGGCCTTTAATCCCAGGAACACCATGCCTACCGTCAAGCATGGTGGTGGTGGTATTATGCTCCGGGCCTATTTTGCTGCCAATGGAACTGGTGCTTTACAGAGAGTAAATGGGACAATGAAACCTCCAAATTCTTCAGGACAAGCTGGTTGGGTCTTGGGCACAATTGGGTGTTCCAACAGGACAATGACCCCAAACTCACGTCAAAAGTGGTAAAGGAATGGCTAAATCAGGCTAGAGTTAAGGTTTTACAATGACCTTCCCAAAGTCCGTGTGGACAATGCTGAAGAAACAAGTCCATGTCAGAAAAGCAACACATTACCTGAACTGCACCAATTTTGTCAAGAGGAGTGGTCAAAAATTCCAGCAGAAGCTTGTGGATGGCTACCAAAAGTGCCTTATTGCAGGTAAACTTGCCAAGGGACATGTAAGCAAATATTAACATTGCTGTATGTATACTTTTGACCCAGCACATTTACTCACATTTTCAGTAGACCCATAATAAATTCATAAAAGAAGCAAACTTCATGAATTATTTTTGTGACCAACAAGTATGTGCTCCAATCACTACATCACACAAAAATAAGAGTTGTAGAAATGATTGGAAACTCAAGACAGCCATGACATGATGTTCTTTACAAGTGTGTATAAACTTTTGACCACGACTGTATATAATATGTAATATAAATACCTCTGTTTTAAATCATCACCAGTCTAATGATAATCATTTTAAAAACGACATAGCCTTTGGGTTAATTTGGAACTAGTGCTAGTCAACAACTAACTGTAAGTGAACTAATAAACATCAAGTTCTAAATAGTATTTAAATACAGGTGAGAGTCGAAAATTGTACCCTAAAAGGGCCATGATAGAGCCACTGCATTTAAAGAAATAGAAAGAAAATACAATATCATCAGTGACTCAGAGGTATCCCAACATGTTTTGTCCTTTAATCCGCTTTTTACTTCCTCTTCTCGCCAATTCCAGATGACGTGGTCATTCCGAACCAACTAATTCACCTCGGTCCTTACAAGCTACCATCAGCCGTTCATTTTCTTGTCAACGCCTGCACCAATCAACCGCCAGTTGTCCCGATGATGTCATAGGTCAATGAGGCTGCCATTCAAACACCGGGCGAAAACCGTGGCAACGGTGGATCTGTTGCCAGTCATCACTGTTTTGAGAGGATTACTGGAAGTGAAGTGTGTGTGCGTGTGTGCGCGTGTGTGTGTGTATGTGTGTGTGTTTACTCCAACGGGGCAGTCGGTTGAGTCAGCGACTACCCACAACCCACTGCTGCTCCAGCCGGAGAAAGGAAGTACTGTGTTCAAAGGTCTGACACATACACAAAGAAGGGCCAGATCAAACACACACACACACACACACACACACACACACACACACACACACACACACACACACACAAACATACACACACACAGAGAGAGACCTCCCAGTTGCTTGCTAAGCCAGCTGACCTTTACACAGCCGACCCACAGCTGACCGGTCCACAACCATGTGACGAGGTGGAAGGCCGGAACTAACAAACCATCCAACGACACCGGCCATTCCCAAACTTAGGGTCAACACTGTTGGAAGTGAAGACATTATTCATGACAGAACGTGATGAAACCTGGGATTTGCCACGGACAGCTCAGGGGTTTTGACTTGTTGCCTCGCAGTCTCATCCCTCAATCTCCAGACCCTGGCTCGAATCCCTGGGAAGTGTGAAGGGTGTGGATTAGTGTTGTTATAGCTCGGTATAGCTCGGTTGGTAGAGTGGCCGTGCCGGCAGCTTGAGGGTTCCAGGTTCGATCCCCGCTTCCACCATCCTAGTAACTGCCGTTGTGTCCTTGGGCAAGACGCTTTACCCACCTGCCTCCAGTGCCACCCACACTGGTTTTAAATGTAACTTAGATATTGGGTTTCACTATGTCAGGGGTCGGCAACCCGCGGCTCTAGAGCCGCATGCGGCTCTTTAGCGCCGCCCTAGTGGCTCTCAGGAGCTTTTTTAAAAATGTATGAAAAATGGAAAAAGATGAGGAAAAAAAAAAAGGTTTTTGTTTTAATATGGTTTCCGTAGGAGGACAAACATGACACAAACCTCCCTAATTGTTATAAATCACACTGTTTATATTAAACATGCTTCACTGATTCGAGTATTTGGCGAGCGCCGTTTTGTCCTACTAATTTTGGCGGTCCTTGAACTCACCGTAGTTTGTTTACAAGTATAACTTTGTCCGACTTTCTAGGACGTGTTTTATGCCACTTCTTTTTCTGTCTCATTCTGTCCACCAAACTTTTAACGTTGTGCGTGAAGGCACAAAGGGGAGTTTTGTTGATGTTATTGACTTGTGTGGAGTGCTAATCAGACATATTTGGTCACTGCATGACTGCAAGCTAATCGATGCTAACATGCTATTTAGGCTAGCTATATGTACATATTGCAGCATTATGCCTCATTTGTAGCTATATTTGAGCTCATTTAGTTTCCTTTAAGTCATCTTAATTCAATGTATATCTCATGACACACTATCTGTATGTAATATGGCTTTTAATTTTTTGCGGCTCCAGACAGATTTGTTTTTGTATTTTTGGTCCAATATGGCTCTTTCAACATTTTGGGTTGCCGACCCCTGCACTATGTAAAAGCACTTTGAGTCACTAGAGAAAAAGCGCTATATAAATATAACTCACACACTAATTCACAATGTTTTGTCACATTCTTAGCTATGATATTAGTCTAAAAATACATTAACTGCTCTTAATTCCGAAGGGAGAATAGAGATCAAAGTGAGTGAAACCTTGGGTTTGTGACGGACAGCTCAGGGTTTTGACTTGTTGCCTCGCACTCTCATCCCCGGACCCTGGTTCGATCCCTGGGAAGTGTGAAGGGTTTGGATTAGTGTTGTCCCAATACCGGTATCGGTACCAAATTTATTTTGATACTTTTCGGTAGTTTTCTAAATAAAGGGAACCACAAAAAATTGCATTATTGGCTTTATTTGAACAATAAAAATCTTAGGGTGCATTAAAGGCCTACTGAAATGAAATTGTCTTATTTAAACGGGGATAGCAGATCCATTCTATGTGTCATACTTGATCATTTCGCGATATTGCCATATTTTTGCTGAAAGGATTTAGTAGAGAACATCGACGATAAAGTTCGCAACTTTTGCTCGCTGATAAAAAAGCCTTGCCTGTACCGGAAGTAGCGTGACGTCACAGGTTGTGGAGCTCCTCACATCTGCACATTGTTAACAATCATGGCCACCAGCAGCGAGAGCGATTTGGACAGAGAAAGCGACGATTTCCCCATTAATTTGAGCGAGGATGAACATTTTGTGGATGAGGAAAGTGAGAGTGAAGGATTAGAGGGCAGTGGAAGCGATTCAGATAGGGAAGATGCTGTGAGAGGCGGGTGGGACCTGATATTCAGCTGGGAATGACTACAACAGTAAATAAACACAAGACATATATATACTCTATTAGCCACAACACAACCAGGCTTATATTTAATATGCCACAAATTAATCCCGCATAACAAACACCTCCCCCCTCCCGTCCATATAACCCGCCAATACAACTGAAACACCCGCACAACACACTCAATCCCACAGCCCAAAGTACCGTTCACCTCTGTACAGTTCATACAGCACATATATTTCCCCAAAGTTACGTACGTGACATGCACATAGCGGCACGCACGTACGGGCAAGCGATCAAATGTTTGGAAGCCAAAGCTGCGTACTCACGGTAGCGCGTCTGCTATCCAACTCAAAGTCCTCCTGGTTGTGTTGCTGCAGCCAACCGCTAATACACAGCTTCCCACCTACAGCTTTCTTCTTTGCTGTCTCCATTGTTCATTAAACAAATTGCAAAAGATTCACCAACACAGATGTCCAGAATACTGTGGAATTTTGCGATGAAAACAGACGACTTAATAGCTGGCCACAATGCTGTCCCAATATGTCCGCACAATCCGTGACGTCACGCGCAAACGTCAACATACCGAGACGTTTTCAGCAGAATATTTTGCGAGAAATTTAAAATTGCACTTTACTAATCTAACCCGGCCGTATTGGCATGTGTTGCAATATTAAGATTTCATCATTGATATATAAACTATCAGACTGCGTAGTCGGTAGTAGTGGCTTTCAGTAGGCCTTTAAGACATATGTTTCTTTTTGCAATTTAGTCCCTAAACAAAATAGTGAACATACAAGACATCTTGTCTTTTAGTAGTAAGTAAACAAACAAAGGCTTCTAATGTAGTCTGCTGACATATGCAGTAACATATTGTGTCATTTTCCATTCTATTATTTTGTCAACATTATTAAGGACAAGTGGTAGAAAATGAATTATTAATCTACTTGTTCATTTACTGTTAAAATCTGCTTAGTTTCTCTTTCAACATGTTCTATCTACACTTCTGTTAAAATGTAATAATCACTTATTCTTCTGTTGTTTGATACTTTACATTAGTTGTGTATGATACCACAAATTTGGGTATCAATCCGATACCAAGTAGTTACAGGATCATACATTGGTCATATTCAAAGTCCTCATGTGTCCAGGGACATATTTCTTGAGTTTATGAACATAATATACATTTTTGAAAAACGAAAGAAGATGTGATGCCAAGAAATATTGACGTAATACGACTAGACTACATACGCTACTGTACTTGGTATCATTACAGTGGATGTCAGGTGTAGATCCACCAATGGCGTTTGTTTACATTTTGACGGCGGTGAGCTACAGTGTGTAGTGAAGTTAAAGTTAAAGGACCAATGATTGTCACACCCACACTAGATGTGGTGAACTTTGTCTTCTGCATTTGACCCATCCCCTTGTTCACTCCCGGGAAGGAAGGGGAGCAGTGAGCAGCAGCAGTCGCCACGCCCGGGAATCATTTTTGGTGATTTAACCCCCAATTCCAACCCTTGATGCTGAGTGACAAGCAGGGAGGTAATGGCTCCCATTTTTATAGTCTTTGGTATGACTCGGCCGGGGTTTGAACTCACAACCTACCCATCTCAGGGCGGACACTCTAACCACATGGCCACTGAGCAGGTGTACTGTAGTACCGAATATGATTCATTAGTATCGCGATACTATACTAATACCGGTATACCGTACAACCCTAGTGTGGATACAAGCAACGTACTAAGTATACGGCCAAGTGCTACCGCTAGGGACGGATACCGAAAAGGTACTTTCATGGGTACCCACCAAATTACCCCGGCACTTCCAGGTATTGATTCACAAAAAATCAAAAGATGCCACATATGGATACCTTTGTTGCGAGTACTCTGTGTAATGTTGCAACTTCAATGCCAACAAAGAAAGTATGACTGATAGAAAACACTCAAGCGTACAGTAAGAGTCCACTAGCTCGATTCTTATTGTCATCGGTTTGACCATAGACATGATACTGATTAACATAAGGGATTTTTACATGGCAATTTCAACACCTCCAAATTTGGTAACAAAAACTACAACTAAAATGCACCTTACAATCAAACATCTGATGTGTAACAAATACAATTGTGGAGGGGGGCATGGTTTGCGGGCCTGCCGCGGAGCCGGGTCTGTATGGACCGTCCTCGAAGCCAGCGGCAGGTGAGTGGATTGCCCAGCCGGGGCTGGTTATCTAATCACCTGTCTCCCTTATTAGCAGCAGCCGGACCGAGACACATAGTTGGAGTTGGTGCTGGTGAGCGGACACAGACGCTGGACATAGCGAGAGAGAGGAGGCCAGAAAGACGACATGCCAACACGGCTGAAAAGTCACAGAGCAGAGACTTTCGTGTGTGCGCTCACAATAAAATACATTGTTGAACCCTGAATACCGGGCTCTCGTGCAAGTGTGTGGTGATCCGAAGAACCCACTAGGGGGCAACCTCCACAACAATACTTAGGACTCAACAGAAGACTAGATTAAAGGCCTACTGAAAGCCACTACTACCGACCACGCAGTCTGATAGTTTATATATTAATGATGAAATCTTAACATTGCAACACATGCCAATACAGCCGGGTTAACTTATAAAGTGACATTTTAAACTTCCCAGGAAACTTCCGCTTGAAAACGTCGCGGCATGATGACGTATGCGCGTGACGTCACGAGGTCAAGGGAAGTGTTTGGACCCAATTCAATTACCTCTGTTTTCTTCGACAAAATTCCACAGTATTCTGGACATCTGTGTTGGTGAATCTTTTGCAATTTGTTTAATGGACAATGGAGACTGCAAATAAGAAAGTTGTAGGTGCGATCGGTGGAGCAGCGGACTACAGCAACACCAACACCAGGAGGTTGTGTTGTGTTTTGAGCAGGATAGCAGACGCACTACAGTGAGTAAGCCCGCCGCTGCATCTAAGTTAGCTTCTGTTTTTTTAGCTTCGAAAAGCTGAATATTATTAATCGTGTATTTACATGTTCATGGTTTAATAGTATTTTTGATCTTCTGTCTATCCATCCAGTCAGGGTTTTTTTTATTTAGTTTCTATCTGCATTTGAGACTGCTATGCTATCACGTTGGCTACGTAGCTAGGTTAGCTTCTATTTTTTTAGCTTCGAAAAGCTGAATATTATTAATCGTGTATTTATATGTTCATGGTTTAATAGTATTTTTGATCTTCTGTCTATCCATCCAGTCAGGGTTTTTTTTAATTTAGTTTCTATCTGCATTTGAGACTGCTATGCTATCACGTTGGCTACGTTGCTAGGTTAGCTTCTATTTTTTTAGCTTCGAAAAGCTGAATATTATTAATCGTGTATTTACATGTTCATGGTTTAATAGTATTTTTGATCTTCTGTCTATCCATCCAGTCAGGGTTTTTTTTATTTAGTTTCTATCTGCATTTGAGACTGCTATGCTATCACGTTGGCTACGTAGCTAGGTTAGCTTCTATTTTTTAGCTTCGAAAAGCTGTATATTATTGATCGTGTATTTACATGTTCATGGTTTAATAGTATTATTGATCTTCTGTCTATCCATCCAGTCAGGGTTTTTTTTAATTTAGTTTCTATCTGCATTTGAGACTGATGCTATCACGTTGGCTACGTAGCTAGGTTAGCTTCTATTTTTTTTAGCTTCGAAAAGCTGAATATTATTAATCGTGTATTTACATGTTCATGGTTTAATAGTATTTTTGATCTTCTGTCTATCCATCCAGTCAGGGTTTTTTAAATGTAGTTTCTATCTGCATTTGAGACTGATGCTATCACGTTGGCTACGTTGCTAGGTTAGCTTCTATTTTTTTACCTTCGAAAAGCTGTATATTATTAATCGTGTATTTACATGTTCATGGTTTAATAGTATTTTTGATCTTCTGTCTATCCATCCAGTCAGGGTTTTTTTTTATTTAGTTTCTATCTGCATTTGAGACTGCTATGCTATCACGTTGGCTACGTTGCTAGGTTAGCTTCTATTTTTTTAGCTTCGAAAAGCTGTATATTATTAATCGTGTATTTACATGTTCATGGTTTAATAGTATTTTTGATCTTCTGTCTATCCATCCAGTCAGGGTTTTTTTTAATTTAGTTTCTATCTGCATTTGAGACTGCTATGCTATCACGTTGGCTACGTAGCTAGGTTAGCTTCTATTTTTTTAGCTTCGAAAAGCTGTATATTATTAATCGTGTATTTACATGTTCATGGTTTAATAGTATTTTTGATCTTCTGTCTATCCATCCAGTCAGGGTTTTTTTTATTTAGTTTCTATCTGCATTTGAGACTGCTATGCTATCATGTTGGCTACGTTGCTAGGTTAGCTTCTATTTTTTTAGCTTCGCAAAGCTGAATATTATTAATCGTGTATTTACATGTTCAGTCACTGTGAATGTCCATTTCGCGTTCTCGACTCTCATTTTCAAGAGAGTCCTTCACTGTAACGTTCCTCATCTACGAATCTTTCATCCTCGCTCAAATTAATGGGCTAATCGTCACTTTCTCGGTCCGAATCTCTCTCGCTCCATTGTAAACAATGGGGAATTGTGAGGAATACTAGCTCCTGTTAAGTCACGCTACTTCCGGTACAGGCAAGGCTTTTTTTTATCAGCGAGCAAAAGTTGCGAACTTTATAGTCGATTTTCTCTACTAAATCCTTTCAGCAAAAATATGGCAATATCGCGAAATGATCAAGTATGACACATAGAATGGATCTGCTATTCCCGTTTAAATAAAAAAAAAATCATTTCAGTAGGCCTTTAAGTTTGATGGCAAAGACTACTCCCTGACTAGGCAACACATCGTAGTCTGTACAATACTGCCATCTAACGTCTTGGACTTGCAACTGCATGCACAGTCTACCGTAAAATACTAGCAAATGAGACTCCGAAGTGTAAGAAATCAAGCTTTAACAACAGGACATCACAGTTATCCTTATCAGCTTAATGATAACATTTGTGATTAAATACATATTTTATTATTGAACAAGTACAGAATTACCAAAAATTGGTACAGCTGAGTACCAGTATGAATTCCCAGGTGCCAGGAATTGGTACCGCATGGATTCAAATGTGAAAGATACACATCTCTAACTAACACACAGCCACACAAGAGACTGAGGCCCCTTCTACACTAAGCCAGCTAAGGTTATCCAGGGTAAATCCCGCCTAACCTTATCCGTGTCTACACACACACACAATGGTCATTTAAGACCCCCTCCAACCCTCCGTCCGCCGGCGCAACGCGACCTAGTACGCATGCGCGGAAAATGTGCACGTCATAGTCACCTCCAGTGTTGCTTTGTGTGCAAGTTCTTAAATGTAACTTATCTGCACAATATCCAGTGTTGTGGTATTTCAATCAACTGGAATCCAGTGTGCTGTGGGGCCCTATGGTAGTGAATCACACCTGAGACATCATAAATCAATCAAATATGTATTAGACACGTAAACAATGTGATAAAGAACATTTTACAACAATCAATCTAGGGATCTAGATATCTGGTCAGGACACTCCTCACTCTTTTGCTTTCACCTTCATTGTCCATTCCTTTTTGGTGACTTTATATACTCTGGACCTAGACGTTGAGTCCGCGACATACATGGCGGACAATAACTGATACAGTCTGCTTTGCCAGTCCAAGAGCATTCAATGTTTTCCGTAGTCTTCCCTCCTCGGCCAGGTAATACAAAGCACACGCTACCTTTTTTATCACATCCACGGGAGCCCGCATTCTCGTTGACTCTCCTTGGACAAATGGACAAAGTTTTTCGGTAAGTAGAATCACAGCTGACCCGGACATTGGAAAGTTCTCTTGCCGTCTGAGAAGTGTTGTATCCCAAATAGCTGCAATGGCTTTCTCTTAAGGTATTCATGTGTGATTTCCACAAGCGTCTGTACAGACGGAAGGAGAAACACGGCCATGTCTGGATGACTCGCTTTCATATCTCCAGTGGTTACATCCGAGTTACGAAACCGCTTTATTACGAAGCTGGCTGTAGCGCGTTCCCTCTGACGTCACTTCCTGTGTGGGTTGCGGTCTTTCTGGTGTCACTTCCTCTCTGAACTCAGTTTGTAAACGATCAATGAGTCCATACAAAGCTAAGAGCCGGAGATTCAAGAAATACACGGCGCACTTACCCGTGTAAAAAAGTATCCGAGGAGGGGAACCCTTAAACGATAGTTTAGTGTGGCTGAAACGGGGCTTAGGTTAAATAATTATTCGTTTAAGGGGTTATCCAGGGTAAATTCCACTTAACCTTATCCTTGTCCACACACACACAATGGTCGTTTAAGACCCCTTCCCCCTCCGTCAGCCGGCCCAACGCGACCTAGTACGCATGCGTGTTCTTTGTGACGTCACTTCTTTCTGGCGTCACTTCCTCTCCGAACTCAGTTTGTAAACGATCAATGAGTCCATACAAAGCTAACAACCGGAGATTCGAGAAATACACGGCGCACTTACCCGTGTAAAAAAATTGTCCGAGGAGGGGGACCTTAAACGATAGTTTAGTGTGGCTGAAACGGGGCTTAGGCTACATAATTATTCATTTAAAGGCCTACTGAAATGAAATGTTCTTATTTAAACGGGGATAGCACGTCCATTCTATGTGTCATACTTGATCATTTTGCGATATTGCCATATTTTTGCTGAAAGGATTTAGTAGAGAACAACGACGATAAAGTTCGCAACTTTTGGTCGCTGATAAAAAAAAAGCCTTGCCTGTACCGGAAGTAGCGTGACGTCACAGGTTGAAGGGCTCCTCACATTTTCCTATTGTTTACACCAGCAGCGAGAGCGATTCGGACCGAGAAAGCGACGATTACCCCATTAATTTGAGCCAGGATGAAAGATTCGTGGATGAGGAACGTGAGAGTGAAGGACTAGAGTGCAGTGCAGGACGCATCTTTTTTTGCTCTGACCGTAACTTAGGTACAAGGGCTCATTGGATTCCACACTTTCTCCTTTTTCTATTGTGGATCCCGGATTTGTATTTTAAACCACCTCGGATACTATATCCTCTTGAAAATGAGAGTCGAGAACGCGAAATGGACATTCACAGTGACTTTTATCTCCACGACAATACATCGGTGAAGCACTTTAGCTTCGAAGCTAACGTGATAGCATCGTGCTTAAATGCAGATAGAAACAAAAGAAATAAGCCCCTGACTGGAAGGATAGACAGAAGATCAACAATACTACCAAACCCTGGACCTGTAACCACACGGTTAATGCTGTACCGCCTGGCGAAGCCTAGCAATGCTGTTGCTAACGACGCCATTGAAGCTAACTTAGCCACGGGACCTCGACAGAGCTATGATAAAAACATTGGCTCTCCACCTACGCCAGCTCTCATCTGCTCATCAACACCCGTGCTAACCTACGTTCCAGTGATCGACGGCGCGACGAAGGACTTCACCCGATCATCGATGCGGTCGGCGGCCCGGAGACGGAAGAAGTCAAGGTGAGGACAGCGGCGCGGCGGCGGGCGTTGTAGCTTTCGACGACACCCCGGCCGCCGTCAGAGTCGGCAAGAAACATATATTTCCCCAAAGTTTCGTACGTGACATGCACATAGCGACACGCACGTACGGGCAAGCGATCAAATGTTTGGAAGCCAAAGCTGTACTCACGGTAGCGCGTCTGCTATCCAACTCAAACTCCTCCTGGTTGTGTTGCTGCAGCCAGCCGCTAATACACCGATCCCACCTACAACTTTCTTCTTTGCTGTCTTCATTGTCCATTAAACAAATTGCAAAAGATTCACCAACACAGATGTCCAGAATACTGTGGAATTTTGCGATGAAAACAGAGCTGTTTGTATTGAATACAATGGTGTCCGAATTCTTCCGCTTTAACCATTGACGTCACGCGCATACGTCGTCATACATAGACGTTTTCAACCGGAAGTTTCCCGGGAAATTTAAAATTCCACTTTATAAGTCAACCCGGCCGTATTGGCATGTGTTGCAATGTTAAGATTTCATCATTGATGTATAAACTATCAGACTGCGTGGTCGGTAGTAGTGGCTTTCAGTAGGCCTTTAAAGGCCTACTGAAATGAATTTTTTTTATTTAAACGGGGATAGCAGATCTATTCTATGTGTCATACTTGATCATTTCGCGATATTGCCATATTTTTGCTGAAAGGATTTAGTATAGAACAACGACGATAAAGATTGCAACTTTTGGTATCTGATAAAAAAAAGGCTTGCACCTACCGGAAGTAGCGTGACGTAGTCAGTTGAACATATACGCAAAGTTCCCTATTGTTTACAATGATGGCCGCATGAAGTGAGAGAGATTCGGACCGAGAAAGCGACAATTTCCCCATTAATTTGAGCGAGGATGAAAGATTTGTGGATGAGTAAAGTGCAAGTGAAGGACTAGTGGGGAGTTGAAGCTATTCAGATAGGGAAGATGCTGTGAGAGGCGGGGGTGACCTGATATTCAGCTGGGAATGACTACAACAGTAAATAAACACAAGACATATATATACTCTATTAGCCACAACACAACCAGGCTTATATTTAACATGCCACAAATTAATCCTGCATAAAAACACCTGCGTGTTTGTTACGCTAGCTCCTAGCTCCTCTGCTAGCTCCTAGCTCCATAGAACACGCCAATACAATTCAAACACCTGATCAACACACATAATCACTCAGCCCAAAAGACCGTTCACCTAACCCAAGGTTCATAAAGCTTATATATTTTAAAAAAGTTACGTACATACGCAAAAAAAAGTTGCGCACATACGGTCAAGCGATCAAATGTTTAGAAGCCAAAGCTGCATACTCACAGTAGCACGTCTGCGTCTTTGTCATCCAAATCAAAGTAATCCTGGTAAGAGTCTGTGTTGTCCCAGTTTTCTACAGGCGTCTGTGTATCGAAGTCAAAAGTCCTCCTGGTTAGAGTCTCTGTTATCCGAGTTCTTCCATCTTGACTGCATCTTCCGGGAATGTAAACAAAGAAGCGCCGGCTGTGTACTGTTGTTGCTGACTACGTTCGAAAAATACGTCCATTTCGCACCGACAACTTTCTTCTTTGCTTGCTCAGCTTCCTTCTCCATAATGCAATGAACATGATTGCAACAGATTCACGAACACAGATGTCCAGAATACTGTGGAATTATGAAATGAAAACAGAGCTTTTTCGTATTGGCTTCAATGTGGAAGGCATACCCGTGTTCCCCGGTCTACGTCACGCGCATACGTCATCCTCAGAGGCGTTTCGAACCGGAAGTTTAGCGGCAAATTTAAAATGTCACTTTATAAGTTAACCCGGCCGTATTGGCATGTGTTATAATGTTAAGATTTCATCATTGATATATAAACTATCAGACTGCGTGGTCGGTAGTAGTGGGTTTCAGTAGGCCTTTAACCATTGACGTCACGCGCATACGTCGTCATACATAGACGTTTTCAACCGGAAGTTTCCCGGGAAATTTAAAATTGCACTTTATAAGTTAACCCGGCCGTGTTGGCATGTGTTGCAATGTTAAGATTTCATCATTGATGTATAAACTATCAGACTGCGTGGTCGGTAGTAGTGGCTTTCAGTAGGCCTTTAAACGATAGTTTAGTGTGGCTGAAACGGGTCTTAGGCTACATAATTATTCGTTTAAGGGGCTATCCGGCTTAGTGCAGACATAGCCTCAGTCAAACATTTGTGCCAACCGACTGTCACACACTTACAGTAGAAGTGTGTGTCTTTAGTGTGTGCTTATTTCCCCTGTTGCCAAAGGCCCCTTTCCCATCCCTTGATCTGGAACAATGTGCTTCTGTCACACAGACAGAGCACGCCTGAGAAACCGCGGGGCCTCAAACACACATGCCCACAGACGCAACACAACAAACAGCCACTTTCAACATATTTCAGACAATGGCAGAAGCAGCACTTCTGCATCCAGACATCAACTAAGTATAATTCCAGTTTGCCACACATGAATGAAGCATGACAGGGAGACCCCCGCTCGCACACAAACAGGCGCTTGTCCCATGAATAATAAGTGCTCAGCTATGGCAGAGGTCAATCCGTGCTCCACTCCCCACAGCTTTCCCAACCGACGCCCTCATTAGGGAAGTATTTGTCCCAGTTGGGAAGGTGGACAGGGTGAGAAACTGTACAAGGGAAAAAAAAACTGGGAGGGGAGCACATTAGGATGTCAGAGTTTAACCACTAATTACACCTAAGCTCGTCTCGGCAAATGTCGGTTCAGGTCTAAGTGGAGTTATTTCATCATTTCGTTTGTTAGAAAGTAAAACTCATGATGCACTAATACTTACACCTCTATGTGCATGAATTAATTTAAAAACTGTCTGAACAATAATACAGTGAGTATTACTGGTTCGTGTTTACACCTTGGAGAGAGTGTTTATGAGCTCTTACTTAATCGTCTTACTTGTCATAAGTCTTAGTATGCATGGTTGTATTGTTGAACCTAATTCATTGTGACAGTACATCTCCGACATGTCAACAATAGACCCGAAAAGTTTCGCACAGTCCTTTCTCAAAACATGCCATGGTACGTTGGGAATAGGGCTAGACCACCGAGTTATCACTAAATCGTATTTCTCCACACAAATAAAATATTTCGGAAAATGTACTTATTGACCTAGCCCCGTAGCTTAAAATACTCAAACAGTCGCGATCAAAAGTTTACATACACTTGTAAAGAACATCATGTCATGGCTGTCTTGAGTTTCTAATCATTTCTACAACTCTTATTTTTTTGTGATAGAGTGATTGGAGCACATACTTGTTGGTCACAAATGCATTCATGAAGTTTGGTTCTTTTATGAATTTATTATGGGTCTACTGAAAATGGGTCAAAAGTATACATACAGCAATGTTAATATTTGGTTAGCCATCCACAAGCTTCTGGTTGAATTGTTGACAACTCCTCTTGACAAAATTGGTGCAGTTCAGCTGAATTTGTTGTTTTTCTGACATGGACTTGTTTCTTCAGCATTGTCCACACGTTTAAGTCAGGACTTTGGGAAAGTCTTAATTCTTGTCTGATTCAACTATTCCTTTTGACGTGTGTTTGGGGTCATTGTCCTGTTGGAACACACAACTGCGCCCAAGACCCAACCTCCGGGCTGATGATTTTAGCTTGTCCTGAAGAATTTGGAGGTAATCCTCCTTTTTCATTGTCCCATTTACTCTCTGTAAAGCATCAGTTCCATTGGCAGCAAAATAGGCCCAGAGCATAATACTACCACCACCATGCTTGACGGTTGTCAGGTTTAAGCACCGAACTATCTATTAAACAGAAAAAGAAGCAAGGAATCAAGCAGAGACAGATTTCAATTTTGCACAAGAGGAGAACGTATGGAGCTGCACACTCAGTTACAGTTTCACCCTACGCTCTAAGGTACAGCCCCGGCGCCCCCCATTTTATTCAGGATTTCCCTAGTTACATCGCTGAGGCTGTAAGGGAGGGGTCACATATTATGCAAGCAGCCCCAGTAGACACAATACGTGATTATTCAGAATGGAAATGTGCTGAGCCTCGTGATTTCGCCCTGGTCTCTGCTTTGTCTCCCCGATGTTGCCTTATCTTCGTTGGGGTACTTGAGGTCTGTCCTTAGCTGATAGCAGGCTGAAAAAAACAAACAGCTGCGGCGAGGCAACTCCTAACTCGCAGTGGAAGATAACAAGTTATGTGCCTTTAAGCATAAGAGTTGTGTGATAACGTATATATAATTATTCTAACACGGTAGGTATGGTGTTCCTGGGATTAAAGGCCTCACCTTTTCTCCTCCAAACATATTGTGGTATTGTGGCCAAACAGCTCCATTTTTGTTTCATCTGACATCACATGGACAAACTTTAGACCTTCTGGAGGAAAGTTCTGTAGTCGGATTGTAGAAATGATTGGAAACTCAAGACAAACCATGACATTATGTTCTTTACAAGTGTATGTCAACTTTTCGACCACGACTGTATAATAAATCCGGTCTGCCAATTGGAATCAATTGAAATCAATCTGTGCTCGGCCCTCCCAAAAGAACGCAATTTTAACACGAAACAAGGCTTTTGAAAAGACATTACAAGTGTATGTACTATGAACAAATACAGTAGTTTTATATAATAAATAAGGTTGTAACGATTGATCAATTTATCAATATATCAATTTATATTACTAATTTTAAGTATATCGATCTGTGCTCGGCAAGTTCGCCTTCCAAAAGATCGTTTTAAAAGGAAATCAATCATTTTATCGATACTAGAACAACGAAAACTATTAACTAGATCCACTATGGACTGGACTCTCACACTATTATGTTAGATCCACTATAGACTGGACTCTCACACTATTATGTTAGATCCACTATGGACTGGACTCTCACACTAGTATGTTAGATCCACTATGGACTGGACTCTCACTATTATGTTAGATCCACTATGGACTAGACTCTCACACTATTATGCTAGATCCATTATGGACTGGACTCTCACAATATTATGCTAGATCCACTATGGACTGGACTCTCACACTATTATGTTAGATCCACTATGGACTGGACTCTCTCAATATTATGTTAGATCCACTATGGACTGGACTCTCACTATTATGTTAGATCCACTATGGACTGGACTCTCACTATTATGTTAGATCCACTATGGACTGGACTCTCACACTATTATGTTAGATCCACTATGGACTGGACTCTCACTATTATGTTAGATCCACTATGGACTAGACTCTCACACTATTATGCTAGATCCATTATGGACTGGACTCTCACAATATTATGTTAGATCCACTATGGACTGGACTCTCACTATTATGTTAGATCCACTATGGACTGGACTCTCACTATTATGTTAGATCCACTATGGACTGGACTCTCACTATTATGTTAGATCCACTATGGACTGGACTCTCACAATATTATGTTAGATCCACTATGGACTAGACTCTCACACTATTATGCTAGATCCATTATGGACTGGACTCTCACAATATTTTGCTAGATCCACTATGGACTGGACTCTCACACTATTATGTTAGATCCACTATGGACTGGACTCTCTCAATATTATGTTAGATCCACTATGGACTGGACTCTCACTATTATGTTAGATCCACTATGGACTGGACTCTCACTATTATGTTAGATCCACTATGGACTGGACTCTCACACTATTATGTTAGATCCACTATGGACTGGACTCTCACTATTATGTTAGATCCACTATGGACTGGACTCTCACACTATTATGTTATATCCACTATGGACTGGACTCTCACACTATTATGTTAGATCTACTATGGACTGGACTCTCACAATATTATGTTAGATCCACTATGGACTGGACTCTCACACTATTATGTTAGATCCACTATGGACTGGACTCTCACACTATTATGTTAGATCCACTATGGACTGGACTCTCACACTATTATGTTAGATCTACTATGGACTGGACTCTCACACTATTATGTTAGATCCACTATGGACTGGACTCTCACACTATTATGTTAGATCCACTATAGACTGGACTCTCACACTATTATGTTAGATCCACTATGGACTGGACTCTCACACTATTATGTTAGATCCACTATGGACTGGACTCTCACACTAGTATGTTAGATCCACTATGGACTGGACTCTCACTATTATGTTAGATCCACTATGGACTAGACTCTCACTATTATGTTAGATCCACTATAGACTGGACTCTCACTATTATGTTAGATCCACTATGGACTGGACTCTCACACTATTATGTTAGATCCACTATGGACTGGACTCTCACTATTATGTTAGATCCACTATAGACTGGACTCTCACACTATTATGTTAGATCCACTATGGACTGGACTCTCACACTAGTATGTTAGATCCACTATGGACTGGACTCTCACTATTATGTTAGATCCACTATGGACTAGACTCTCACACTATTATGCTAGATCAAATTATGGACTGGACTCTCACAATATTATGCTAGATCCACTATGGACAGGACTCTCACACTATTATGTTAGATCCACTATGGACTGGACTCTCACACTATTATGTTAGATCCACTATGGACTGGACTCTCACACTATTATGTTAGATCTACTATGGACTGGACTCTCACACTATTATGTTAGATCCACTATGGACTGGACTCTCACACTATTATGTTAGATCCACTATGGACTGGACTCTCACACTATTATGTTAGATCCACTATGGACTGGACTCTCACACTATTATGTTAGATCCACTATGGACTGGACTCTCACACTATTATGTTAGATCCACTATGGACAGGACTCTCACACTATTATGTTAAATCCACTATGGACTGGACTCTCACACTATTATGTTAGATCCACTATGGACTGGACTCTCACACTATTATGTTAAATCCACTATGGACTGGACTTCACACTATTATGTTAGATCCACTATGGACTGAACTCTCACACTATTATGTTAGATCCACTATGGACTGGACTCTCACACTATTATGTTAAATCCACTATGGACTGAACTCTCACAATATTATGTTAGATCCACTATGGACTGGACTCTCACACTATTATGTTAGATCCACTATGGACTGGACTCTCACTATTATGTTAGATACACTATGGACTGGACTCTCACTATTATGTTAGATCCACTATGGACTGGACTCTCTCAATATTATGTTAGATCCACTATGGACTGGACTCTCACACTATTATGTTAGATCCACTATGGACTGGACTCTCACACTATTATGTTAGATCCACTGTGGACTGGACTCTCACACTATTATGTTAGATCCACTATGGACTGGACTCTCACTATTATGTTAGATCCACTATGGACTGGACTCTCACACTATTATGTTAGATCCACTATGGACTGGACTCTCACTATTATGTTAGATCCACTATGGACTGGACTCTCACACTATTATGTTAGATCCACTATGGACTGGACTCTCACACTATTATGTTAGATCCACTATGGACTGGACTCTCACACTATTATGTTAGATCCACTATGGACTGGACTCTCACACTATTATGTTAGATCCACTGTGGACTGGACTCTCACAATATTATGCTAGATCCACTATGGACTGAACTCTCACACTATTATGTTAGATCCACTGTGGACTGGACTCTCACAATATTATGCTAGATCCACTCGACGTCCATTGCGGTCCCCTCCAAGGTTTCTCATTGTTATCTCATTGGGTTGAGTTTTTCCTTGCCCTGATGTGGGATCTGAGCCGAGGATGTCGTTGTGGCTTGTGCAGCCCTTTGAGACGCTTGTGATTTAGGTCTGTATAAGTAAACATTGATTGAATGATTGATTGATTGATTGATTGATTGATTGATTGATTGATTGATTGATTGATTGATTGATTGATAATAGTGGATTAAGAACAGCAGACTTCATGTGAAGTTTAGACGTCAAATGTTAGGTCTAGTTTCCCGTCTGTGGCGTCATCAAAACTAAAATGGCGGTGGTCGAGAAAGGTCATACCAAATGCAATTGCCACAAGACAATAATGTAATATTTGTGATGTGTGTGTGTATTTGTGTGTGTGTGCCTTTAAAGGGAAACTGCTTTTTTTAATTGTATTTAGCCTATCGTTCACAATCATCATGAAAGACATGAAGACAATGGATTTTTTTTGTAAATTAACGTAATTAAAAGTCTGCTCACAGCCCATAAAATCCCCCCCAAAAAAATCGCCAACAACATCCCATTTACATTTCGTGACTTGAATATTAACTAAATATTCGTGATATCGTTATTACAAGCGCTAACGCAGACAAACTATTTATAGCGGCGCCGCGATCACAAGCTCATGGGTGATGTTTACATCGAGTGGCCAGCTGTTTCCTCACCTCAATGCTCCCTGGAAGTTTATTCTAGATCATAAATCATGTCTCTCACCTGGATAGAAGAAGGCTGAGGACGTATTCCGACCAGTAGGTACACTTTGACAGCCAATTTAGACTCGGAGACGGCGAGAACGACACGGAAGGAAGCTCGGTTTCACCTTCCTTTTTCTTTGTGAGGATTATGAGACATTCTTCACCTAAATGGGAATATATGAACATCCCGGCAGTCGGCATCCTCATGACAGCAGACATTGCACAGTAAGTGATGTTTTATTATGTCTGCAGTGACTAATAATCAGTGATTTTGGAAATGAATGCGCCAGGTATGCTTAAAATGATCAAAATAAGTAATTATTAAATGTTATCATAAATGTGCCCATTACTACATTACATATATGCTTAAATCATGTATATAAAATCTTAATGGAGGTGATTGGATGTTATTTTAGGTGCTCTATAGCAGTGGTTTGTCGTGATCCCAATATGCAGAGCACAGCGGGAGACAGATTGCAGGCAAAAAGGTGTGTTACGCTTAAACTAAAAAATAACAAAAGGCAAGTCCCGCTACGAAAAGGCACTGAAGCATAGGGATGGCTGTTAAAAAATGAATGTAAAACGGAACTGGCTACAACGTAAACAAAAACAGAATGCTGGACGACAGCAAAGACTTACTGTGTGTGTCCGTACATGACGTGACAATCAACAATAAAGAAACAACTGAAATAGTCTTGTTTGCCAATACAAAGCAGGTCAGGCAATAGCGCTAAAAGGAAGGCGCGAAGCTGCTACAAGAAAACACCAATAAAACAGGAAGAGCCACCACGATAACAACGCAAGGCAGGAACTAAAGCACTACACACAGGAAAACAACGACAAACTAAAAAGTGATTTCCAGTGTGGAACTGTCATAGGATGCCACCTGTGCAACAAATCCGGTGGTGAAATTTCCCCGCTCCTAAATATTCCAAAGTCAACTGTCGACTTTATTATAAGAAAAGTGAAAAGTTTGGGAGCAACAGCAACTCAGCCACGAAGTGGTAGACTGACAGAGAGGGGTCAGCGGAGGAATTATGGTGTGGGTTTGTTTTTCCAGGAGTTGAGCTTGGCCCCTTATTTCCAGTGAAAGGAACTTTGAATGCTCCAGGATACCAAAATATTTTGGACAATTCCCTGCTCCCAACCTTGTGGGAACAGTTTGGAGTTGGCCCCTTCCTCTTCCAACATGACTGTGCACCAGTGCACAAAGCAAGCTCCATAAAGACATGGATGACAGAGTCTGGTGTGGATGAACTTGACTGGCCTGCACAGAGTCCTGACCTGAACCCAATAGATCACCTTTGGGATGAATTAGAACGGAGACTGAGACCAAGGCCTTCTGGACCAACATCAATTCCAATAAATGCACTCCGCAAACCTTGTGGACAGCCTTCCCAGAAGAGTTGAAGCTGTAATAGCTGCAAAAGGTGGACCGACGTCATATTGAACCCTATGGGTTAGGAATGGGATGGCACTAAAAGTTCATATGTGACTCAAGGCAGGTGGCTAAATACTTTTGGCAATGTTGTGGAGGGGGGCGTGGCCTGCTGGCCTGCCGCGGAACGGGGTGTGCAAGGACCGGCCTCGAAGACAGCGACAGGTGAGTGGATGGCCCAGGTGGGCCTTGTTATCTAATCACCTGTCGCCTTTATTAGCAGCAGCCGGAACGAGACACGGGGTGGAGTTGGAGGTGCTGATGAGCAGACGCAGGAGGACAAGACATTGTGCTGGAAAGCAGAAGCATATTGAGATTTATGAACATAAAATAGTGTTATACCCTAAATTCCGGGCTCTCCTGGCAGTGTGTGGTGCTCCGGAGAACCCACTAGAGGGCAACCTCTACAAGTGTATATAAGTATCTATTTTTTCACAGTTACTTAATGAAATTGTAAATTATTAGAACTGCTTGGCAGTCGGAGGACATTAACTGGACTTTTTAATGATTAATCAAAACTATAGTATGAAAGGGATTCCAATGGCCCCGTTCCTGGGTGGATCTCGGGTGAGGGGAAGAGGGGGTTAATCATTTTGCAATGCAGCCTGCTAAAAATGATGGCAAGTGCCACTTTACATAGCGACTGACGCTGTGGTCGAAGTTGGAAATTCTACAATATTTGTCACGTTTCATGTGTCAGATAAACCGTGATGAATTGGGCCAAACGAATCCCCTTCCTAATCTAGATAGTCCCGTTCTCTTTTTTGCACTTGAAGATGCCTGTTTGTAGTGATAAATATGATTAGAATATCTCACCAAAATGCTAATGTTTATTGACAGCAGGTGTGTTTATTCTTAGCATCCCTGCCACTTCATTGTATGCATCATGGCATTTTTATTCAGTCTTTTTTTATTTCGAAATAATACCGTAGCATGGCCTAGATACCATGATGATATCGATCTGTGAGATTTTGATATCACAAATTTGTAGGTTAGATTTTGTAAAAAAAACAAACAAACAAACAAAAACATTCAAACAAATTATAACCTTTTCAAAAATATTTAGTAAAAATGAATATCTCCTGATATGACCCTAGGCCTTCATTTATAATATACACAACACACTCAATTCATATCATATTCTATGTACATTATTATGTAGATGCTATTGTTTTTGTGGTAGTCATTGGGCTAAATCTGGAACCTCAGGTATTACATTTTGTGCCATCTCTTTTTTATTTTATTTTATTTTTTATTTTTTTTATTGACATCCAGCATCAGACATTCATATCCATGACATCATATTCACATAAATAATATATTTATTGTCTGCCCTAAATGTCAAAATATTTTTGTTTATATCCCACCCATACCACCCAACCCCCCCAAAAAAAGAAAGAAAAGTAATATCTACAAATACATCGATTAATTTTGTGCCATCTCATGTGTCTCACAGGTGTGCTAGTAAGACAAAATAGTTCCTTGAATCTGCACATCCTTGACTCCTTGATTGGTCGTACATTGACATTTTCTTAGGATTAGTTTTATTGTTGGACAATTGTTTGTCTGAAATCCATTTAGTAAGACAATAAAGGGATAAGCGGTAGAAAATGAATGGATGGATGAAATAAAGTTCCATGAATCTGTGCATCCTTGACTCCTTGATTGGTCGTACATTGACATGTTCTTAGGATTAGTTTTATTGTTGGACAATTATTTGTCTTAAATCAATTTAAGACAATAAAGTTCCTTGAATCTGTGCATCCTTGACTCCTTGATTGGTCGTACATTGACATTTTTGTAAGATTAGTTTCATTTTTGGACAATTATTTGTCTGAAATCCATTTACTAAAACAATAAAGTTCCTTGAATCTGTGCATCCTTGACTCCTTGATTGGTCGTACATTGACATTTTATTAAGATTAGTTTTATTGTTGGACAATTATTTGTCTGCAATCCATTTAGTAAGACAATAAAGGGACAAGCGGTAAAAAATGGATGGATGGATGGAATAAAGTTCCTTGAATCTGTGCATCTTTGACTCCTTGATTGGTCGTACATTGACATTTTATTAAGATTAGTTTTATTGTTGGACAATTATTTGTCTGAAATCCATTTAGTAAGACAATAAAGGGACACGTGGTAGAAAATGGATGGATGGATGGAATAAAGTTCCTTGAATCTGTGCATCTTTGACTCCTTGATTGGTCGTACATTGACATTTTCTTAAGATTAGTTTTATTGTTTGACAATTATTTGTCTGAAATCCATTTAGTAAGACAATAAAGGGACAACCGGTAGAAAATGGATGGCTGGATGGAATAAAGTTCCTTGAATCCGTGCATCCTTGACTCCTTGATTGATCGTACATTGACAATTTCTAAAGATTAGTTTTATTGTTGGACAATTATTTGTCTGAAATCAATTTAGTAAGAACATAAAGGGATAAGCGGTAGAAAATGGATGGATGGATGGAATAAAGCTCCTTGAATCTGTGCATCTTTGACTCCTTGAATGGTCGTACATTGACATTTTGGTAAGATTAGTTTTATTGTTGGAGAATTATTTGTCTGAAATCCATTTAGTAAGACAATAAAGTTCCTTGAATCTGTGCATCGTTGACTCCTTGATTCGTCGTACATTGACATTTTCTTAGGAATAGTTTAATAGTTGGACAATTATTTGTCTGAAATCCATTTAGGAAAACAAATTTCCTTGAATCTGTGCATCCTTGACTCCTTGATTGGTCGCACATTGACATTTGTGTAAGATTAGTTTTATTGTTGGACAATTATTTGTCTAAAATCCATTTAGTAAGACAATAAAGGGACACGTGGTAGAAAATGGATGGGTGGATGGAATAAAGTTCCTTGAATCTGTGTATTCTTGACTCCTTGATTGGTCGTACATTGACATTCTCTTAGTATTACTTTTATTGTTGGATAATTATTTATCTGAAATCCATTTAGTAAGACAATAAAGTTCCTTGAATCTGTGCATCCTTGACTCCTTGATTGGTCGTACATTGACATTTTCTTAGTATTAGTTTCATTGTTGGACAATTATTTGTCTGACATCCATTTAGTAAGACAATAAAGGGACACGCAGTAATAAATGGATGGATGGATGGAATAAAGTTCCTTGAATCTGTGCATCCTTGATTCCTTGATTGGTCGTACATTGACATTTCTTAGGATTAGCTTCATTGTTGGACAATTATTTGTATAAAATCCATTTCGTAAGACAAAGTTCCTTGAATCTATGAATTCTTGACTCCTTGATTGGTCGTACATTGACATTTTCTTGAGATTAGTTTTATTGTTGGACACTTATTTGTCTGAAATCCATCTAGTAAGACAATACATTTCCTTGAATCTGTGCATCCTTGACTCCTTGATTGGTTGTACATTGACATTTTCTTAGGATTAGTTTGATTGTTGGACAATTGTTTGTCTGAAATCCATTTAGTAAGACAATAAAGGGATAAGCGGTAGAAAATGAATGGATGGATGAAATAAAGTTCCTTGAATCTGTTTATCCTTGACTCCTTGATTGGTCGTACATTGACATGTTCTTAAGATTAGTTTCATTGTTGGACAATTATTTGTCTGAAATCCATTTAGTAAGACAATAAAGTTCCTTGAATCTGTGCATCCTTGACTCCTTGATTGGTCGTACATTGACATTTTCTTAGGAATAGTTTAATAGTTGGACAATTATTTGTCTGAAATCCATTTAGGAAAACAAAGTTCCTTGAATCTGTGCATCCTTGACTCCTTGATTGGTCGTACATTGACATTTTCTTAGGAATAGTTTAATAGTTGGACAATTATTTGTCTGAAATCCATTTAGGAAAACAAAGTTCCTTGAATCTGTGCATCCTTGACTCCTTGATTGGTTGTACATTGACATTTTTGTAAGATTAGTTTTATTGTTGGACAATTATTTGTCTAAAATCAATTTAGTAAGACAAAAAAGGGACACGTGGTAGAAAATGGATGGGTGGATGGAATAAAGTTCCTTGAATCTGTGTATTCTTGACTCCTTGATTGGTCCTACATTGACATTCTCTTAGTATTACTTTTATTGTTGGATAATTATTTATCTGAAATCCATTTAGTAAGACAATAAAGTTCCTTGAATCTGTGCATCCTTGACTCCTTCATTGGTTGTACATTGACATTTTCTTAGTATTAGTTTCATTGTTGGACAATTATTTGTCTGACATCCATTTAGTAAGACAATAAAGGGACACGCAGTAATAAATGGATGGATGGATGGAATAAAGTTCCTTGAATCTGTGCATCCTTGATTCCTTGATTGGTCGTACATTGACATTTCTTAGGATTAGCTTCATTGTTGGACAATTATTTGTATAAAATCCATTTCGTAAGACAAAGTTCCTTGAATCTATGAATTCTTTACTCCTTGATTGGTCGTACATTGACATTTTCTTGAGATTAGTTTTATTGTTGGACACTTATTTGTCTGAAATCCATCTAGTAAGACAATAAATTTCCTTGAATCTGTGCATCCTTGACTCCTTGATTGGTCGTACATTGACATTTTCTTAGGATTAGTTTGATTGTTGGACAATTGTTTGTCTGAAATCCATTTAGTAAGACAATAAAGGGATAAGCGGTAGAAAATGAATGGATGGATGAAATAAAGTTCCTTGAATCTGTTTATCCTTGACTCCTTGATTGGTCGTACATTGACATGTTTTTAAGATTAGTTTCATTGTTGGACAATTATTTGTCTGAAATCCATTTAGTAAGACAATAAAGTTCCTTGAATTTGTGCATCCTTGACTCCTTGATTGGTCGTACATTGACATTTTCTTAAGATTAGTTTTATTGTTGGACAATTATTTGTCTGAAATCCATTTAGTAAGACAATAAAGTTCCTTGAATCTGTGCATCCTTGACTCCTTGATTGGTCGTACATTGACATTTTCTTAGGAATAGTTTAATAGTTGGACAATTATTTGTCTGAAATCCATTTAGGAAAACAAAGTTCCTTGAATCTGTGCATCCTTGACTCCTTGATTGGTCGTACATTGACATTTTTGTAAGATTAGTTTTATTGTTGGACAATTATTTGTCTAAAATCCATTTAGTAAGACAAAAAAGGGACACGTGGTAGAAAATGGATGGGTGGATGGAATAAAGTTCCTTGAATCTGTGCATCTTTGACTCCTTGATTGGTCCTACATTGACATTCTCTTAGTATTACTTTTATTGTTGGATAATTATTTATCTGAAATCCATTTAGTAAGACAATAAAGTTCCTTGAATCTGTGCATCCTTGACTCCTTCATTGGTTGTACATTGACATTTTCTTAGTATTAGTTTCATTGTTGGACAATTATTTGTCTGACATCCATTTAGTAAGACAATAAAGGGACACGCAGTAATAAATGGATGGATGGATGGAATAAAGTTCCTTGAATCTGTGCATCCTTGACTCCTTGATTGGTCGTACATTGACATTTCTTAGGATTAGCTTCATTGTTGGACAATTATTTGTATGAAATCCATTTCGTAAGACAAAGTTCCTTGAATCTATGAATTTTTGACTCCTTGATTGGTCGTACATTGACATTTTCTTAAGATTAGTTTTATTGTTGGACACTTATTTGTCTGAAATCCATCTAGTAAGACAATAAAGTTCCTTGAATCTGTGCATCCTTGACTCCTTGATTGGTCGTACATTGACATTTTCTTAAGATTAGTTTTATTGTTGGACAATTATTTGTCTGAAATCTATTTAGTAAGACAATAAAGGGACAAGCGGTAAAAAATGGATGGATGGATGGAATAAAGTTCCTTGAATCTGTGCATCCTTGACTCCTTGATTGGTCGTACATTGACATTTTCTTAAGATTAATTTTATTGTTGGACAATGATTTGTCTGAAATCCATTTAGTAAGACAATAAAGTTCCTTGAATCTGTGCATTCTTGACTCCTTGATTGGTCATACATTGACATTTTTGTAAGATTAGTTTCATTTTTGGACAATTATTATTTGTCTGAAATCCATTTAGTAAAACAATAAAGTTCCTTGAATCCGTGCATCCTTGACTCCTTGATTGGTCGTACATTGACATTTTCTTAAGATTAGTTTTATTGTTGGACAATTATTTGTCTGAAATCTATTTAGTAAGACAATAAAGGGACAAGCGGTAAAAAATGGATGGATGGATGGAATAAAGTTCCTTGAATCTGTGCATCCTTGACTCCTTGATTGGTTGTACATTGACATTTTCTTAAGATTAGTTTTATTGTTGGACAATTATTTGTCTGAAATCCATTTAATAAGACAATAAAGGGACATGCGGTAATAAATGGATGGATGGATGGAATACAGTTCCTTGAATCTGTGCATCCTTGACTCCTTGATTGGTTGTACATTGACATTTTCTTAGTATTAGTTTCATTGTTGGACAATTATTTGTCTGACATCCATTTAGTAAGACAATAAAGGGACACGCAGTAATAAATGGATGGATGGATGGAATAAAGTTCCTTGAATCTGTGCATCCTTGACTCCTTGATTGGTCGTACATTGACATTTTCTTAGGATTAGCTTCATTGTTGGACAATTATTTGTATGAAATCCATTTCGTAAGACAAAGTTCCTTGAATCTATGAATTTTTGACTCCTTGATTGGTCGTACATTGACATTTTCTTAGTATTAGTTTTATTGTTTGACAATTATTTGTCTGAAATCCATCTAGTAAGACAATAAAGTTCCTTGAATCTGTGCATCCTTGACTCCTTGATTGGTCGCACATTGACATTTTCTTAAGATTACTTTTATTGTTGGACAATTATTTGTCTGAAATCCATTTAGTAAGACAATAAAGGGACATGCGGTAATAAATGGATGGATGGATGGATGGAATACAGTTCCTTGAATCTGTTTATCCTTGACTCCTTGATTGGTCGTACATTGACATGTTCTTAAGATTAGTTTCATTGTTGGATAATTATTTGTCTGAAATCCATTTAGTAAGACAATAAAGTTCCTTGAATCTGTGCATTCTTGACTCCTTGATTGGTCGTACATTGACATTTTCTTAGGATTAGTTTTATTGTTGGACAATTGTTTTTCTGAAATCCATTTAGTAAGACAATGAAGGGATAAGGGCGGCGTGGCGTAGTGGGTAGAGCAACCGTGCCAGAAACCTGAGGGTTGCAGGTTCGCTCCCCGCCTCTTACCATCTAAAAAATCGCTGCTGTTGTGTCCTTGGGCAGGACACTTCACCCTTTGCCCCCGGTGCCGCTCACATCGGTGAAATGAATGATGAATGATAGGTGGTGGTCGGAGGGGCCGTAGGCGCAAATTGCAGCCACGCTTCCGTCAGTCTACCCCAGGGCAGCTGTGGCTACGAAAGTAGCTTACCACCACCAGGTGTGAATGAATGATGGGTTCAGAAAAACATGTAACGTGACTTTGGGTACTTAGAAAAGCACCAGGTATTATTATTATTATTATAAGCGGTAGACAATGAATGGATGGATGAAATAAAGTTCCTTGAATCTGTGCATCGTTGACTCCTTGATTGGTCGTACATTGACATTTTCTTAAGATTAGTTTTATTGTTGGACAATTATTTGTCTAAAATCCATTTAGTAAGACAATAAAGGGACACTTGGTAGAAAATGGATGGATGGATGGAATAAAGTTCCTTGAATCTGTGCATCTTTGACTCCTTGATTGGTCGTACATTGACATTTTCTTAAGATTAGTTTTATTGTTGGACAATTATTTGTCTGAAATCCATTTAGTAAGACAATAAAGGGACATGCGGTAATAAATGGATGGATGGATGGAATACAGTTCCTTGAATCTGTGCATCCTTGACTCCTTGATTGGTCGTACATTGACATTTTCTTAAGATTAGTTTCATTGTTGGACAATTATTTGTCTGAAATCCATTTAGTAAGACAAAGTTCCTTGAATCTGTGCATTCTTGACTTCTTGATTGGTCGTACATTGACATTTTCTTAAGATTAGTTTTATTGTTGGACAATTGTTTGTCTGAAATCCATTTAGTAAGACAATAAAGGGACACGTGGTAGAAAATGGATGATTGGATGGACTAAAGTTCCTTGAATCTGTGCATCCTTGACTCCTTAATTGGCCGTACATTGACATTTTCTTAAGATTACTTTTATTGTTGGACAATTATTTGTCTGAAATCCATTTAATAAGACAATAAAGTTCCTTGAATCTGTGCATTGTTGACTCCTTGATTGGTTGTACATTGACATTTTCTTAGGATTAGTTTTATTGTTGGACAATTATTTGTCTGAAATCCATTTAGTAAGACAAAGTTCCTTGAATCTGTGCATCCTTGACTCCTTGATTGGTCGTACATTGACATTTTCTTAATATTAGTTTTATTGTTGGACAGTTGTTTGACTGAAATCCATTTAGTAAGACAATAAAGGGACACGTGGTAGAAAATGGATGATTGGATGGAATAAAGTTCCTTGAATCTGTGCATCCTTGACTCCTTGATTGGTCGTACATTGACATTTTCTTAAGATTAGTTTTATTGTTGGACAATTATTTGTCTGAAATCCATTTAGTAAGACAATAAAGTTCCTTGAATCTGTGCATCCTTGACTCCTTAATTGGTCGTACATTGACATTTTCTTAAGATTACTTTTATTGTTGGACAATTATTTGTCTGAAATCCATTTAGTAAGACAATAAAGTTCCTTGAATCTGTGCATCCTTGACTCCTTAATTGGTCGTACATTGACATTTTCTTAAGATTACTTTTATTGTTGGACAATTATTTGTCTGAAATCCATTTAATAAGACAATAAAGTTCCTTGAATCTGTGCATCGTTGACTCCTTGATTGGTTGTACATTGACATTTTCTTAGGATTAGTTTTATTGTTGGACAATTATTTGTCTGAAATCCATTTAGTAAGACAAAGTTCCTTGAATCTGTGCATTCTTGACTCCTTGATTGGTCGTATATTGACATTTTCTTAAGATTAGTTTTATTGTTGGACAATTATATGTCTGAAATCCATTTAGTAAGACAATAAAGTTCCTTGAATCTGTGCATCCTTGACGCCTTGATTGGTCGTTTATTGACATTTTCTTAAGATTAGTTTTATTGTTGGACAATTGTTTGTCTGAAATCCATTTAGTAAGAAAGCTCATCTATTTTTTAATAAATGTCAAAACTCTCCATCAGGTCTCCAGTTACTCATTGACTGACATCTGCCTTATGAGTGATGTATAACGATAATACTGTTATTTTTAATGGGGATGCACACCGGACACACACACACACACACACACACACACGTACACACACACACACACACACACACACACACACACACACACACGTACACACACACACACCACTGTCAGTGGCTCCCGTTTCCCCTGAATGAATGCAAGCTTCTGTTCTCGCTAGCTCTCAGCCCTCTTCATGTGTTGCCTGAATGGAAGTAACAAATCGCTGCGTCCTCAGAATAATAATTAGCAAAGCCTTGAAGGCTGTTTTGTTTCAAGGATCGCAAGCAAGTGCCAAACTTCCTGCTTTCTCTGGTCACCTGACTGACTCCTGTGTTCCTAAAACGTGACAAACGACTCCACAATAAACGTTGCTTTTTTTATCCGACCGCCGGTTCAAAAGTGAAAATGGATGTCCAAGTCATTTCTCTTCACACATTATAAGCTCTCAGTCACAGGGAAAAATGTTCAGGATTGTTTTAAGTCGAACATCAATATTGGGGGCGGGCCTTAAAGGCACTGCCTTTAGCGTCCTCTACAACCGTGCCGGCCCCTGTCACATGATATTTGCGGCTTCTACACACACATAAGTGAATGCAAGGCATACTTGATCAACAGCCATACAGGTCACACTGAGGGTGGCCTCATAAACAACTTTAACACTGTTACAAATATGCGCCACACTGTGAAACCACACCAAACAAGAATGACAAACACATTTCGTGGGAGAACATCCGCACCGTAACACAACATAAACACAACAGAAGAAATACCCAGAACCCCTTGCAGCACTAACTCTTCCGGGACGCTACAATATGCACCCCCCGCTACCACCAAACCCCGCCCACCTGGGCCCCGACATTAATGAACTAGCATCCAAGAAAAGATGGCAGGCATCTGGCTTGGGCACATCAGATTAGATCAGTGTGTCGCAAACTGAGCAGTAAAATGGCCTGAATGGTTGATTTATTCATTGTTATTTTATTTTCAAATTTATTAGCCTGTGGAAAAAGTTAATGTTGATATTTACCTCAGAAGGCTGCCAATAGAAAAGAGGCATTCATTTTTGTATTTAATATACCATTGATGTTTTTTCGTTTGTTTTTTGAAAGTTGATTTTGCACTATTAAGTTATATAAGCGTTGCTTGTTCCATATTCAGTGTTAAAGCAAATCAGTGTAGCAAACAATAATTAACGTTTTATTCATGCACTTTCTCTTGCTACTTCAAGGCTTGAATGTTTGATTCATTCATTATTGTTATTTCATTTTCAAATTTATTATTAGCCTGTGGAAAAAGTTTATTTTGATATTTACCTCAGAAGGCTGCAAATAGAAAAGAGGCATTAAATGTTTATTTAAATTGTATTTGATATGCCATTGACATTTTTGAATTATTATTATTATTATTTGAAACTCGATTTTGCATGTCACTATTAGTGCATTGGCGTTGTTAGGCCTATTTAGGGGGGCTCAAGCCCCCCTAAAATGTTCTTAAGCCCCCCTAAATAATTTGGTGTTAAAAAAAAAAAAATTTTTTTTTTTTTTTAACAAATTCATGCCGACATATTCATTATAAAGTGGCCCGAATTTGAGTTTAAATAAATAATCATATAACCTGTCATTATTCACTCAGTTTCCCAGTTTCAGGTAGAGAGCCCCTTTAGTGCGTCGGTATCCAATCCATTCCACTTGTTCATATAGAAAATGCCCACATCACTCAAAATCCAGTCCGCATTTTCTCTGCGACCTTGCTTGCGGTCCTTGGACTTGTCCATATAGAAAATGCCCACATCACTCAAAATCCAGTCCGCATTTTCTCTGCGACCTTGCTTGCGGTCCTTGGACTTGTTCATATAGAAAATGCCCACATCACTCAAAAGCCAGTCCGCATTTTCTCTGCGACCTTGCTTGCGGTCCTTGGACTTGTTCATATAGAAAATGCCCACATCACTCAAAATCCAGGCCGCATTTTCTCTGCGACCTTGCTTGCGGTCCTGCAGGTGTACGAAGCACATTAGCACACAGCACTGCAGAACAAGAACCTTGTGTCTGCAATTGTAAATCATTTAGTTTTTAGTTTAATTTTAGTTTTTCTTGTAGAATCTATATAAAGTAACATACATTATCCTATTGTTAAAATAATGAAAGAAACATCATTAAATATATTTGTTTTATTGTATTGTTACATTAATAGCTGTTGTATTATTATAAGATGGCTTGTTAAACATTTCATAGGATTTTCAGAGGGTGGAAAAACCAAGACATTTAATATAAAATGTAAAATGAATAAATACATAAAAAGAAAAAGAAAAAAAATGGTTAAAAGACATCGTCCCGGGAAACATTTAATTTCATCCTGTGCATTTTTTTTTACCGTCCCCGGGACGACGGGACTACGTTAATCTCAAGCCCTGGAAGTTACATTATTTGTTTCAGCATTGCACTTTGAAGATGGTCCCTCAGCTCTTTGACAGCTTTGGCTCTTTTTCAGATCAGCAGACGGTCTTTCGTATTTACAGTATATATAAAAGTTTCTCATTTCTAATCAGACTTCCATATATATTCAATTTCCTTAACGGCTTGCCATAATATATATATGTATATATAAATATATTATATACAAGCCAAATTATCCAGATCCAGATATTACTTTAATTCAAGTAATTAAGTAATATTTCCAGGGCTTGAATTTAGAACCATTTTAGTCACATACGTGCCCAAAATATAATCTGTGCAACTTCAAAATATTTGGGAACAAAAAATTATTGTTTTGTGAGCTAAAGTTGTGGCATTAGCCTCTATGTTGTGAGTTAATAACATAGAGGCTAATGCCATGACTTTCATTGTGTTTCAGTGTATCTTGAAGGATCAGGCAAGTCATTGTTTCTTGTTGATGCTGTAAACAAAATGTCACTGTGCAAACCCATGTTGGTTGTTGTACTGAACACAGATTGAAAATAAACCCACTGAAATAATAATAATAATAACAGTGATTAATTTCTAAGTCTTTGTTAGCCGTTTGTGAAGTTTTGTGCTTGTGCGCTATGTTCGCTCGCATCCTGTGCATCTCCTGGGGGCTAAGCCCCCCCCTGTCCTTAAAAGCTAGTGACGCCCCTGGTCACTATAAAGTTCAATATTCAATGCAAAACTTGTTTGGGTCCCTATTAAAAGGTTCATTTGTTCAACCTTGGCCCGCGGCTTTGTTCAGTTTTAAATTTTGGCCCACTCTGTATTTGAGTTTGACACCCCTGGCTTAGATGCAGGTGCACGGCCATGGAAACCCATTCCATGAAGCTCTCTGCGTAATGTACGTGGGCTAATTGGAAGGTCACATGACGTTTGGAGCTCTGTAGCAACCTGACTGTGCAGAAAGTGGGCGACCTCTTTGCACTATGCGCTTCAGCATCCGCTGACCCCTCCCTGTCAGTTTACGTGGCCTACCACTTGGTGGCTGAGTTGCTGTTGTTCCCAAACTCTTCCTTTTTCTCACAATAAAGCCGACAGTTGACTTTGGAATATTTAGGAGCGAGGACATTTCACGAGCGGACTTGTTGCATCTATGACAGTTCCACGCTGGAAATCACTGAGAGCGGCCCATTCTTTCACAAATGTTTGTAGAAACAGTCTCCATGCCTAAGTGCTTGATTTTATACACCTGAGGCCGGGCCAAGTGGTTAGGACACCTGATTCTCATCATTTGGATGGGTGGCCAAATACTTTTGTCAATATAGTGTATGCCAGGGGTCACCAACCTTTTTGAAACCAAGAGCTACTTCTTGGGTAGTGATTAATGCGAAGGGCTACCAGTTTGATACACACTTAAAAAAATTGCCAGAAATAGCCAATTTGCTCAATTTACCTTTAACTCTATGTTATTATTAATAATTAATGATATTTACACTTAATTGAACGGTTTACAAGAGGAGAAAACACGAAAAAAAATGACAATTAAATTTTGAAACATAGTTTATCTTCAATTTCGACTCTTTAAAATTCAAAATTCAACCGAAAAAAAGAAGACAAAAACTAGCTAATTCGAATCTTTTTGAAAAAATTAAAAAAATAATTTATGGAACATCATTAGTAATTTTTCCTGATTAAGATTAATTTTAGAATTTTGATGACATGTTTTAAAAAGGTTAAAATCCAATCTGCACTTTGTTAGAATATATAACAAATTGGACCAAGCTATATTTCTAACAAATCATTATTTCTTCTAGATTTTCCAGAACAAAAATTTGAAAAGAAATTGAAAATACTTTGAAATAAGATTTAAATTTGATTCTACAGATTTTCTAGATTTGCCAGAATATTTTTTTTTAATTTTAATCGTAATAAGTTTGAAGAAATATTTCACAAATATTCTTCGTCGAAAAAACAGAAGCTAAATTGAAGAATTAAATTAAAATGTATTTATTATTCTTTACAATAAAAGAAATTTAAAAAATACTTGAACATTGATTTAAATTGTCAGGAAAGAAGAGGAAGGAATTTAAAAGTTAAAAAGGTATATGTGTTTAAAAATCCTAAAATAATTTTTAAGGTTGTATTTTTTCTCTAAAATTGTCTTTCTGAAAGTTATAGGAAGCAAAGTAAAAAAAATAATGAATTTATTTAAACAAGTGAAGACCAAGTCTTTAAAATATTTTCTTGGATTTTCAAATTCTATTTGAGTTTTGTCTCTCTTAGAATTAAAAATGTAGAGCAAAGCGAGACCAGCTTGCTAGTAAATAAATACAATTTAAAAAATAGAGGCAGCTCACTGGTAAGTGCTGCTATTTGAGCTATTTTTAGAACAGGCCAGCGGGCTACTCATCTGGTCCTTACGGGCTACCTGGTGCCCGCGGGCACCGCGTTGGTGACCCCTGGTGTATGCTATTTGAAGTGTAGTGTAAACATAACTTTTTGTCCTTGCGGCAATCAGGTACCAACAGTGAATGAAAGGTGACTCCTCCCCTCGCTGGGAAGTGAGTAAGGGGAGATCTCCACTCTCCAGCTCCAGCATCGCCATCAACAAGTCAGTGGCTTGCAGTTTGGAAGCCATTGAGGTGTGCAGAGCTTATTATAAGCCTCTTACTGATTCGGCAGTGAGGAAATTGTCTCTTTTTAGGGAAATCAATCCCTGAGTAATTACCTATCACATTGGCAGCATCTGTGGAGGACTACGACAAACCCAGAGGCTGCGGAAACTAGTGTGCTACAGTTGGGAAAGAGCCTCTTATGAGTGGCCAATGTCTCAGACTTAAGAGAGGGGACTGGAGTAATAATGGTAAGCAAAATGACAATAAGGATAAATACACAGCCAGTTATCAAGTGGTGTTTGAGGAACACGAGTGCACAGCAGGGAGTTTAGCCCTTCTGTAATCCATCTATCTGTGTGTCCCCTATTAGGGTTGCAGTCCCAACATGCACTGCAGGAGGACCTAGGAAAACAACTTAGGCCAGTCAACATCAAAGCCACATCCAACCTGTCATAGCTTTCCATCCATCCTCCAACTAAAATAAGAGAATTCAAGATGGGGTCTTGACAAAAAATGTCACCAACCAGATGTCCTTAAAGGCCTACTGAAAGCCACTACTACCGACCACGCAGTCTGATAGTTTATATATCAATGATGAAATCTTAACATTGCAACACATGCCAATACGGCCGGGTTAACTTATAAAGTGCAATTTTAAATTTCCCGGGGAACTTCCGGTTGAAAACGTCTATGTATGATGACGTATGCGCGTGACGTCAATGGTTGAAACGGAAGTATTGGGACACCATTGTATCCAATACAAAAAACTCTGTTTTCATTTCATAATTCCACAGTATTCTGGACATCTGTGTTTGTGAATCTTTTGCAATTTGTATAATGAACAATGGAGACTGCAAAGAAGAAAGTTGTAGGTGGGATCGGTGTATTAGCGGCTGGCTGCATCAACACAACCAGGAGGACTTTGACTTGGATAGCAGACGCGCTATCCGACGCTAGCCGCCAACCGCGTCGATGATCGGGTGAAGTCTTTCGTCGCACTGTCGATCGCTGGAACGCAGGTGAGCACGGGTGTTGATGAGCAGATGAGGGCTGGGGTAGGTGGAGCGCTAATGTTTTTATCATAGCTCTGACGAGGTCCCGTAGCTAAGTTAGCTTCAATGGCGTCGTTAGCAACAGCATTGCTAGGCTTTGACAGGCGGCACAGCATTAACCGTGTGGTTACAGGTCCAGTGTTTGGTTCTGTGTCTCCTGATAGTAGTATTGTTGATCTGCTGTCTATCCTTCCAGTCAGGGGCTTATTTCTTTTATTTCTATCTGCATTTAAGCACGATGCTATCACGTTAGCACCGTAGCTAAAGTGCTTCACCGATGTATTGTCGTGGAGATAAAAGTCACTGTGAATGTCCATTTCGCGTTCTCGACCCTCATTTTCAAGAGGATATAGTATCCGAGGTGGTTTAAAATACAAATCCGTGATCCACAATAGAAAAAGGAGAAAGTGTGGAATCCAATGAGCCAGCTTGTACCTAAGTTACGGTCAGAGCGAAAAATATATGTCCTGCACTGCACTCTAGTCCTTCACTCTCAAATACCTCATCCACAAATCTTTCATCCTCGCTCAAATTAATGGGGTAATTGTCGCTTTCTCGGTCCGAATCGCTCTCGCTGCTGGTGTAAACAATGGGGAAATGTGAGGAGCCTTTCAACCTGCGACGTCACGCTACTTCCGGTACAGGCAAGGCTTTTTTTTATCAGTGATCAAAAGTTGCACATTTTATCGTCGATGTTCTCTACTAAATCCTTTCAGCAAAAATATGGCAATATCGCGAAATGATCAAGTATTACATAGAATGGATCTGCTATCCCCGTTTAAATAAAAAAAAATCATTTCAGTAGGCCTTTAAGCGTTGTTTGCTCCTGAAAATGAATCTGACAGTCATTTCTCATGATATCAATTAGTTTTGGAGTAATTGCTAGGTAATTACTTGAAACGCCCCCTGTCCATCTGCATAGATGTTGCAACAACTATTTTGATCACTCAATTTCATGTTTTTGTTGCTCAGGTCCATGATTACCAGTACTTCAAAACTAATCAGAATCAGAATCAGAATTACTTTAATAATCCCTGAGGGGAAATTAAGATTTTCAGCACAATCTGTTATGGATTGGACAGAGGGAGATGACGGCAACAGACACCAGGGGGCGGTATAGCTCTAAGTATTTATTATATATATTCACCATATATATAATTATCAAAAAATAATAATACGGAAATGGAGTGTGAACTAGATCCAAAAGTGTGTATGGTGTAAGACTATGTGTGTAGCTTAGCTGTTGAGAGTTACCGTAAATGTTGAATAAGAGACGAGGAAGTCCAGGGGAGAGAGAAGTCGACAGGTCCGAGTCCAAAACGGGGGAAGTAAAGGATCGAGGGAAGCAGTCAGAGTCCAGAGGGAGATCCAGGGAAAAATGAGACGCACAGCTCACTTTCCAGGCGACAGAAGGTACTGCTGGCACGATGCAAGAAAACTCACACTGAAAACACGGAGGAGCAAACACAGAGAGAGCAAGATTGCATCAAGCATCTGATGATCGCTTACTGTACGCCAACAGAAGATTATACTACGGCCCGGCATGGCAGTTTTCTCATGCCGGCTTATTGCGCGGATTGCAGATTGTCTGCAGGCGCGAGGAGGCACGCCCGCAGCAGAGATAGAGAGCGCCTGTGGGCGTGGCCTGCGGTGTGCTTATCAGGACGCAAAGATGAGGGCGCATTGGAATGTGCCCTCATCTGATGTTGGTGGAGAAGGTCTGGCTCTCAGTCTCCGATCTAATTCATCCCCAAAGGTGTTCTATCGGGTTTCAGGTCAGGACTCCGTGCAGGCCAGTCAAGTTCATCCACACCAGACTCTGTCATCCATGTCTTTATGGACCTTGCTTTGTGCACTGGTGCACAGTCATGTTGGAAGAGGAAGGGGCCCGCTCCAAACTGTTCCCACAAGGTTGGGAGCATGGAATTGTCCAAAATGTTTTGGTATCCTGGAGCATTCAAAGTTCCTTTCACTGGAACTAAGAGGCCAAGCCCAACTCCTGAAAAACAACCCCACACCATAATTCCTCCTCCACCAAATTTCACACTCGGCACAATGCAGTCCGAAATGTAGCGTTCTCCATCAGATCGCCAGATGGAAAAGTGTGATTCATCAGTCCAGAGAAGGTGTCTCCACTGCTCCAGAGTCCAGTGGCGACGTGCTTTACACCACTGCACTGGTGATGTATGTCTTAGATGCAGCTGCACGGGCATGGAAACCCATTCCGTGAAGCTCTCTGCGTACTGTACGTGGGCTAATTGGAAAGTCACATGAAGTTTGGAGCTCTGTAACAACTGACTGTGCAGAAAGTCTTTGCACTATGCGCTTCGGCATCCGCTGACCCCTCTCTGTCAGTTTACGTGGCCTACAACTTGGTGGCTGAGTTGCTGTTGTTCCTAAACTCTTCAATTTTTTTATGATAAAGCCGACTTTGGAATATTTAGGAGCGAGGACATTTCACGACTGGATTTGTTGCACAGGTGGCATCCTATGACAGTTCCACGCATTCTTTCACAAATGTTTGTAGAAACAGTCTCCATGCATAAGTGCTTGATTGTATACACCTGTGGCCGGGCCGAGTGATTAGGACACCCGATTCTGATCATTTGGATGGGTGGCCAAATACTTTTGGCAATTTAGTGTACTTAACTCTACACCTCTTACCTGTTTGATATTTTTTCAAACAAATATATACATTTATTTTCTGTGAAAAAGAAAGTATTATTAAATAAAAATGCAATGCTATTGACTGTTGGCAGACAGGAGATGGGGAAAAGGTAGATTGGTACACTGAAGATGGAAAATAAGCAGACAGGCATTTGTCGAAGGCCTTGCTACTTTGACACCTGGGAGGTAATTTGCGGCAACACAAAGGGAGAGGAACATGGAAAAGGGTAAAAGAGAGAAAATAAGCAAAGTAAAATCCCTGTTTCATTTGAAATCCATGAGCTCGGAGGCCAGAGTTCAGCCATAAGTGGCACTGCTACAACACGGACGCGCACAATGGACAAAAATTAATTTCACATTCTTTAATTTTCCGAATAAAACGGCCAGCCATTCCGTGGCCAATAATTGTTTGAACCGATGATTTTATCATTAATCCGACAGCGGCCCCTGAGAGCTCGGGGGGGGGGGGGGGGGGGGTCACACCAGAGGTTGATTAGGTGCGACACTGCACAAAGACCTCTCCAGTCGATGCCATTGAAAAGGACCAAGTCATTTAGATTGCGAATTGGTCCCGGGGGCTGCGAGTCTCGCTCCATTACAGGCCATTTTCAATTTTAGCCTCACAATAAACATCAAGCTGGGCCGAGGAAATTACAGCAAGCTCGCCCCAACAGATAGTCCAGGCACGGACAAGATGGCAAAAGTGGAGGGAGAGAGGTGTTGACAAAAGAGTTTGGGAGTGCAGAACTGGAAGACGGATGGAAGCAAATCTCAACCTTTCCTAGTCTTTTGATTAAAAAATATATATTATAGTCCCATGCATGAGGGAAATAAAATGTACACTCTTGCTCTATCTTTGTGTTACACAGAACCGGAACACATATGCAGACCTGCAGAGGATCCAGGGCATATGGTCACTATCATAGGTGCCGATCTACATAATTAGTGTTGTGCCATCCATCCATCTTTTTCCGCTTATCCGAAGTCGGGTTGCGGGGGGAGCCCGAGGCTTTCCCAGGCCAGTCGGGGGAAACAGTCTTCCCAACGTGTCCTGGGTCTTCCCCGTGGCCTCCTACTGGTCGGACGTGCCCTAAACACCTCCCTACCAGTGACGTGCGGTGAGGTTCATGGCTGGTGAGGCACTGACTTCATCACAGTCAGATTTACAAACATATAAACCCTAAAGAGTATCTTATTCACCATTTGATTGGCAACAGTTAACGGGTTATGTTTAAAAGCTCATACCAGCATTCTTCCCTGCTTGGCACTCAGCATCAAGGGTTGGAATTGGGGGTTAAATCACCAAAAATTATTCCCCGGCACGGCGCCGCCCACTGCTCCCCTCACCTCCCAGGGGGTGATTAAGGGGATGGGTCAAATGCAGAGGATAATCTCACCACACCTAGTGTGTGTGTGAAAATCATTGGTACATTAACTTAACTTTATTTTACACATACAAACTGTAGCACACAAAAAAGCACATTTAATAAAACAAACGTTATTATGGTCTTACCTTTACTTAAAAATGAAGTTCATGCGCCGCTGTTGTGCTGGATTAATGCACTCCCGCCGTAGAATGCACCCCCTGACGGGAGTGTTATATCGACTAAAGCCCACACTTAAACTTTCCACGTGCAAGATTGAATCTATTTAAAAACGTTATTTAATAAGAAGCCAAAAAGTGCAAAAACAATAATGTTGGAGGAGTTGTGAATGAATGAAATATGAAATCCGTGCTGCAGTCTGCAGGTGTACCTAATGTTGTGGCCCTGCAGTCATTCACAACTCCTCCAACACGAACATTATTGTTTTTGCACTTTTTGGCTTCTTATTAAATAACTTTTTTAAATAGATTCAATCTTGCACGTGGAAAGTTTAAGTGTGGGCTTTAGTTGATACAACACTCCTGTCAGGGGGTGCATTCTACGGCGGGGGTGCATTCTCTACCACCAGGAGGCGGGATTACTACGAGCCTCAGCCAGTGCGTCTTTTGCAGCCGTTTTATGATTGCTCAGCACAAGAAATACGTTACACACATACAGGCGTTTGGGTGGCATCCTGACCAGATGCCCGAACCACCTCATTTGGCCCCTCTCGATGTGGAGGAGCAGCAGCTTTACTTTCAGCTCCCCCCGGATGGCAGAGCTTCTCACCCTATCTCTAAGGGAGAGCCCCGCCACCCGGCGGAGGAAACTCATTTCGGCCGCTTGTACCCGTGATCTTGTCCTTTCGGTCGTAACCCAAAGCTCATGACCATAGGTGAGGATAGGAACGTAGATCGACCGGTAAATTGAGAGCTTTGCCTTCCGGCTCAGCTCCTTCTTCACCACAACGGATCGATACAGTGTCCGCATTACTGAAGACGTCGCACCGATCCGCCTGTCGACCTCACCATCCACTCTTCCCTCACTCGTGAACAAGACTCCGAGGTACTTGAACTCCTCCACTTGGGGCAAGATCTTCTCCCCAATCCGGAGATGGCACTCCACACTTTTCTGGGCGAGAACCATGGACTCGGACTTGGAGGTGCTGATTCTCATCCCAGTCGCTTCACACTCTGCTGCGAACCGATCCAGTGAGAGCTGAAGATCCTGGCCAGATGAAGCGTTGATGAAGCAGATGAAGTGTGACCCGATACCAATATTTTGGTACGGGTACCAAAAGTATTTTGGTAGTTTTCTAAATAGAGGGGACCACAAAATATGAGAAGCACCAATAGAAATGAAGTGACGGATCGTCACAATTACATTATTATTATAGCAGAATGAGAATAGTGTTGTCCCGATACCAAAATGTTGGTACCGGTACCAAAAGTATTTTGGTAGTTTTCGGTAGTTTTCTAAATAGAGGGGACCACAATAAATGAGAAGCACCAATAGAAATGAAGTGACGGATCGTTACAGTTACATTATTAATACAGCAGAATAGTGTTGTCCCGATACCAAAACTTTGGTACCGGTACCAAAAGTATTTTGGTAGTTTTCGGTAGTTTTCTAAATAGAGTGGACCACCAAAAATGAGAAGCACCAATAGAAATGAAGTGACGGATCATCACAATTACATTATTATTATAGCAGAATAGTGTTGTCCCGATACCAAAATGTTGGTACCGGTACCAAAAGTATTTTGGTAGTTTTCGGTAGTTTTCTAAATAGATTGGACCACAATAAATGAGAAGCACCAATAGAAATGAAGTGACGGATCGTCACAGTTACATTATTAATACAGCAGAATAGTGTTGTCCCGATACCAATATTTTGGTACCGGTACCAAAAGTATGTTGGTAGTTTTCTGTAGTTTTCTAAATAGAGGGGACCACAATAAATGAGAAGCACCAATAGAAATGAAGTGACGGATCGTCACAGTTACATTATTAATACAGCAGAATAGTGTTGTCCCGATACCAATATTTTGGTACCGGTACCAAAAGTATGTTGGTAGTTTTCTGTAGTTTTCTAAATAGAGGGGACCACAATAAATGAGAAGCACCAATAGAAATGAAGTGACGGATCGTCACAGTTACATTATTAATACAGCAGAATAGTGTTGTCCCGATACCAAAACTTTGGTACCGGTACCAAAAGTATTTTGGTAGTTTTCGGTAGTTTTCGGTAGTTTTCTAAATAGAGGGGACCACCAAAAATGAGAAGCACCAATAGAAATGAAGTGACGGATCATCACAATTACATTATTATTATAGCAGAATAGTGTTGTCCCGATACCAATATTTTGGTACCGGTACCAAAATGTATTTCGATACTTTTTGGTACTTTTCTAAATAAAGGGGACCACAAGAATTGCAATATTGGCTTTATTTTAACAAACAAATCTTAGGGTACATTAAACATATGTTTATTATTGCAATTTTGTCCTTAAAAATTGCGCGTGTCCGCCTTTGTAGTCTGTGCCGACGCCGTAGTTGATAATCTTCTTTTTCTCTATCTTCTTGTTATGTGACATGATGATCTGTAAAACATCATCTGTGCAACATTTTGACCAAAGAACCACCATTACATGTTATGTAGACCACAAGGAAGTCTTTTACATTTAGAAAAAAAATCATAATAATATTACTCCTTTAAAGGCCTACTGAAATGCGATTTTCTTATTTAAACGGGGATAGCAGATCCATTCTATGTGTCATACTTGATCATTTCGCGATATTGCCATATTTTTGCTGAAAATATTTAGTAGAGAACATCAACGATAAAGTTCGCAACTTTTGGTCGCTGATAAAAAAAGCCTTGCCTGTACCGGAAGTAGCGTGACGTCACAGGTTGTGGAGCTCCTCACATCTGCACATTGTTTACAATCATGGCCACCAGCAGCGAGAGCGATTCGGACCGAGAAAGCGACGATTTCCCCATTAATTTGAGCGAGGATGAAAGATTTGTGGATGAGGAAAGTGAGAGTGAAGGACTAGAGGGCAGTGGAAGCGATTCAGATAGGGAAGATGCGGGTGGGACCTGATATTCAGCTGGGAATGACTAAAACAGTAAATAGACATATATATACTCTATTAGCCACAACATAACCAGGCTTATATTTAATATGCCACAAATTAACGCATAACAAACACCTCCCCCCTCCCGTCCATATAACCCACCAATACAACTCAAACACCCGCACAACACACTCAATCCCACAGCCCAAAGTACCGTTCACCTCCGCAAAGTTCATACAGCACATATATTTCCCCAAAGTTACGTATGTGACATGCCCATAGCGGCACGCACGTACGGGCAAGCGATCAAATGTTTGGAAGCCGCAGCTGCGTACTCACGGTACCGCGTATCCAACTCAAAGTCCTCCTGGTAAGAGTCTCTGTTGTCCCAGTTCTCCACAGGCCAATGGTAAAGCTTGACTGTCATCTTTCGGGAATGTAAACAATGAAACACCGGCTACGTTTGTGTGTGGCTGCAGCCGGCAGCTAATACACCGCTTCCCACCTACAGCTTTCTTCTTTGCTGTCTCCATTGTTCATTGAACAAATTGCAAAAGATTCACCAACACAGATGTCCAGAATACTGTGGAGTTTTGCGATGAAAACAGACGACTTAATAGCTGGCCACAATGCTGTCCCAATATGTCTGCTACAATCTGTGACGTCTCGCGCAATCGTCATCACACCGAGACGTTTTCAGCAGAATGTTTCGCGGGAAATTTAAAATTGCACTTTACTAATCTAACCCGGCCGTATTGGCATGTGTTGCAATGTTAAGATTTCATCATTGATATATAAACTATCAGACTGCGTGGTCGCTAGTAGTGGCTTTCAGTAGGCCTTTAAAGGCCTACTGAAACCTACTACTAGCGATATTTTCACACAATAAAATTTTTAAGTGGTATATTTGAGATTATATAATAATTGGAGCCTTAAAAAGGTCAATAACTCATAACAACATTGATATTAATTCATTATTATTTTTTTGAGCAATGACACTTAACAACAAATCACACTAAAATTATTGGGGATCCAAATAATTATAGTGTTAAAAAATAAATTCTATTTTTTTTTTTACTGTTTACTTTTAACACAATAATCTCGAGATCAACTTCGGATCTGTCCGTCAATTATACGTTTTATTGTTGTTTATGTTTTTCGTTTGTACGTTTTAGGCCCTTTTAAAAAAAACAGCTCAGTTTTTATATGGCAAACACAAAATATGCAACATTTTCCCCAAAAATATCTCAAATGTGACGTAATTGGAACCTTGAATAGGTCAATAATTCATAATGACATTGATTTTGATTCATTATTATTTTTTAAAGAAAGAAACCGCCTGCATGGCAGATTTGTGTCATTAGAGTCCACATTGCGACATTTTCTTGTTACATTTCACCTGTTTGCTCTTTTATACCACTTATCATGTTTTTCATTTTTTTCAATCGTATTTTTAAAATGTGCCGTGGGGCCGTTAAAAAACGACCTGCGGGCCACAAATGGCCCCCGGGCCGCACTTTGGACACCCCTGTTGTATATGAAGTGAAGTGCATTAAATTTAAATAGCGCTTTTCTCTAGTGACTCAAAGGTCTTATCTTTGTCCATGTGATGTCAGATGAAACAAAAATGGAGCTGTTTGGCCACAATACCCAGCAATATGTTTGGAGGAGAAAAGGTGAGGCCTTTAATCCCAGGAATACCATTCCTACCGTGAAGCATGGTGGTGGTAGTATTATGCTCTGGGCCTGTTTTGCTGCCAATGGAACTGGTGCTTTACAGAGAGTAAATGGGACAATGAAAAAGGAGGATTACCTCCAAATTTTTCAGGACAACCTAAAATCATCAGTCCAGAGGTTGGGTCTTGGGCGCAGTTGGGGGGTTCCAACAGGACAATGACCCCAAACACACCTCAAAAGTGGTAAAGGAATGGCTAAATCAGGCTAGAATTAAATTCCTACTGAAAGCCACTACTACCGACCACGCAGTCTGATAGTTTATATATCAATGATGAAATCTTAACATTGCAACACATGCCAATACGGCCGGGTTAACTTATAAAGTGCAATTTTAAATTTCCCGCTAAACTTCCGGTTGAAAACGTCTATGTATGATGACGTCCTGCACTGCACTCTAGTCCTTCACTCTCACGTTCCTCATCCACAAATCTTTCATCCTGGCTCAAATTAATGGGGTCATGTAAGCAAATATTAACATTGCTGTATGTATACTTTTGACCCAGCACATTTGCTCATATTTTCAGTAGAGCCATAATAAATTCATAAAAGAACCAAACTTCATGAATGTTTTTTGTGACCAACAAGTATGTGCTCCAATCACTCTATCACAACAAAATAAGAGTTGTAGAAATGATTGGAAACTCAAGACAGCCATGACATTATGTTCTTTACAAGTGTATGTACACTTTTGATCGTGACTGTGTTTACTTTGTAAATCTTCTGCTGGCTCCTTCCTGGAGCAAAGCGACATTTGATGATTCTAAAACTGTGGTACATGTACCCTAGTATGCGGGCTCCTTCTAGTGTTACGCCAAAGAATCACTTGATTAAAGTACAGTGTTTTATTTTTTTTCAACATTACTGTTAAAATTGTGTGCAATATTACAGTGGCCAAAAATATGAAATACATAATACTTAAATAAAACTGCTTTCTTGTTTATAATAAATACTTAGACCTACTACACTACTGTATTTTAATGTTGGTCAGTATGGTGTTTTTTTCCGAGGTGAAAGTTTGAAAACCACTGCACTAATACTTTAGTAAATCATCTCAAAGCAGGCATATGAAGGGTTGTGAATATATATTTTGAGCCTGTGAACGCGACTGCAGACGCACAGAACAAGCAGCCCCAATGTCAATTATATGCCTTTAATTTGTTCTCCGCCCACAATTCAATGCGGGTAATTTGAGTTTTTTGGGGACAATGGTGAGAGTCAGAAAAAAAAAAATCTATAATGAAATGAAAAAAGCAAATTAGTTCACATAATCACCGTCAACATTTTAGGTTCATTCTCCATTATCTATTTATTTTCTATTCACAAACAGAGAACTAACAAAAAGGACTGAATAGCCAATAATGGAGCTTGGACTATAAATGCAATCCTTCATCAAATTAAAAAAGTTCTGGCTGGAATGCAGTTTGCACTGGTAGATACATTTTAAAGTACCAGTAGAGTAGAAAAACAAGTTGCCTCTATATTGAAGATAGTATCATATACACTATATTGCCAAAAGTATGTGGCCACCCGTCCAAATGATGAGAATCAGGTGTCCTAATCACTTGGCCTGGTATATAAAAACAAGCACTTAGGCATGGAGACTGTTTCTACAAACATTTGTGAAAGAATGGGCCGCTCTCAGTGATTTCCAGCGTGGAACTGTCATAGGATGCTGAAAAGGAACATTTAATTGAATTTGAGAGCACCCAGCATGGACAAATAGAACAGACAAGTCATTGTTTTGTCTGCTCGCGGAAAACAAACGTCCTAATCTACGATTTGACTCCCTCGAATGGCCTTGATGCTGTGAAAACAGGACCAGGCTGTTCTGAAAAACACCCCTGAAGACACCTCAATGATGGACGCTTTTGACCTCCCTCCCTCCCTCCTCAGTGACACCTGGAGTCGAACTTTTGCAGATCGGCCTCAGTCTATAAAAAACATTACATCATCACACCCAAGACAATTGGGCACACATGCACCCTTAGGAGCCCAGTCTAGATTGTATTTTTTTACTCATCTTTTTCCCCAGCGTTTTACCCTTTTCCCATCTTTTACGGGGCGCCTTGTGGCGACCCATCAGCGTTCCTGTTCTGTAACCCTGTACACTGTTTGTTTGTCTAATCTTGAACGGGTTTGTGCTTAAAAACAAAAGTTTTGTTGTATTTGTTTAATGACAATAAAGACCTATCTGAGGATGCCACCTGTGCAACAAAATCCAGTCGTGAAATGTCCTCGCTCCTAAATATTCCAAAGTCAACTTTATTATAAGAAAAGTGAAGAGTTTGGGGAACAACAGCAACTCAGCCACCAAGTGGTCGGCCACGTAAACTGACGGGGAGGGGTCAGCGGATACTGAAGCGCATAGTGCAAAGACTTTCTGCACAGTCAGTTGCTACAGAGCTCCAAACTTCATGTGACCTTCCAATTAGCCCACGTACAGTACGCAGAGAGCTTCATGGAACGGGTTTCCATGGCCGAGCGGCTGCATCTAAGCCATACATCACCAAGTCTAATGCAAAGCGTCGGATGCAGTGGTGTAAAGCACGTCCCTACTGGACTCTAGAGTGGTGGAGACGCCTTCTCTGGACTGATGAATCATGCTTTTCCATCTGGCAATCTGATGGACCATTCTGGGTTTGGAGGTTGCCAGGACGGCATTGTTCCGAGTGTGAAATTTGGCGGAGGAGGAATTATGGTGTGGGGTTGTTTTTTTCAGGAGTTGGGCTTGGCCCCTTAGTTCCAGTGAAAGGAACTTTGATTGCTCCAGGATACTGTTGCGTCGACCAGCTCTTCCTCCCAGGGAATCTAAGTTACTGGTCAATCCCAAGTTCTTTCGATGACATATATGCTGAGTAAGAAGGACCATCAAGACAGAATTGGAATATTTTCAAGTTTTACTAAAGCTTTAGGAGATCATCTTAACCAATACATTCATATCGGCTACTCTAGTTGATCTGACATTCAAACGGAAAAGCCAACTCCTTGCACAAAAAGAAAGCCCCCCCGCCCCTCTCTCCCTCGCAACACTGATAAGGAGAGAGACGTGGGGGTTGTCTTCACATTCCAAGGTTAAGACACTAAATAGGCCTCTGGAGACAAGAGAAACGGGTAGAATATACAAAGGAAAAGTACTAGTTACTCTAAACATGGCTATGTAAAAAGAAAGAACTCTTAAACATATATGCATCCTCCACAATACTAAAACATTTTGGACAATTCCATGGGATGGCACTTCAAAGTTCATATGTGAGTAAAGGCAGGTGGCCAAATACTTTTAGCAATATAGTATATAGCCGATGTATGGCACCGAGAGACTTACAAAGTTTGCGAGTAAATAGATATGATGCATATTATTTTGTGGTCAAAATAGAGAGCCCCCATTGACTCCACTGTTAGCAGACTTTTGTATTTATTGATTTGTTTACGACTTAGAACGCATGCTAAAAGAAAAACTTGTGTTCATGTCTTATATAGGGATTGGGAAGGATAGACAGCACATCTCTTTCGACATGTCTTTCTCATTTTTTGGAAATTTCCAGTATGACTGATCTGATAACATGCTCTTAGGCGATATTTTCACATACTGGGGATTTTCAATACAATTGGACATGCTTTAATAGATACAATGAAACACAATTGGGCATATAAAGTCAACATGTTTTTCCACTCTCCTGGTACTTTAAAGGGGATCTAGGATGATGTTATATGCATCTTCCTTGTGATCCACACAATATGTATTGTGTTAGAATAATTGTGTCTAAGTTATCCCAAAACGTTGTGTTTCAATGAGTTCCCGGAGAGGACAAAAGCTGTCTTTGATCCTACCAAGAAGGCTTGTAAAACTCCACTGTGTAGGATGGAAAGCAACATGAAGGTGTTCTGTTTCTCTGAACTATTTTACGAGCTTTTCTTTGAACTGCTCTGTAACCAAAGGCGATGGTTGTTTACGACCCCCGTCCCTTAGAAAAAAGCTGTTGCCATGTAATCAGGGAAAGTCCAAATAAAAGAGGAGGCGTACAATCTTTCGCCAAAGCGTGGTGGAACTGCGCAAAGAGTACAGTCCAGACGGATCTCCTCAATTGAGCCAAATTTAATTATGTCTCTGTTTGATTCCTTGCTTCTTGTCTTATTTAGTAGATGTCATCAGTGTTTGAACTTGACATATTGGATACCCTTTGGTGTAAATGTTGTTTTTTGGGGGGAGTATGTCTGTTTATAGCCGAAGGTATTCGGAGCAGAATATTCAAAATGGCTGACTAAATTTGTGGCATTTTGCAACGTTTAGGCGGTATTTTCACATACTGCGGATTTTCAATACAATTGGACATGCTTTAATAGATACAATGAAACACAATTGGGCATATAAAGTCAGCAAGTTTTTCCACTCTCCTGGTACTTTAAAGGGGATCTAGGATGATGTTATATGCATCTTCCTTGTGATCCACACAATATGTATTGTGTTAGAATAATTGTGTCTAAGTTATCCCAAAACGTTGTGTTTCAATGAGTTCCCGGAGACGACAAAAGCTATCTTTGATCCTACCAAGAAGAAGGCTTGTAAAACTCCACTGTGTAGGATGGGAAGCAACATGAAGGTTTTCTGTTTTTCTGAACTGTTTTACGAGCTTTTCTTTGAACTGTTCTGTAACCAAAGGCGATGGTTGTTTACGACCCCCGTCCCTTAGAAAAAAGCTGTTGCCATGTAATCAGGGAAAGTCCAAATAAAAGAGGAGGCGTACAATCTTTCGCCAGAGCGTGGTGGAACTGTTCAAAGAGTCCAGTCCAGACGTATCTCCTTAATTGAGCCAAATTTAATTCTGTCTCTGTTTGATTCCTTGCTTCTTGTCTTGTTTAATAGATGTCATCAGAGTTTGAACCTAAAATATTGGATACCCTTTGGTGTAAATGTTGTTTTTTTGGGGGAGTATGTCTGTATATAGCCAAAGGTATTCGGAGCGGAATATTCAAAATGGCTGACTAAATTCGTGGCATTTTGCGACAGTTAAGCGGTATTTTCACATTATGCGGATTTTCAATACAATTGGATATGCTTTAATAGATACAATGAAACACAATTGGGCATATAAAGTCAGCATGTTTTTCCACTCTCCTGGTACTTTAAAGGGGACCTAGGATGATGTTATATGCATCTTCCTTGTGATCCACACAATATGTATTGTGTTAGAATAATTGTATCTAAGTTATCACAAAACGTTGTGTTTCAATGAATTCCCGGAGAGGACAAAAGCTATCTTTGATCCTACCAAGAAGAAGGCTTGTAAAACTCCACTGTGTAGGATGGGAAGCAACATGAATGTGTTCTGTTTCTCTGGACTGTTTTACGACCTTTTCTTTGAACTGTTCTGTAACCAAAGGCAATGGCTGTTTACCACCCCCGTCCCTTAGAAACAGCTGTTGCCATGAAGTATAATTGTTTGTATATCGTATATAATTGTTACAAAGGTTTAACATGTGTACGAGGATATTTCACATGCCTTAACTGTGTATATAATTGAACAGTGTTTATGTTGTGTACAATGTGTATTTATAATATGTTGTGCAAAGGAAATTTCATAATTTTTGGAAGCTCATCTTGTATTTGACATTGTTTATAGGGTTAGGCGCAATAAGTCTTCAACTTCAGCCTAAACCCTTTCGGACTGCGATATTTTCAATTTATGAATGTACAACTGTTTGTTTATGTAAAACTGTTTGTTTATTTTGTTGACCACTGAACGAAGAAATAATAAACTAAAACTAATCAGGGAAAGTCCAAATAAAAGAGGAGGCGTACAATCTTTCGCCAGAGCGTGGTGGAACTGTTCAAAGAGTCCAGTCCAGACGTATCTCCTTAATTGAGCCAAATTTAATTATGTCTCTGTTTAATTCCTTGCTTCTTGTCTTGTTTAATAGATGTCATCAGTGTTTGAACCTGACATATTGGATACCTTTTGGTGTAAATGTTGTTTTTTGGGGGGGTATGTCTGCAAAATGTTCGTTTCTGGCGGAGTTTACAGATTGCAAATGAAACTACACCCCACGCTCTCCAAAAGTATTATAATTTATCTTTTGAAAATGTCCACTGTTTGAACTTCATCAACATTATATAGATTCAACCGGTCACAACATTAGGTACACATGCACCCTCGCCGATCGATTCACAACTGCATTAATTTTCTGTGTTGTTATACAAATATTTTTTGGTGTGTTTTTCCTCATAGCCTGAAGCAGAGGGGGAGGAGTTATTCCCGCCCTGGCTGAGAGCTTGACTTAATGTCCAAATAAATACGTCCACTTCACTATTCTACTCACTGCAGACCTCATGAGAGCCAACAAACACAATAAAAAAATCACTTACTGTACAATGTCTGCATGCCGACTGTTAGGATGTTCATACATTCCCATTTAGATGACTCATAATACTCGCAAAGAAAAGGGAGGTGGAACCAACCGTCTTTTGTGTCTTTTTTGCTAAATTGGCTGTCAAAGTTTACCAACTTGTCAAAGTAAGTCCTCGTCCTTCTACTATCCAGGAGAGAGACATTACTTATGATCTACGATAAAGTTTGACGAGCAAGAAAACGAGGAAGAAGCTGATCAGTCCATCATGTCGACATTGAGATCACGGCGCCACTATAAATAGTTTGTCTCCGTTAGCACTTATAATAACAATATCATTAATACTTGGTTAATGTTCAAGTCAAGACATTTAAATGGTTTATTGTTGGTGATTTTTGGATGGTTGTTTATTGGGCTTAATGGGCGGAATAGAGGATAGAATGCATGAAAAAAAAAAAATAATACATCCATCTTTTATAATTATTGTGAAAATTGTAAAATTTTAAAACTCCCCCAAAAAAGTGCAGTTCCACTTTAACAACCTCCCTGGCCGACAGATTGCTTGTCAAGCTTTAGTAGCAGGAAAGAAGCTATAGATCCCTCCACACGCACAACAATAAATTACATTTCTAAAGGTTTCTGAACTCTTTGTTCCAATGAATCAAAAGAGCAGTGATGTGCCAAAATCTTGGAATCGTTTAAATTAGGAGTGTCCAATCACTAATCCGCGCCTCCATTGCGACGAATAAAGAACGTTTCTTACAAGCAACGTTCCCTCTAAGGTGCACGCCTGTGCAATTGCGCACGGCTCAAGCGTCCTCTCCGCACGGCAAATCTATGCCACGCACAAAATCAAATAAAAAAATAAGCGCATAACAATTTTCGACACACGGACACGACAGAGAAAAAAGTTTTCGTCATCATTGTTCAAATATTGTAACGTCTGTCGAGACGCTTTGAGGACATGAATTCCATCCATCACTTTACTGAGCAAAACTCTTTATTGTCGGCCATAAACACATCACCAAAACATTAGTAAAAAAAATGATATCTAGCAAAAGTGGCCATTTTCTGCAGTACAAACCAGACCAAAAGCAACTTTGTTATATCAACAGCAGCCGCTCGCTCTTTCTCACTTGCGCCAACACATGCACATATGGCACTTAGCCAGTGATGCGTTTACAGCCACACAAAAAGTCGGACAACTCCAACACCACACATAAAGTGTCATTCCAGGTCGTTACACTATGATTTAACAATCAAATGTGTGCTTATTCTAGTGTCATTTATTAGGAATCTTAATTTATATATATATCAATCATGAAATGCTGTTAGTATATTAAATAAATACAAATAAAAATATATTTTTTACAAACAGGAAGTTGCAGGAATGTACACATGATCCCCTGCTTACATCTCATTGTGCAACATGTGGATGTTTTAATGGGAACTAAATGCAATGTCTAAAAGGGGGGTACCAATTATTTCCAAAGCAGGACCTCCACCCAGACAAACAATACAAGTACACAGTTCATGAAAAACAATATTTGTTGTTATTGTCATTGTAAGTGGGCCTAAACACTTATATTAGAAATGGAAATGACTGCTGTCATTTGATTATAATAATAAGAGAATGTTGTCTGTCTATCTGTGTTGGCCCTGCGATGAGGTGGGGACTTGTCCAGGGTGTACCCCGCCTTCCGCCCGAATCCAGATGAGATAGGCTCCAGCAGCCCCCGCGACCCCGTAAGGGACAAGCGGTAGAAAATGGATGGATGGATGGAGATTGAGCTTGTTATTTAGTCAGGTTTGGGACAGGTGTTCTGCTGGTGTAGCCACAGTGTGCACGTCTGATGTCGCTCACATGGGCTCCACTCAATGCTCAGGGAGTTTTTGCGTTTGCTCACACACATGAAAAATTAGAGGGAACATTGCTTACAAGTATCATCCCTGCAGGACGAGGAATAGCTAAACATGCTTCACTACACACCGTAAACAAACGCCATTGGTGGATCTACACCTAACATTTACTGTAATGATATCAAGTACAGGCACGTATCTAGTCGATACTACTTTTTTTTAGCATATTTTAGCATTACAAAATCTTTTTTCTTTCTTTTTTGTGCTCTTCCTCGTTCCCGTGTTTGATGTCCCTTGTGTCTTCCACAGTGTATTCCCTGCTGCCTGTGATTGTGTCCTGCCTCACAACCTCCACCTGGATCTCTGCTTGCCTCCCTTGACCCTTGACCTCTGCTTGGACTTGGACATTGTTGCCTCTCTCCAGCCCCCGACTGCTTGCCTCCCTGCTGACTACCTCTTCGCCTAGCCCAGGGGTCGGCAACCTTTACCACTCAAAGAGCCATTTTGGCAAGTTTCACAAATTAAAGAAAATAATGGGAGCCACAAAAAAAAAAATTTAAATTTAAAATGAAAAACACCGCATACAAAGCTTAAATGCTTTGTGCTATGTTAACCAGGGGTCTCCGACACACGCACTTTAATGTGGAAATTTGATGTTAGTGCAGCCCGCGAGTTTTGAATGAATGGCGCTTGATAGCATCATACTTGCCAACCCTCTCATTTTTCCCGGGAGACTCCCGAATATCAGAGCGTGATGACACTGCATTTGGCGCCCTCTACAGTCTGCCCTAACAGTGTACCTGCTCGACCACACGTAGAATGCAATTTCAGCTTACTCACGTAAGTGACAGCAAGGCGTACTAACTCAGCAGCCACACATCTTACACTGACGGTACCAATACCCAGAATCCCATGCAGCCCTAACTCTTCCGCTCAACCAACGCACGGAGAGGGGGGGGGGGGGGGGGGTTGATGTGTGGGGGGATTTGGTGGTAGCTGGGGTGTATAATGTAGACCGGAAGAGTTAGGGCTGCATGGGATTCTGGGTAATGGTTGTGTTGTGTTTATGTTGTGTTACGGTGGGATGTTCTCCAGAAATGTGTTTTTCATTCTTTTTTGGTGTGGGTTCACAGTGTGGCGCATATTTGTAACGTAACAATGTTAAAGTTGTTTGATACGGCTACCGTCAGTGTAAGCTGTGTGGCTGATGAGTAAGTATGCTTTGCTGTCTCCTGTGTGTGCAAGTAATAACAACATGCAACATGTGGCTGGACTGGCACGCTGTATGTAAATGCTATAGAGGACAATTACTGCAGTGCAATTAGGGCACGCCCTTTATTTAGTAATTAGAGTGTAAATAGGATTATTTTTTCCCTGGGAGTAATCTATGAGAGACACTGAGATCCATAAGTCTCCTGGGAAAATCGGGGGGGTCGGCATGTATGTAGCTGAGCCGCATCAGAGTGGTCAAGGAGCCGCATGCGGCTCCGGAGCCGCGGGTTGCCGACCCCTGGCCTAGCCCCTTGGATTCGACGAAAGATTCACACAACACGCACCGACAACAACGCCCTGGTAAAACTTACGTTGTTAATTCTACACATCGTCTGCACTCATTCACTTGTGGTAGCATACACACCCCACGCACTCATCAAGGTTTTCAATAAACCTAGTAAACCGCAGTTCTGCCTTGGTTTCGCCTCCTTCCCTTTGCCCGGTACATAACACAAACTTGCAATAAGAAACATATGTTTAATGTACCGTAAGATTTTTTTGTTCAAATAAAGCCAATATTGCAATTTTTGTGGTCCCCTTTATTTAGAAAAGTATCGAAAAGTACCGAAAAGTATCAAAATACATTTTGGTATCGGAACAACACTATTCTGCTATAATAACAATGTAATTGTGATGATCCGTCATTTCCGTTCTATTGCTGCTTCCTTGTTTTGTGTTTATTTCCGATCAGTGCTTTTATTTTGTTTCCATTTCCTGCCCGTCCCACTGAGCGCTGTTTTATCCCTCACCTGCTGTTGACCGGCTGCCAATCAACATGTTTCTATGTATGCCTGTCTCCCGCGATCCTCAGTGCTCGAGGATTGTTTGATTGTTTGTGAACTGTTATCATATTAAAATCCTCTTACCTGATCCCCGTACTCCTGGTTCCTGCATCTTGGGGTCACTACTACTGCAGCCATGCAAGTTTGACACAGTAAAATACAACAACGAGCCAGTCTTTTCAAACGGCTCTCCGACAGAAAAGAGCCATAAATCCCACCGATCGTGAGATCGAACAGTTGCACATTTTGCAAATGAAAGATGTTTAATAGAGATATCTACATCGTGTGCAATATGAGAGTAGCAGCTAAACAAAACAAACAAAAAAAGTCTATAAAAGAATCCCCTCTCGGTGGTGGTATTAAGGACATTAAGCGCCAACGTTTGCCCTCCATTGGTGGCAGAAAATCAATGGTCGCGCCTGCGAGGACAGTCAGAGGCTAATTTTACCCCGCATTTTCTCTGCCGGCTAATCCCGCAGCCAGGAGCTCAAGCACAGAGTGCAAGAGGAGTTGAGAAAGGGAAGAGGGATACTCTTCCCTAAATGAATTTTATCTGCATGAAAACAAAGTGACTGCCTGAACAAAGTCTATTTTACAGAACGACTTCAATAGATTCCCCGCATTTCTCTTCTTTTCTCTATGCTGATTGGGACTGTATACACACAAACGATATATATATATATATATATATATATATATATATATATATATATATATATATATATATATATATATATATATATATATATATATATATATATATATATATATATATATATGTATATATCACTTTCATGGTTCCTTTCAGTACTCATTGAAAATCATAGCTTTCTTCTGTGAGTACGTATGTATGTATGTATGTATGTATGTATGTACTAGGAAGGAAAGTTGATCTATATTTCTTTGTTTATCCTGCTTCATGTTGACATTTACAATAAAAAAAAGAAGATACATAATGCCACTCGCTGAATATCGGTTTCTATGGCCGTTCTGGCCTTTCCTGGCAGATCAGTGGAATAATGTAAAACCATCAATCGCATCATCCGCGGGCACCGACTTTAAGGTGTGTCCGATGATTTTTACAATCCTTTAAAACATTCAAAACCACCCTGTACACTCCTGTCTGTCAAACCCGGAAGCTAAAAATAGGTCAGCGGGTTTACAGGCCGTTTAGACAGTGTTTTTCAACCACTGTGAGATTATGTAATTTCACCTATTTGGGTTAAAAATATTTTTTTGCAAACCAGTAATTATAGTCTGCAAATTATGTGTTGTGCTGTCTAGAGTTTGGCAGGGTAACCGTGTAATACTCTTCCATATCAGTAGGTGGCAGCCGGGAGCTAAATGCTTTGTAGATGTCGGAAACAGCGGGAGGCAGGGTGCAGGTAAAAAGGTATCTAATGCTTAAACCAAGAATAACAAAAAAGGTGAGTGCCCCTAAGAAAAGGCATTGAAGCTTAGGGAAGGCTATGAAGGACGAAACTAAAACTGAACCGGCTACAAAGTAAACAAAAACAGAATGCTGGACGACAGCAAAGACTTACTGTGGAGCAAAGACGGCGTCCACAATGTACATCCGAACATGACATGACAATCAACAATGTCCCCACAAAGAAGGATAAAAACAACTGAAATATTCTTGATTGCTGAAACAAAGTAGATGCGGGAAATATCGCTCAAAGGAAGACATGAAACTGCTACAGGAAAATACCAAAAAAAAGAGAAAAAGCCACCAAAATAGGAGCGCAAGACAAGAACTAAAACACTACACACAGGAAAACAGCAAAAAAGTCAAAATAAGTCAGGGTGTGATGTGACAAGTGGTGACAGTACACCTACTTTGAGACAAGAGCTATATTGCTGCATGCTTGGTTATGGTTTAAAGTCATATCCAACAATTGCAACAACGACTTTTTACTGTCAACTGAGTTTCGTTTTTTAATGATGTCTGCTGGTGGTGTGCCTCCGCATTTTTTCAACGCAAAAAAATGTGCCTTGGCTCAAAAAAAGTTAAAAAACACTGCCCTATATGATACAACTTGTCCCATAGTAATATACGTAGTAAGAAAAAAGAAAACGCAAAACAAATTACAATGTAGGGTTGTACGGTATACCAGTATTAGTATAGTACCGCGATACTAATGAATCATTTTAGGTACGATACCGTCTCTGAACCGTACCGGTCCCACAACCCGCCCGCGCCCAGGCAGGCAAAATGACACTGAAGCCATTGGAAATTTAGCACAAAAAATCGCTCAAAATCCTTGACCGAAAACCACAACACCGCCATCACCGTTTAGTTCTCCAAAAATATAGATTGTTAAATGTTGCTAACATTCAAAGATTAGCATCAATACGAATGGCCCATTGAATCCTAAATAACACTGCGCCAGCGCCACTTAAGCACTTTGTCCAGTTTACATCTGCTGGGACAACTAGAAACACACCAGCCTCCACCAGGGGGCAGTGTAGGGTACCCAGATGTACAAAATATTTTGCACAATCAACCTTTTCATATAAAGCGATAAAGGAATGGAACGACCTCACAACAAACTTGAAAAGTCTAACAGATTAGTCTTCATTCATAATTGAAGTTAAAAAGTGGCTTTGGAGCAATCAAAGCTGCTCACACGGTCACTAAGGTGGACACTATGTTTGACACATCAACCTAATGTGTATTTTATTCATCCATGAGAGCATTTTTGTTGTAAATTGTGAGGTGTGTGTGTTAAAATCATGGTTGTTTTTACAAATGATGACATAGGTCGGGGGTCGGCAACCCGCGGCTCTAGCCGTCTTTAGCGCCGCCCTAGTGGCTCTCTGGAGATTTTTAAAAAATGTATGAAGAATGGAAAAAGATGAGGGGGAAAAAAATCAATTTTTTTGTTTTAGTATGGTTTCTGTAGGAGGACAACCATGACACAAACCTCCGTAATTGTTATAAATCACACTGTTTATATTAAATATGCTTCACTGATTCAAGTATTTGGCGAGCGCCGTTTTGTCCTACTTATTTTGGCGGTCCTTGAACTCACCGTATAGTCTGTTTACATGTATAACTTTCTCCGACTTTCTAGGACGTGTTTTATGCCACTTCTTTTGTCCACCAAACTGTTAACGTTGTACATGAGTGCACAAAGGTGAGTTTTGTTGATGTTATTGACTTGTGTGGAGTGCTAATCAGACATATTTGGTCACTGCATGACTGCAAGCTAATCGATGCTAACATGCTATTTAGGCTAGCTATATGTACATATTGCATCATTATGCCTCATTTGTAGCTATATTTGAGCTAATTTAGTTTCCTTTAAGTCCTCTTAATTAAATTTATATCTCATGACATTTTTTGCGGCTCCAGACAGATTTGTTTTTGTTTTTTTTGGTCCAATATGGCTCTTTCAACATTTTGGGTTGCCGACCCCTGACATAGGTGAACAAAAGCATGTATTGTCTGTGTTATGATGTAAAGGAGGGGTGGTTGTATTGTATAATTATGTGTCATTGAAAGGGAATTTTATGACTTTTCTTAATTTGATTAGCGTATTTTTCGGACTATAAGTCACAGGTTTTTTCATAGTTTGGCCGGGGGTGCAGCTTATACTCAGGAGCGACTTATGTGTGAAATTATTAACACATTAGCGTAAAATATCAAATAATATTATTGATCTCATTCACGTAAGAGACTAGACGTATAAGATTTCATGGGATTTAGCGATTAGGAGTGACAGATTGTTTGGTAAACGTATAGCATGTTCTATATGTTATAGTTATTTGAATGACTCTTACCATAATATGTTACGTTAACATACCAGGCACGTTCTCGGTTGGTTATTTATGCCTCATATAACGTACACGTATTCAGCCTGTTGTTCACTATTCTTTATTTATTTTAAATTGCCTTTCAAATGTCTATTCTTGGTGTTGGCTTTTATCAAATACATTTCCCCAAAAAATGCGACTTATACTCCAGTGCGACTTATATGTTTTTTTCCTTCTTTATTATGCATTTTCGGCAGGTGCGACTTATACTCCGGAGCGAATTATACTCCCAAAAATACGGTACATGCTATAGTATAATTTTAATGTTATAACTTATTTGCATGATTTGTGTATCTCTTTAGTTTAGGTAGCCAGGGACTGCAGGTGGAAATGAGCTATTTAGCTACAATCAGGTGCAGAACATATCTGTCTTTGAGCTTAATGTTTCTGTGCATAGTCCCTTCAAATAAAGACTAAACTAAACTATTGACAGCGTACACAAATAATAAGAAGGCTCAACAATGTAATGTAGAGCTGGTCATTTCGAAGATTAACTGCATCAAAAAGTTGTTCTGCCAAAAGTATTTGTCCACCCATCCAAATGATCATAATCGGGTGTCCTAATCACGCCACAGGTGTATAAAATCAAGCACTTAGGCATGGAGACTGTTTCTACAAACATTTGTGAAAGAATGGGCCGCTCTCAGTGATTTCCAGCGTGGAACTGTCATAGGATGCCACCTGTGCAACAAATCAAGTCGTGAAATGTCCTCGCTCCTAAATATTCCAAAGTCATTTATTATAAGACAATGGAAGACTTTGGGAACAACAGCAACTCAGCCACCAAGTGGTAGGCCACGTAAACTGACAGAGGGGTCATTATAGTGCAAAGACTTTCTGCACAGTCAGTTGCTACAGAGCTCCAAACTTCATGTGACCTTCCAATTAGCCCACGTACAGTACGCAGAGAACTTCATGGAATGGGTTTCCATGGCCGAGCAGCTGCATCTAAGCCACACATCAACAAGTCCAATGCAAAGCGTGGGATGCAGTGGTGTAAAGCACGTCGCCACTGGACTCTAGAGCAGTGGAGACGCCTTCTCTGGAGTGATGAATCACACTTTTCCATCTGGCAATCTGATGGACCAGTCTGGGTTTGGAGGTTGCCAAGAAAACGGTACATTTTGGACTGCATTGTGCCGAGTGGGAAATTTGGCGCAGGAGGAATTATGGTGTGGGGTTGTTTTTCCAGGAGTTGGGCTTGGCCCCTTAGTTCCAGTGAAAGGAACTTTGAATGCTCCAGGATACCAAAAAATTTTGGACAATTCCGTTCTCCCAATATTGTGGAAACAGTTTGGAGCGGGCCGCTTCCTCTTCCAACATGACTGTGCACCAGTGCACAAAGCAAGGTCCATAAAGACATGGATGACAGAGTCTGGTGTGGATGAACTTGACTGGCCTGCACAGAGTCCTGACCTGAACCCGATAGAACACCCTTGGGATGGATTAGAACGGCCAGGCCTTCTCGACCAACATCAGTGTGAGACCACACCAATGCGCTTTTGGAAGAATGGTGGAAAATTCCTATAAACACACTCTGCAACCTTGTGGACAGCCTTCCCAGAAGAGTTGGGCTGTAATAGCTGCAAAAGGTCATATTGAACCCTATGGGTTAGGAATGGGGTGGCACTTCAACTTCCTATTTGAGTCAAGGCAGGTGGCCAAATACTTTTGGAAATATAGTGTAGAAGCCTGAGTTGACCTACAATCTCCCAAACCTTCATCCCGTCCTCTCACAAATGAAATAAAACACACTTTAATAGGATGATGGTCAGTGGGGGAGAGAGGCGATGGGTGAGGGTAAAATTGATTGGGGGTAAAAAAATATGAGAGGATGCTTGAGAAAGAATGAAAAGAATGGCCGGGGGTCTCTTCCACATCACTACCTCCGATTTAACACAGGTGGTAAAGTTAGCATATCACAGTGATAGTTTGGCCGTGGCTTCGCGTGAGGAGAGACGCACAACAGACGTACTCACAAACACATTTGTACCTCCTTCAGGCAGAACTAAGAGGCAGGTGAAAAGATGCTGCAGGGGGAGATGCAGTCCAAGCACAACAAGAGGATGGCACATGGGAAGAAGAAGGTAGAGTGTGTGTGTGTGTGTGTGTGTGTGTGTGTGTGTGTGTGTGTGTGTGTGTGTGTGTGTGTGTGTGTGTGTGTGTGTGTGTGTGTGTGTGTGTGTGTGTGTGTGTGTGTGTGTGTGTGTGTGTGTGTGTGTGTGTGTGTGTGTGTGTGTGTGTGTGTGTGTGTGTGTGTGTGTGTGTGTCAGGTTGGGTTGAGATATTTTAATAACCTTCATTACTCGAAAGGTTATCTGTGTGTCATCGATTATGACCAGCCAATAATAGATTTGGTTTGTTGTAGAGATGCCCGATAATGGCTTTTTTGCCGATATTCCGATATTGTCCTACTCTTAATTATCAACCGATACTGATATATACAGTCGTGGAATTAACACATTGTTATGCCTAATTTTGTTGCGATGCCCCGCTGGATGCATTAAACAATGTAACAAGGTTTTCCAAAATAAATCAACTCAAGTTATGGGAAAAAAATGCCAACATGGCACTGCCATATTTATTATTGAAGTCACAAAGTGCAGTATTTTTTTGAACATGCCTCAAAACAGCAGCTTGGAATTTGGGACATGCTCTCCCTGAGAGAGCATGAGGAGGTTGAGGTGGGCAGGGTTTGTAGCGTCCCGGAAGAGTTAGTGCTGCAAGGGGTTCTGGGTATTTGTTGTGTTGTGTTTATGTTGTGTTACGGTGCGGATGTTCTCTTGAAATGTGTTTGTCATTCTCGTTTGGTGTGGGTTCACAGTGTGGCGCATATTTGTAACTGTGTTAAAGTTGTTTATACGGCCACCCTCAGTGTGAACTGTATGGCTGTTGATCAAGTATGCCTTGCATTCACTTGTGTGTGTGAAAAGCCGTAGATATTACGTGACTGGGCCGGCACGCAAAGGCAGTGCCTTTAAGGTTTATTGGCGCTTCCTACGTCCGTGTGAAACCGATACCGATAATTTCCGATATTACATTTTAAAGCATTTATCGGCCGATAATATCGGCAGTCCGATATTATTAGACATCTCTAGAAATAAGTGTAGGTGAGTAAAGAAACCCAAAAAGGCTTATGCAAGGTTCTCACCTAAAACAGTAAATTAATGTAGTGGATTGTCCGAAGCTTAAACAGCAACAAAAGTGAGTTTAGTACAAAAAGTTTATTTACCCATAGTCAAAAGTGCAAGTCGGATTGAGCTGTCCCTGCAGACAAACAAAACGTCCTCCGGAGGACACACAAATCAAGCAATCTCTCTGAGTCCTGGTCTCCTGGCCATTTTTATCTGTTTCCCCATGCATTTATCTGTTTTCCTTGTGCGTCACGGTTTTGTTGTTTTCGACCTGTCTGTTCCATAACAACCTCGAATCCCTTAGTCATACTTAGACCATCAAAACATTTTGTAGACAGGTTGGCACGACTTCATATTCAACTTTGTCCTACATCTGGTCTATTCAATGGTATAGAATAGAAGAGAAATGAAATGATTAGACATTCTTAATAGACACGAAATATAGTTCAAAGGTCAGAAATTCTACTATATAAACAAACACAATTAAACATAGTATAGATTGGTAGGTTGTGAGTTCAAACCCCGGCCGAGTCATACCAAAGACTATAAAAATGGGACCACTATGGAATGGACTCTCACTATTATGTTTGATCCACTATGGACTGGACTCTCACTATTATGTTAGATCCACTATGGACTGGATTCTCACTATTATGTTAGATCCACTATGGACTGGATTCTCACTATTATGTCAGATTCACTATGGACTGGATTCTCACTATTATGTTAGATCGATTATGGACTGGACTCTCACTATTATGTTAGATACACTATGGACTGGACTCTCACTATTATGTTAGATCCACTATGGACTGGATTATCACTATTATGTTAGATCCACTATGGACTGGACTCTCACAATATTATGTTGGATCCACTATGGACTGGATTCTCACTATTATGTCAGATTCACTATGGACTGGATTCTCACTATTGTGTTAGATCGATTATGGACTGGACTCTCACTATTATGTTAGATCCACTATGGACTGGACTCTCACTATTATGTCAGATCCACTATGGACTGGATTCTCACTATTATGTTAGATCGACTATGGACTGGACTCTCACTATTATGTTAGATCCACTATGGACTGGACTTTCACACTATTATGTTAAATCCACTATGGACTGGACTCTCACTATTAAGTTAGATCCACTATGGACTGGAAACTCACACTATTATGTTAGATCCACTATGGACTGGACTCTCACACTATTGTGTTAGATCCACTATGGACTGGACTCTCACAATATTAGGTTAGATCCACTATGGACTGGACTCTCACTATTATGTTTATATCTACTATGGACTGGACTCTCACACTATTATGTTAGATCCACTATGGACTGGACTCTCACTATTATGTTAGATCCACTATGGACTGGACTCTCACTATTATGTCAGATCCACTATGGACTGGATTCTCACTATTATGTTAGATCGACTATGGACTGGACTCTCACTATTATGTTAGATCCACTATGGACTGGACTCTCACACTATTATGTTAGATCCACTATGGACTGGACTCTCACTATTATGTTAGATCCACTATGGACTGGAAACTCACACTATTATGTTAGATCCACTATGGACTGGACTCTCACACTATTGTGTTAGATCCACTATGGACTGGACTCTCACAATATTAGGTTAGATCCACTATGGACTGGACTCTCACTATTATGTTTATATCTACTATGGACTGGACTCTCACACTATTATGTTAGATCCACTATGGACTGGACTCTCACTATTATGTTGGATCCACTAAGGACTGGACTCTCACACTATGATGTTAGATCCACTATGGACTGGACTCTCACTATTATGTTAGATCCACTATGGACTGGACTCTCACAATATTATGCTAGATCCACTTGACCTCCATTGCAGCGGTCTTCGGGGAGGGGTCCCCACATCTGCGGTCCCCTCCAAGGTTTATCATTGTTATCCCATTGGGTTGAGTTATTTCTTGCCCTGATGTGGGATCTGAGCCGAGGATGTCTTTGTGGCTTGTGCAGCCCTTTGAGACACTTGAGTATACAAATCCACTTTGATTGATTGATTGATTGACTTTGACATTTTTAACACTTGAAATTAATGTATAGATAGGAAGCAAATATTGACTGCTAAGTGTGTCAGAACTTTCTATCCTAAAATTGTGAGTTAGGAATTAGTGACCAAGTGACCACACAGCAACACGGCGCTATGGATGCAACTAATCATGCATAAACTCGTCTGTATTGTCATCCAGTATGACTTTCCTATCATCCAGCCATCCCTCAATGCCCCCACAGGCCTCTCAGAACACAGAGCAGATTATTGGAGCGCCTCCGAGCTGTGGCACAACACACAACAGTGGGTTCTCGCCGCCGCCGTTTAAAAACTAAGACGTTTTAATTTCCTAATTTTTATCGTGGCCATGCAGACCACTTTCTGTCGACTTCCCCTTTGCCCACTTCTAGCTGCCCAAATCTCTGCTTCTCCCAAAACCAAAAAATCTTCACTGCCCAAGAGTCTCGGGTGACCTCCCCTCCCTGAAATCTGGCTAGAGCGCCAATCTTGGCTTGATGGGTTGCATGGAATTAAAAACCAGGCAATTACAGTGGGAAAAAAAATGGGAATCTTGTGTTTTGTAAAGGAGTGGTGTGTCGAGAGGGGGGAGGGGATTAGTCCAAAGCTGGAATGGCGGTTGAATTGTGAAGGGTCCCTGAAAGACGCCACTTGTTATTAGAGTGTGTAAACACTGCCAAGCTGCTGAAAAGCTGGTAAAAACACATTGGACATAAAGACGCTGCCTGTGGACACGTCGTATTATCCCTCAGTACATTAACTGGCTGCTAAATACTTAGCTTGAGGATTCCAACTCTCCTCCCTTCTTCCATCTCTGTCTCCCAACGTTTTTCCCCCTGTGTAATCGTTTGTAGACAATACGCAAAAAGCAATACTTAGAGTGTACAAGAGGGAGAGAGAGGGTACTACAGCCCAAAGTATTGGGTTTATCGCTATCTAACACTGGCTCGACACTGATACCGTAACAAATCGCATGAGATCTTATGAATAAAAAACAACAGAGAGACAGTCTGCTGTCATTCAAGTCGGCCTTGGAATCGTCAAAATATCCTCGGAAACCAGACATGAAGGGCTGAAAGAGTTAATATGTTAACCCCAGTTTTGGGATCAAGATTGAGATGAGCTTTTTTCTTTCAATCCAATCCAAACCTCAAGCAAAAAGAAAAAAAAGAAATTCCACAAAAAAATATTTCTACAAACTGACTTTCCTGGTGAGCACAGAAAAGGTTTGATTCCCTTTGTTAGAGTAAGCATATACAATACATTGTACCAGTGGTGGGTTGTCAGGGCCAGCAAGGCCTTCTCTGCTGGCCTAACATAACCAGAAATCTTGATCATAATTAAAGATAAAAGTAATTTTTAATTTACTCCTTCCAGCGCTGTTGTTTTTATCCAATCAGAATTTAGGGCCATGGTTCTCAGCAGGAAACCGATGGTTTGTACAGTCCAGGTAGAGAACGAGACTCTGTCCCAGGTGGAGGAGTTTAAGTATCTCGGGGTCTTGTTCACGAATGAGGGAACGATGGAGAAGGAAATCAGCCGGAGAATCGGAGCAGCATTGCAGTCTCTCTGCCGCACTGTTGTGACGAAACGAGAGCCGAGCCAGAAGACAAAGCTCTCGGTCTACCGAGCTATCCACACTCCTACTCTCACCTATGGTCATGACCGAAAGAATAAGATTGCGCATACAAGCGGCCGAAATGAGTTTCCTCAGAAGGGTGGCTGGCATCTCCCTTAGAGATAGGGTGAGAAGTTCAGTCACCCGAGAGAGACTCAGAGTAGAGCCGCTGCTCCTTCGCTTGGAAAGGAACCAGCTTAGGTGGTTCGGGCATCTCGTGCGGATGCCTCACGAGCGTCTCCCTAGGGAGGTCCTCGTTGCACGTCCCACTGGGAGGAGACCCTGCGGCAGGCCAAGGACCAGAGGGGGCGGGGGGATTACATCTCCTCTCTGGCCTGAGAACGCTTCGGTATTCCCCAGGAGGAAGTTGCTAATGTTGCTCTGGCGAGGAAAGTCTGGGGGTCTCTGCTGGAGCTGTTGTCCTTGCGACCCGATTCCGGATAAGCGGTTGAAGATGGATGGATGGATGGATGGATGTTGCCATACTGTTCGAAATCTTCCGGAAGCCTTCAGAATCAACAATGCGGGTGTCCGTGCACTGTAAGTGAACGGGCACATACATTGACAGACATTTGCGATAGCCAATCAGATCACAAGTTGTTGTCAGTAAGGCCTTAATAGCTGGCCTAGGGCAGATATATATAGTGATGTTATTAGCTAGGTAACATAAGAACTCCATTACCCCCCGCATGCCACAGTAGTGAAGGGCATGCGCAGTAGCCCCGTTTAAGTAGACATGCCGGCAGCTTGATGTTATCGATGAGCACGCTGTGGAGTAAACTTGCCAAACTCAGCCAACACGCCTCGTCTGCATCTTTTATGATTAGATAAGACAACACATATATTTGCAAGGCCATTTTCAAGAAGGATATTTAAAGAGAAACTATATATATATATATATATATATATATATATATATATATATATATATATATATATATATATATATATATATATATATATATATATATATATATATATATATATATTTATTTTTATTTTCTTTTTTTCTTTCACGTTTAATATGTTTTTTGCTACTTTAATTTTGACAGTACCACATAAGATATGTTTTAATTGCTGATGCAGGATTATTGATTTTTAAATGCGCCAAAAAATAACCCGTTTTGTACAATGCCCAGTTGGGTGTAAATGTGTTTCTGTATAGTATTTCTCCAGCAATGGCCATGTGGTGACATCAATGATGGTATTTTGAGAGGTGATCATTGAAGTCGGACATCACTGAAGGCCTAGGTGGGAAACGCACGGCCCGCCACTGCATTGTACAGTGCATAGTGTGTTCTTTTGTAATTCCTTTCTGTCAGCATACAGGCCATGATTAGGCTGACTCACATTGATGAAGTGATCGCCCATATTTTCTGCAAATGTTTGGTTCAGGATGCGTGTTTATCAAAAATAGATAACACAATAGGTATCCCGACTTCCAAATGGCAGTCAGACAAGCTGTGTCCCAGAATGCTGGAAACAAATATGCTCAATACTTCTCGTTTGATTAAGAATCCAAATTAACGGCTGATACAGCTCAAAATACTTTACAGAATACATTACAGCGGTCTAAGACCCCTTCTACACTAAGGTTATCCAGGGTAAATCCCACCTAACCTTATCCTTGTCCACACACACAATGGTCGTTTAAGACCCCTTGCACCCCTCCGTCAGCCGGCGGAACGCGACCTAGTACGAATGCGCGGTAAATGCCCACGTCATACTCACCTCCGGTGTTGCTTTGTGTGCAAGTTCTTAAATGTATCTTATCTGAACAATATCCAGTGTTGTGGTATTTCAATTAACTGGAATCCAGTGTGCTGTGGGGCCCTATTGTAGTGAATCACACCTGAGACATCATCAATTAATCACATCTTTTTTAGACACGTAAACAATGTGATAAAGAACATTTGACAACAATCAATCTAGGGATCTACATATCTGGTCAGGACACTCCTCACTCTTTTGCCTTCACCTTCATTGTCCATTCCTTTTTGGTGACTTTATATACTCTGGACCTAGATGTTGAGTCCGCGACATACATGGCGGACAATAACTGATACAGTCTGCTTTGCCAGTCCAAAAGCATTCGTCGTTTTCCATAGTCTTCCCTCGACGGCCAGGTAATACAAAGCACAGGTTACCTTTTTTATCACATCCACGGGAGCCCGCATTCTCGTTGACTCTCCTTTGACAAATGGACGAAGTTAAGTATTTAAAAGTTATCTTGCTGTCTGAGAAGTGTTGTATCCCAAATAGCTGCAATCGCTTTCTCTTAAAATTTGTGCAGTTCAGCTAAATATGTTGGTTTTCTGACATGGACTTGTTTCTTCAGCATTGTCCACACGTTTAAGTCAGGACTTTGGGAAGGCCATTCTAAAACCTTAATTCTAGCCTGATTTAGCCATTCATTTACCTAAAATGTAGCTGTTTGGCCACAATACCCAACAATATGTTTGGAGGAGAAAAAAAAGGTGAGGCCTTTAATCCCGGAAACACCATTCTTACCGTCAAGCATGGCGGTGGTAGTATTATGCTCTGGGCATGTTTTGCTGCCAATGGAACTGGTGCTTTACAGAGAGTAAATGGGCCAATGAAAAAGGAGGATTACCTCCAAATTCTTCAGGACAAGCTAAAATCATCAGCCCGGAGGTTGGGTCTTGGGCACAGTTGGGTGTTCCAACAGGACAATGACCCCAAACATACGTCAAAAGTGGTAAAGGAATGGCTAAATCAGGCTAGAATGAAGGTTTTAGAATGGCCTTCCCAAAGTCCTGACTTAAACGTGTGGACAATGCTGAAGAAACAAATAAATGTCAGGAAAAACCAACAAATTTAGCTGAACTGCACCAATTTTGTCAAGAGGAGTGGTCAAAAATTCCAGCAGAAGCTTGTGGATGGCTACCAAAAGTGCCTTATTGCAGTGAAACTTGCCAAGGGACATGTAAGCAAATATTAACATTGCTGTACGTATACTTTTGACCCAGCACATTTGCTCACATTTTCAGTAGACCCATAATAAATTTATAAAATTACCAACATTTACCAAAAATGTAGATGTTTGGCCACAATACCCAGCAATATGTTTGGAGGAGAAAATGTGAGGCCTTTAATCCCAGGAACACCATGCCTACCATGGTGGTGGTAGTATTATGCTCTGGGCCTGTTTTGCTGCTAATGGATTACCCCCAAATACTTCAGGACAACCTACAATCATCAGCCCGTAGGTTGGGTCTTGAGCACAAACCTTAATTCTAGCCTGATTTACCCATTCCTTTACCACTTTTGATGTGTGTTTGGGGTCATTGTCCTGTTGGAACACCCAACTGCGCCCAAGACCCAACCTCCGGGCTGATGATTTTAGGTTGTCCTGAAGAATTTGGAGGTTTCATTGTCCCATTTACTCTCTGTAAAGCACCAGTTCCATTGGCAGCAAAACAGGCCCAGAGCATAACACTACCACCACCATGCTTGACAGTAGGTATGGTGTTCCTGGGATTAAAGGCCTCACCTTTTCTCCTTCAAACATATTGCTGGGTATTGTGGCCAAACAGCTCCATTTTTGTTTCATCTGACATCACATGGACGAAGATAAGACCTTCTGGAGGAAAGTTCTGTTCATAAAAGAACCAACAAGTATGTGCTCCAATCACTCTATCACAAAAAAATAAGAGTTATAGAAATGATTGGAAACTCAAGACAGCCATGACATGTATGTATGTAAACGTTTAACCACGACTCATTATACGTTATACAGAATAAATATTACATGCCATGTGTATATTATTGCAGCGCTTGCTGCCTTGCAAGGTTGTGACAGTACTGCATGAATTATTTGGGCACAGTGTCACACGTGATGGTTCAACTAAAAAGGCCGTTATTCTTCGTCATTTCAATACTTCCACGACACACACTGTAATTTCGCCTTGTGCAGTCCACGGCGTGTGTCGGAAAGTGCCATTACGACAACACCGCGCAGAGTAAGCCTATATTATCTTTAATATATTGCAACCTATACTCTTTATGTCATTACATTCCTCCCCCACTCCCTGGAGCTGGTGAATGAACCCATCTGCATAGTAAGATTAAGCCTGTAATTATACAGCCAACAGCACATGCATTGTCTCTATACGTCTCACACACACCACCTTGTGCACACACACGCACACACACACACACACACACACACACACACACACACACACACACACACACACACACACACACACACACACACACACACACGCACACACACAAGGTGAGCGTCTGGCCCTGCAAGGCCATTATAGTAAACCATGTGCGGCTTCTATTCACGGCTCTCTATTGTTCACTCCAAGGTAAGAAGCGGAGCCTTCAGACTGTAATCACCTGCACACACGCACACATTGATGTGGAAATGAAAGGAAAGCGAAAGTGAGAAAATAAATATTAGGATGGAAGACAGCTGCTTGTGTATCAGCCAGCACACCAACTTGCGGTAGGTATTCGTATTCGTGCACATTTGTTAATAATCATAGTTGGTCTTGGTAACAGGACTAGTAAAACTAGTAAAATGATTGTTATTCTCACTCAGGGTTAAATTGAAGCCCTCAGCATAATTCTATTTTAAATCACTCCCCAGCCATCCATCTTCTTCCGCTTATCCGAGGTCGGGTCGCGGGGGCAGCAGCCTAAGCAGGGAAGCCCAGACTTTCCTCTCCCCAGCCACTTCGTCCAGCTCTTCCCGGGGGATACCGAGGCGTTCCCAGGCCAGCCGGGAGACATAGTCTACCCAAGGTGTCCTAGGTCTTCCCCGTGGCCTCCTACCGGTCGGACGTGCTCTAAACACCTCCATACACTGTGGTGGCCTCTGCGGTGTTCCACACCACCGTCTGCCGGGGTGAGGGGGAGCATTGCCAGAAGCAGGAGCAGACCCAACAAAGCAACCAAGAGAGCCGACTCCACCCTCGGCCGCCCACCAACTCTCGGCCAGTGTCCAGTCCGCATGGATGAGCGAGGATACGTCCAAGGAGACCGAGGTGTCCGATACCTGCTCATTCAGCCAAGGCACTGTGAAGCTTGTCCGTCCCGGCTCTCAGCGCCGGCTCTGCAGCCCTGTCTACTCATTCACATTTCCTCCAGTCTCTCCAAACGGACTAAGGTGTGGCAGAGACCCAGCAGCTGGTCTCTATGGCCAAAAGGCTCCCGGGAGGCAGATCCAGAAGTTCACAAAAAAGCACCGCAGAAATCACAAAAGTGACTATGTCTCCCGGCTGGCCTGGAGACATAGTCTTCCCAACGTGTCCTGGGTCTTCCCCGTGGCCCCCTACCGGTCTGACGTGACCTAAACACCTCCCTAGGGAGGCGTTCGGGTGGCATCCTGACCGGATGCCCGAACCACCTCATCTGGCTCCTCTCCATGTGGAGGAACACCGGCTTTACTCTGAGCTCCTCCCGGTTGACAGAGCTTCTCACCCTATCTCTAAGGGAGAGCCCCACCACCCGGCGGAGGAAACTCATTTGGGCCGCTTGTACCCGTGACCATAGGTGAGGAGGGGAACGTACAAACCCTGTTTCCATATGAGTTGGGAAATTGTGTTAGATTTAAATATAAACGGATTACATCCATCCATCCATCCATCCATCCATTTTCTACTGCTTATTCCCTTCAGGGTTGCGGGGGTGCTGGAGCCTATCTCAGCTACAATCGGGCGGAAGGCGGGGTACACCCTGGACAAGTCGCCACCTCATTGCAGTAAACGGAATACAATGATTTGCAAATCCTTTTCAACCCATATTCAATTGAATGCACTACAAAGACAACATATTTGATGTTCAAACTCATAAAATTCTTTTTTTTTTGGCAAATAATAATTAACTTAGAATTTCATGGCTGCAACACGTGCCAAAGTAGTTGGGAAAATGCATGTTCACCACTGTGTTACATGGCCTTTCCTTTTAACAACACTCCGTAAACGTTTGGGAACTGAGGAGACACATTTTTGAAGCTTCTCAGGTGGAATTCTTTCCCATTCTTGCTTGATGTACAGCTTAAGTTGTTCAACAGTCCGGGGGTCTCCCTTGTGCTATTTTAGGCTTCATAATGCGCCACACATTTTCAATGGGAGACAGGTCTGGACTACAGGCAGGCCAGTCTAGTACCCGCACTCTTTTACTATGAAGCCACGTTGATGTAACACGTGGCTTGGCATTGTCTTGCTGAAATAAGCAGGGGCGTCCATGGTAACGTTGCTTGGATGGCAACATATGTTGCTCCAAAAGCTGTATGTACCTTTCAGCATTAATGGTGCCTTCACAGATGTGTAAGTTACCCATGTCTTGGGCACTAATACACCCCCATACCATCACAGATGCTGGCTTTTCCACTATGTGCCTATAACAATCCGGATGGTTCTTTTCCTCTTTGGTCCGGAGGACACCACGTCCACAGTTTCCAAAAACAATTTGAAATGTGGACTTGCAGACCACAGAACACTTTTCCACTTTGTATCAGTCCATCTTAGATGAGCTCAGGCCCAGCGAAGCCAAAGGCGTTTCTGGGTGTTGTTGATAAACATGTTTTGCCTTGCATAGGAGAGTTTTCATATGCACTTACGGATGTAGCGACCAACTGTAGTTAATGACAGTGGGTTTCTGAAGTGTTCCTGAGCCCATGTGGTGATATCCTTTACACACTGATGTCGCTTGTTGATGCAGTACAGCCTGAGGGATGGAAGGTCACGGGCTTAGCTGCTTACGTGCAGTGATTTCTCCAGATTCTCTGAACCCTTTGATGATATTACGGAGCGTAGATGGTGAAATCCCTAAATTCCTTGCAATAGCTGCTTGAGAAAGGTTTTTCTTAAACTGTTCAACAATTCGCTCACGCATTTGTTGACAAAGTGGTGACCCTCGCCCCATCCTTGTTTGTGAATGACTGAGCATTTCATGGAATCTACTTTTATACCCAATCATGGCACCCACCTGTTCCCAATTTGCCTGTTCACCTGTGGGATGTTCCAAATAAGTGTTTGATGAGCATTCCTCAACTTTATCACCCCGGCAGATGGTGGCGTGGAACACCGCAGAGGCCACCACAGTGTATATGATTTTTGTTGTTGTTGTTGTTCTTTTACTCGTGTGGCTGTGTGTAGAAGTGGCTGGTTGCATCAGCTCCGCTCTTTTAATGTATTTTGTGTTCTTTGATGTTTCCCTCTTACACACATATTTATGTACGCTATGGCTATGAGTTTTTTTCCCTTGGCCTCAGTCAGGACCCCCTCTCCAGGGCCTTAGATTCAACGCGATTCTCGATTCAAAAACGATATTTTTCCGATTCAAAACAATTCTCTATTCATTCAACACATAGATTTCAGCAGGATCTACCCCAGTCTGCTGACATGCAAGCAGAGTAGTAGATTTTTGTAAAAAGCTTTTATAATTGTAAAGGACAATGTTTTATCAACTGATTGCAATAAAACAATGTTTTATAAATGTCTAATGATAATGTCAGTGAGCGATTTATAATCACTGCTATGTTGAAATTGTAACTAATATTGATACTGTTGTTGATAATATTCATTTTTGTTTCACTACTTTTGGATTGTTCTGTGTCGTGTTTGTGTCTCCTCTCAATTGCTCTGTTTATTGCAGTGTTGCTGGGTCGGGTTTGGTATTGGAATTGGATTGCATTGTTATGGTATTGTTGTGTATTGTTTTGTTGGATTGATTAATTAAAAATAATAAAAAAATTCAAAAAAATAACAATACAAAAAAATAATTTAAAAAATCAATTTTTGATTTTTTTTTCAATTTTTGAGAAATGAGAATCAATACTAAATCGTACAATGTGAGAATCGCGATTTGAATTCGAATCGATTTGTTCCCACACCCCTACTGAAAAGCACAACTTATTGAAAAATAAATAATTGTTCGCAAAGATGAACACAGCTGACATGTCTGTCATTGGTGGTCCAGAGAACCCGGAGGAGCAAGACCTCCACAAATCAATTTTTGAAAAATGAGAATCGATACTAAATCGTACAACGTGAGAATCGCGATTTGAATTCGAATCAATTTTTTCCCACACCCCTACTGAAAAGCACAACTTATTGAAAAATAAATAATTGTTTGCAAAGATGAACACGGCTGACATGTCCGTCATTGGTGGTCCAGAGAACCCGGACGAGCAAGACCTCCACAAATCAATTTTTGAAAAATGAGAATCGATACTAAATCGCACAACGTGAGAATCGCGATTTGAATTCGAATCGATTTTTTCCCACACCCCTACTGAAAAGCACAACTTATTGAAAAATAAATCATTGTTCGCAAAGATGAACACGGCTGTCATGTCCGTCATTGGTGGTCCAGAGAACCCGGACGAGCAAGACCTCCACAAATCAATTTTTGAAAAATGAGAATCGATACTAAATCGTACAACGTGAGAATCGCGATTTGAATTCGAATCGATTTTTTCCCACACCCCTACTGAAAAGCACAACTTATTGAAAAATAAATAATTGTTTGCAAAGATGAACACGGCTGACATGTCCGTCATTGGTGGTCCAGAGAACCCGGACGAGCAAGACCTCCACAAATCAATTTTTGAAAAATGAGAATCGATACTAAATCGTACAACGTGAGAATCGCGATTTGAATTCGAATCGATTTTTTCCCACACCCCTACTGAAAAGCACAACTTATTGAAAAATAAATAATTGTTTGCAAAGATGAACACGGCTGACATGTCCGTCATTGGTGGTCCAGAGAACCCGGACGAGCAAGACCTCCACAAATCAATTTTTGAAAAATGAGAATCGATACTAAATCGTACAACGTGAGAATCGCGATTTGAATTCGAATCAATTTTTTCCCACACCCCTACTGAAAAGCACAACTTATTGAAAAATAAATCATTGTTCGCAAAAATGAACACGGCTGTCATGTCCGTCGTTGGTGGTCCAGAGAACCCAGACGAGCAAGACCTCCACAAATCAATTTTTGAAAAATGAGAATCGATACTAAATCGTACAACGTGAGAATCGCGATTTGAATTCGAATCGATTTTTTCCCACACCCCTACTGAAAAGCACAATTTATTGAAAAATAAATAATTGTTCGCAAAGATGAACACGGCTGTCATGTCCGTCATTGGTGGTCCAGAGAACCCGGACGAGCAAGACCTCCACAAATCAATTTTTGAAAAATGAGAATCGATACTAAATCGTACAACGTGAGAATCGCGATTTGAATTCAAATCAATTTTTTCCCACACCCCTGCTGAAAAGCACAACTTATTGAAAAATAAATCATTGTTCGCAAAGATGAACACGGCTGTCATGTCCGTCGTTGGTGGTCCAGAGAACCCGGACGAGCAAGACCACCACAAATCAATTTTTGAAAAATGAGAATCGATACTAAATCGTACAACGTGAGAATCGCGATTTGAATTCGAATCAATTTTTTCCCACACCCCTACTGAAAAGCACAACTTCTTGAAAAATAAATCATTGTTCGCAAAATGAACACGGCTGTCATGTCCGTCATTGGTGGTCCAGATAACCCGGATTAGCAAGACCTCCATAATTTGGCGCCCAACGTGGGGCCACCAATGACGGACATGACAGCCGTGTTCATCTTTGCGAACAACGATTTATTTTTCCATAAATTGTGCTTTTCAGCCATGTTAAAGTTTCTCTCCTCCATCAACAACCCCCTCTCCTTCCCGGCTGCTGCCTTTAACAGAGCGACAGGTGATCAGACAAACACTCACAGCTGTGTCATTTACGCACCTGTCACTAATCTCGAAGCCGATTCCGACACACTTCGCTTCTCTGCAGGTCCGCAGGCCACGCCCCCCCACAACCTGTTTCTCACCTTTTTTGTAAGGGCCGGCGGAAGTTAGCAGACCTGTCAGCGATCCCGTTCTGTCTCAGACTGTCTTAATGGGATTGTGCTGGAAATTTGTATTTCCCCTCGGGGATTATTAAACTATTTCTGATTCTGATTCTGAAGTGAAAATGGATTCGCCATTTCAGTGTCTGCTAATTGCTGTTCATTATTAGCATTTCATTATACAGCCTGTTTGCTGCTCACAGCTGGATATAATGCAACACATATTTAAATAGCCATTACCTGTCTGGAAAACAAGGTATTGTTTTTGGTGTCCTTTCATTTATTTCCCCTTCACTCCAAGCAGCCCGCCCTTCCTGACATGCCTTTTATTAGTGGAGTGTGGTGTTCATTAGAAAGACATACAGGTAGCGTAACCTCCCCGCCCTCCGCGGCTGTGGGGAGGCAACGGAGCGAAGTAGGCGGTCTATTCCCCTTCTCGGTTTTTTTTTAACAAGCAGAAAATTGTTTTTATGGTGTTTCACGGCTGACGGCTTATGGTAATCCCGGAGGAGCACCGGCCTGGAAACTAATGAACTCCGAAAGAGAAAGAAGGGAGGGAGATGAGTTGGCGGTGTATCACAGATTGGATTCACGGCGGTTCTTGTATCATTCACGCTTTATTTTCTCGTCTTTTTTTTTTTCCGTGCATCTGGAAAGAATTGTGCTATATTTGATTAAAGTGCATGCAGCCTGGGACTAAGGTGCCTATTTAACTGACCTGACGGATATAATGCAAATAAGACATCAGAATGGCGAGGAAAAGATACTACCATATTTTTTGGACCATAGGGCGCACCGGATTATAAGGCGCACTGCCGATGAATGGTTTATTTTTTATCTTTTTTCATGTATTAGGCCAGTGGTTCTTAACCTTGTTGGAGGTACCGAACCCCACCAGTTTCATATGCGCATTCACCGAACCCTTCTTTAGTGAAAAATAAAATGTAGTTTTTTTTCAAATTCAAGACAAAGTTATATGATAATAATAATAATAGATTTTATTTGTAAAAAGCACTTTACATTGAGTAAACAACCTCAATGTGCTAAAGTGTATTAAAAAATAAAAAAATAAAAAGATAATAAAAAATAAATAAAAATAAAAACTAGAACAGCCAAATAGCTTAAACTAGTATGCATACATCTAAAAAAAAAAAAAAAAAAAAGGCTTTTTGAAAAAGAAGGGTTTTTAAGCCTTTTTTAAAAATATCCACAGTCTGTGGTGCCCTCAGGTGGTCAGGGAGAGCGTTCCACAGACTGGGAGCGGCGGAGCAGAAAGCCTGGTCTCCCATCGGAGCGGAGGTGTCGTGTGGAGGATTTGGGGGTGAGTAGTTCTTTGAGGTAGAGGGGGGCATTTCCACTGTCTGGAGATCGGCAGACTTACCACGTTATATTCTTCCATATCAGTAGGTGGCAGCCGGTAGCTAATTGCTCTGTAGATGTCGGAAACAGCGGGAGGCAGTGTGCAGGTAAAAAGGTGTCTAATGCTTGAACCAAAAAATAAACAAAAGGTGAGTGCCCCTAAGAAAAGGCATTGAAGCTTAGGGAAGGCTATGCAGAACGAAACTAAAACTGAACTGGCTACAAAGTAAACAAAAACAGATTGCTGGACGACAGCAAAGACTTACTGTGGAGCAAAGACGGCGTCCACAAAGTACATCCGAACATGACATGACAATCAACAATGTCCCCACAAGGAAGGATAAAAACAACTGAAATATTCTTGATTGCTAAAACAAAGTAGATGCGGGAAATATCGCTCAAAGTTAGACATGAAACTGCTACAGGAAAATACCAAAAAAAGAGAAAAAGCCACCAAAATAGGAGCGCAAGACAAGAACTAAAACACTATACACAGGAAAACAGCAAAAAAGTCCAAATATGTCAGGGTGTGATGTGACAGTTCACCTACTTTGAGACAAGAGCTATATTGATGCATGCTTGGTTATGCTTTAAAGCATACCGAACAATTGCAACAATGACTTTTTACTGTCAACTGAGTTTCGTTTTTTAATGATTTCTGCCGGTGGTGTGCCTCCGCATTTTTTCAAAGAAAAAAATGTGCCTCGGCTCAAAAAAGGTCGAAAAACACTGGTGTACATAACATGTAATGGTGGTTCTTTGGTCAAAATGTTGCATAGATTATGTTTTACAGATCATCTTCAAGTCGCTTTCTGACAGTCGCTTCAGGATGCGCCGTTTTGTGGGCGGGTCTTATTTACGTGGCTCACCTTCGACAGCGTCTTCTCCCCGTCATCTTTGTTGTAGCGGTGTAGCGTGCAAGGACGGGAGTGGAAGAAGTGTCAAAAGATGGAGCTAACTGTTTTAATGACATTCAGACTTTACTTCAATCAATAACGGAGCAGCATCTCCTCATCCGGAAACTACCACACCGGAAAAACCGTCCAACCGGAACTCTAATAACTAAGGTTCCTTGGGTGAATAATGTAAACTCACTACACCGGTATGTTTTAGCACTTTCATGGCGAGTTTAGTGACAGATATAAGTAAGAACTTTACACTACTTTATATTAGAAATGGCAACAGCGCAGGATGAATGTTGAAATTTTTCAGGACTTATGCAGATCCCAAATGCAGATCAGCAGGTACCAGAAGGTAAGAAAAGTTGCTTTTGCATAATATTTCAAAACAAAACGCCAGATAATATGTCTTACCTTATACACACAACATAATAATATTCCTATGTTTAATGCGCCGACAATTCTTCAAGCGGTGTGGCTTACTAACTTACCAAAGGTGTACTAAAACTTTTTGGTAGATTTTTGAGTGCCGTGTGTAATGTTCTATATTTTCAATGGAACATTTAAAATGTTGGTGTTGTTTACTTGAGACCCATCATAGTGCAGCCTGCACGTATCTCTTATGTTTGACTGCCATCTACTGGTTTTGATTGATTGATTGAAACTTGTATTTGTAGATTGCACAGTACAGTACATATTCCGTACAATTGACCACTAAATGGTAACACCCCAATACGTTTTTCAACTTGTTTAAGTCGGGGTCCACGTTAATCAATTCATGGTCACGCTGATCATTACACCATGTACCAAATAAAATAGCTTCGAGGTCGGTATGCTCAACCAAAATGATTCCTTACATTAGGTGCACCGGGTTATAAGGCGAACTGTCGAGTTTTGCGGGAAAAAAAAAAGATTTAAGTGCGCCTATAGTCTGGAAAATACGCTACTAGTGTAGTATCAAAGTCAAAGATACAATTAAAAATACAAGAGATAATTGAAAGCAATGCAAACATAATAAATACAAATATATACAACTAAAGTAGCATTCACTACTGGTGTGACAACCTATATAAAATTGTATCAGCTGGCTGTAACTGCATATCATATTTGAAATGCTTCCCTTTTTTTTTTAGCTGAGCTTCAGGAATTTGCAAAACGTAAAATGTTTACAAATATGGCCCACCTGTTCTGTACACTAGACAGTATAAGTATACAAACAGGGCTTTGTGTGGCCTTACACAATATTTAGTTTGTAGCCAATTTGGTCTTCATTATTAATATAATTTGTACTATTATTATTAATATTATTAAACATATTAACATTTTAATATTAATACTCATATGCACACCCTGAGTATGTTTAACATGCCCTAAAATACTAATTATTGACTTAATTTGGTTGAAACTAACTTTAAAAAACGCATGTAGAAACCGTATTAAGGTTTTTGCAGGAAGCATGTAATCTTTCCAAGATTTTGTATGGAAAAAAAACGTTATTCACTTTTAAAGATGAGTTGAACATATGTCTAGTATGGAAACCAGTAAACCAGTTCAGCACATGTATACACTCCCATCCATCCATCATTGAATCCCGCGTTTTTTCCCAACGTAATAACCCTGAAGTACAGTACACTGCAAAAACTGAAATCTATGTAAGATTAAATATCTCAAATAAGGGTGATATTTGATTATTTTCTGTCTGATAAGATCATTCTTCTCACTAAGCAGATTTTATGTTAGAGTGTTTTACTTGTTTTAAGTGTTTTGCTCCTAAATGATCTCAGTAAGATATTACAGCTTGTTGCTGAGATTTGATGACCTATATTGAGTAAAACATGCTCGAAACTATTTTTGTCCAAATGTCCAAATCCCACCCGGCAATGGTGCACAGGCGGGGAAGAAGAGGGGAAAAGGCGGCCAACATGGTCAAAAGTCCCAATTTGGTCCCACGAGTCCCGGCGCCAGAAATTTAAATAAGTATGTATGAGGACATTGTTTTGTTGTTGATTGATATCAGAGTAAAAGAACTGATTGTGAAAGCAGCAATATTCATGGAACTGAAAACCCACCATTGTCACTGAAACATAACGAGGAAAAGACTTTGCAAAAAATGTCCAAAACGCACCCAGCAAAGTCCCACGGGAAGTAGGGGAGAAAAGTGAGAAAAGTCTGCAAAAGTCCTCAAAAATGTTCAAAGTACCTACCCAGGTTCGAGTCCCACATGGAGTGCCACAAGTCTTAAGACTTGTGGCACTCGAACCCGGGTGTGATTTTTTAACATTTTACCGACTTTTCTCACTTTTCTCTCCGCCTTCCCGTGGGACTTTGCTGGGCACGTTTTGGACATTTTGGGCATCCCGGCCGGCGGCGGGACTTGTCGGACTCGAACCTGGGTAGGTACTTTGAAAATTTTTGGGACTTTTGCCGACTTTTCTCACTTTTCTCTCCGCCTTCCCGTGGGACTTTGCTGGGCACGTTTTGGACATTTTGGGCATCCCGGCCGGCGGCGGGACTTGTCGGACTCGAACCTGGGTAGGTACTTTGAAAATTGTTGGGACTTTTGCCGACTTTTCCAATTTTTATCCCCCCCCTTCCTGTGGGACTTTGCTAGGCGCGTTTTGGACATTTTGGGCATTCCGTCCGGCGGCGGGACTTGCGCGGCCGGCGGCGGGAATTGTCGGACTCGAACCTGGGTAGGTACTTTGGAAATTTACGGGACTTTGGCCGACTTTTCCAACTTTTATCCCCCCCTTCCGTGGGACTTTGTTGGGCACGTTTTGGACATTTTGGACATCCCGGGGCTTGCGCGGCAGTGGCGTGCAGTCACTAGAGGCAGGGGAGGCACGGCCTCACCTTCCCGTGGGACTTTGCTGGGCACGTTTTGGACATTTTGGGCATCCCGGCCGGCGGCAGGACTTGTCGGACTCGAACCTGGGTAGGTACTTTGGAAATTTTTGGGACTTTTGCCGACTTTTCCAATTTTTATCCCCCCCCTTCCCGTGGGACTTTGCTAGGCGCGTTTTGGACATTTTGGGCATTCCGGCCGGCGGCGGGACTTGCGCGGCCGGCGGCGGGAATTGTCGGACTCGAACCTGGGTAGGTACTTTGAAAATTTTTGGGACTTTTGCCGACTTTTCCAACTTTTATCCCCCCCTTCCGTGGGACTTTGTTGGGCGCGTTTTGGACATTTTGGACATCCCGGGGCTTGCGCGGCAGTGGCGTGCAGTCACTAGAGGCAGGGGAGGCACGCCCTCACCTGCCATCATGGAAAGAAAAAATAAGTAAAAAGAAAAAAAAAACATTAAATTGTTATATGTATCCAGTGATTATACTAAAGTTATTTTCCATTTAACTTAACCAGTTTTAGATTATTTTTATTTTTATTTTCACATTTGCCGTTCAAATACTGAGAAGAGTGCGGTGATCAGCAGCCAGTCGAGGCACGTCATTGCGTTGTGCCTCAACATGGATTGTGACTCGGCTAACTGCTGGCCTGCTGTGCAGTGAGACTGTATTGCTATATGAATTATATTATACATTTCCAAAGTTTAGTTAGCTGAGGTATATAATGTACAGTGTATTTTGTCAACAACTTTATGTGTGTAACGTATTTTTAGTGCTGAGCGATCATAAAACTCTGCTGCGAAGACACACTGTGTGAGGCACCAGGAGGCCCCGCCTCCTGGTGCCGGTTAACACTACCGCCGCAGAATGCATCGCCCGACGGGAGCGCCACACCAACCAAAGCCCACACCCAAACCCTCCACGTGCAAGACCGAATCCACCCACAAAAAGTCACTTAACAAGAAGCCAAAAAGTGCAAAAACAACAATGCTCGCGCGGCGCACCGGAGGAGCCGTGAACAGGGACACAACATTAGGTACACCTGCAGAATGCAGCGCGGATTTCATATTTCATTCATTCACAACGCTCCCGCATTTATAAGTAAAGGTAAGACCATAATGACGTTGTTTTAATTAAATGTGCTTTATTGTGTGCTACAGCAGTGGTCCCCAACCTTTTTGTAGCTGCGGACCGGTCAACGCTTATTTGTCCCACGGACCGGTAGGGGGCGGGGGTGGATTTAAAAAAAATGTGTTTTATTTTATTTATTTATTTTTTTACATAAATAAATACAATCATGTGTGCTTACGGACTGTATCCCTGCAGGCTGTATTGATCTATATTGATATAGAATGTATATATTGTGTTTTTTATGTTGATTTCATAATTTTTTATTTTTTTTTATTTTATTTTTTTAAATTCTTGTGCAGCCCGGTACCAATCGGTTGGGGACCACTGTGCTACAATTTGTAAGTGTAAAGTTAAAGTTAGGTTAAAGTACCAATGATTGTCACACACACACGAGGTGTGGTGAAATTTGTACTCTGCATTTGACCCATCCCCTTGTTCACCCCCTGGGAGGTGAGGGGAGCAGTGGGCAGCAGCGGCGCCGTGCCTGGGAATAATTTTTGGTGATTTAACCCCCAATTCCAACCCTTGATGCTGAGTGCCAAGCAGGGAAGAATGCTGGTATGAGCTTTTAAACATAACCCGTTAACTGCTGCCAATCAAATTGTGAATAAGATACTCTTTAGGGTTCATATGTTTGTAAATCTGGCTGTGATGAAGTCAGTGCCTCACCTGACATGAACGTCACCGCACGCCACTGTTGCGCGGCCATACATAAGATTTTATGTTAGAGTGTTTTACTTGTTTTAAGGGTTCTAAATGATCTCAGTAAGATATTACAGCTTGTTGCTGAGATTTGATGACCTATATTGAGTAAAACATGCTTGAAACTAGAATATCAACTGTTGCAAAGTTGTGTCATCAACACTCACAAGTATAAAACTACTTTTTTAAAGTAATAATTTCTCATATCAAGCATGAAAAAAAAATCATGACTTTGACACAAGTGTGTCTCATAATTAAAACAGATGACAGCCAAATGGACTTTGCTGTTTTATTTTCAATGAAACAATAGAAAATATGTACTTATTTTAAGGTATTTTTGGGTTCATTGAGGTTAGCTAATTTTACTTGTTTTGGAAAGTCTCGACAAGCCAAATTTTCTTATTCTATTGGCAGATAATTTTGCTTAGTTCAAATAAAATACCCCTAATTTTTGTATTTTTTTTCCTTGTTTTTAAACACTGACTTTTTACAGTGTAGAAGGCGCAATCCATGATCAGAAATCCCACAATATTCACACGTTTATGTCTCAATTTCATCAATAATGTTTTAAGGGATAAGCGGTAGAAAATGGATGGATGGATGGATGTTTTTCATCAAGCGTTTCAACCAGTGGCGCCATTAGGCCTTTTTTTTTTTAAGGGGGCTAGCCCCTAAGCCCCTAAATTATTTGGTTTTTTGTGGAGGGAGGTGTGGCCAGCGCTGCCTGCAGGAGCGGAGGTCACCGCCTCTGTCCATGGTGCTGAGGACAGAGCACCATCAGACGGTGGCGTGGCAGTGCTGACGGCGAGACACAACTGAACAGGTGATTAGATTTCCCAGGTGGTACGAGTTGTCTAATCACCTGTGTTGTTTTATTATTTTTTTAAGTTCTGTTTTGGGATTGTTTTTTTACAAAATAGTACAACATTTTTTTTTAACAAAAAGCAGCCAGGATGTTGTTTTTAATAATCATACAATCTTTTATTATTTACTTAAATACAGTAGGATAAAAATATGCCTAATGTTCCTTTACTTCATAGTGTAAAGTAGAGATTAACTGATTATCAGATTATCATTTGTGGATAATAACAATCATAATATACATCATTATTATGGTAAAATTTGTTATTGTTATTAGTGCTCTACTAGGGTTAAACCTCTCCTGTCTTTAAAAACTACTGATGCCTCTGTTTTGAATCAAGGTTCCTTGAATGCACCACAATTATGTGCTATGAGATGCAAAAGTGATACATTTTCTGATGTTGCCACAAATTGATTTATTATATTTGTACCTTTCTTCAATCGCCTCATCCTGCTATTTTGTATGCTTTTTTTAAAATTAATGGTAAATGGGTTGTACTTGTATAGCGCTTTTCTACCTTTCAGGTACTCAAAGCGCTTTGGCACTATTTCCACATTCACCATTCACACACTGATGGCGGGAGCTGCCATGCAACGCCCTAACCACGACCAATCAGGAGCAAAGGTGAAGTGTCTTGCTCAAGGACACAACAAACGTGATGAGGTTGGTAGAAGGTGGGGATTGAATGGAGTACTTACAAGCAGACACAGTGTGTAGACAGAAAAGGGAGAACAAACGTATTTTGGTCTAAAAAACTAACGATAAAGGTGAAGTTAATGACTCCTAATGACCGTACCTTAATGTAAACAAATGGCATGGGTGGATCTACACCTAACAGCCACTGTAATGATACCAGATACAAGAGTGTATCTAGTCGATACTACAAACCCCGTTTCCATATGAGTTGGGAAATTGTGTTAGATGTAAATATAAACGGAATACAATGATTTGCAAATCATTTTCAACCCATATTCAGTTGAATATGCTACAAAGACAACATATTTGATGTTCAAACTGATAAACATTTTATTTTTTTGCAAATAATCATTAACTTTCGAATTTGATGCCAGCAACACGTGACAAAGAAGTTGGGAAAGGTGGCAATAAATACTGATAAAGTTGAGGAATGCTCATCAAACACTTATTTGGAACATCCCACAGGTGAACAGGCAAATTGGGAACAGGTGGGTGCCATGATATACTCATTCGTGAATGGAGAAGTTAAACAGGACAATGCTGCCATCTACTGGATAGCCTCCAGAACACTGAAATTCAAGTATCTTTTTTTATTTTACCCCGACCACGCCCCTCCCCCACCTCCCGATATCGGAGGTCTCAAGGTTGGCAAGTATGACAGCCATGTAAACCAAAACTTTGTCCAGCAACAATAGCTACCCAGCTTCCAAAATGCATTGTGAAATTAGAACGCATCGAATCATGTATCGGTATGTCAGACTTAGCTTTTTCCTGGTTTAGTTACTATATCACTGAAAAGAAACACTGTGTGTCCCATGACAATGTAACTGCACCTTCATTTGCGATTTTAAGGTTTTACTACTTACATACAAAATACTGAACGGTCTAGCACCATCTTGCTGATCGTACTGTGCCGTATATTCCGTCCTGAAATCTGTTTATTCGTAACCCCCAAAGCCCAAACAAGTCTGCAGGCTCTTGAGCGTTTTCTATTCGGACTATTGTACTCCGGAATGCCCTACCGGAGACATTTAGAGATGCAACCTCAGTAGAAGCATTTAAGTCCCATCTTAAAATGTATTTAAATCCATAAATTAAATAACTTAAGAAATGGAGTGTGAAACTAATCCAAAATGTGAATGTCTGTGACTATGTGTAGCGAGTATCTGTAGAGGGTTACCGGAAGTGTTGAGCGAGGTGCGGAAGTCCAAGAGGGGCAAGGCAGGCTCAGAGGTCTGTGGGCAGGCGTGAGGTCAAGGGCAGGAGCGAGGCGTCAAAGTCCGTGTCCAGGCGGGAGGTCGAGATCCAAGAGGCAGCCAGGGGAACCAGAGGGGATACGGAGAGACGAGACACACAGCTCGTGACGCGGGAACGGAGAAATGCGTACTGGAACAGGTCGCTACGTTCTGGCCCGGAACGCGGGTCTGCACTGGCTTAAGAAGCCCAGGGAGCTCATCAGCAACAGGTGTGTTGAGTGCTGACGGAAAGCAGCTGCTTGCTGCAGCCGGAGTGGAGCGCGCAGGGGCTTGCTTGGAGGTGTGCCCAGCGTACAGATGAATGCGCACTGGGTTGCGCCCGGGCCGTGACATAAATGGAGGCATGGCGGCGATATTTATAAAACAATCTTGCCTTCCTTCAGCATGAACGCCTGTCATCTTACTCGGGTCGAGGATAACTAATATTGAAATTAGATTTTTTTTTAAGTCTAGATTTTTTCACAATTTTAGTCTGTTCTTTTAAAGCACTTGTGATAAGATATCCTGTATGTTTGCGTATATTCTATCATTTAAAAAAAGAAAAATGTAATACCACTTGTGCCCTAATGCTGACATCTACTTACAGTCGTGGTGAAAAGTGTACATACACTTGTAAAGAACATAATGTCATGGCTGTCTTGAGTTTCCAATCATTTCTACAACTCTTATTTGTTTGTGATAGAGTGATTGGAGCACATACTTGTTGGTCACAAAAAAACATTCATGAAGTTTGCTTCTTTTATGAATTTATTATGGGTCTACTGAAAATGTGAGCAAATGTGCTGGGTCAAAAGTATACATACAGCAATGTTAATATTTGCTTACATGTCCCTTGGCAAGTTTACCTGCAATAAGGCACTTTTGGTAGCCATCCACAAGCTTCTGCTTGAATTGTTGACCACTCCTCTTGACACAATTGGTGCAGTTCAGCTAAATGTGTTGGTTTTCTGACATGGACTTGTTTCTTCAGCATTGTCCACACGTTTAAGTCAGGACTTTGGGAAGGCCATTCTAAAACCTTCATTCTAGCCTGATTTAGCCATTCCTTTACCACTTTTGACGTGACCACAGAACTTTCCTCCAGAAGGTCTTATCTTTGTCCATGTGATGTCAGATGAAACAAAAAATGGAGCTGTTTGGCCACAATACCCAGCAATATGTTTGGAGGAGAAAAGGTGAGGGCTTCAATCCCAGGAACACCATGCCTACCGTCAAGCATGGTGGTGGTAGTATTATGCTCTGGGCCTGTTTTATTGCCAATAGAACTGGTGCTTTACAAGGAGTAAATGGGACAATGAAAAAGGAGGATTACCTCCAAATTCTTCAGGGCAACCTAAAATCATCAGCCCGGAGGTTGGGTCTTGGGTGCAGTTGGGTGTTCCAACAGGACAATGACCCCAAACACACATCAAAAGTGGTAAAGGAATGGCTAAATCAGGCTAGAATTAAGCTTCTGGCAAGCTTCTGCTTGAAATTTTGACCACTCCTCTTGACAAAATTGGTGCAGTTCAGCTAAATGTGTTGGTTTTCTGACATGGACTTGTTTCTTCAGCATTGTCCACACATTTAAGTCAGGACTTTGGGATAGCCATTCTAAAACCTTAATCATAGCCTTATTTAGCCATTCCTTTACCACTTTTGACGTGTGTTTGGGGTCATTGTCCTGTTGGAACACCCAACTGCGCCCAAGACCCAACCTCCGGGCTGATGATTTTAGCTTGTCCTGAAGAATTTGGAGGTAATCCTCCTTTTTCATTGTCCCATTTACTCTCTGTAAAGCACCAGTTCCATTGGCAGCAAAACAGGCCCAGAGCATAATACTACCACCACCATACTTGATGGTATGCATGGTGTTCCTGGGATTAAAGGCCTCACCTTTTCTCCTCCAAACATATTGCTGGGTATTGTGGCCAAACAGCTCCATTTTTGTTTCATCTGACCACAGAACTTTCCTCCAGAAGGTCTTGTCTTTGTCCATGTTATGTCAGATGAAACAAAATATTGAGCTGTTTGGCCACAATACCCAGCAGTATGTTTGGAGTAGAAAAAGGTGTGGAAACTCAAGACAGCCATGACATAATGTCCTTCACAAGTGTATGTAAACGTTTGACCACGACTGTGTATTAGAAATGACTTATACTTTGTAGAGGGGATCAGGTACTTTTAAGGGTGGCTATGCATCCCCTTCAAATAGACCTAAGCTTCCGGTCACGTCATGGTGGCATGTGGAGAACCAGTTCTAATCCAAACGCCTCATGTGTCCATACCTGCCCTAGATCCTCACCATTTCTCAGCATGCTGCCCCTTGCTCTATCAAGCCTGAAACAGGTGCTCTGTAATGGTACATTAATTAGATGGAGAAGATGGCCCTTGTTCACCGCAAAGCCCCTAGTGGCCTGCCAGGATCCACCAGGATCTGTCACACACACACACACACACACACACACACACACACACACACACACACACACACACACACACACACACACACACACACACACACACACACACACACACACACACACACACATGCACGGCCACTGGGAAAAAAGCCATCTGGGCAAAGACTGATCCCATGGGACCATGGGAAAGTGTTTAAATATGTGCAGGCGAGCATGTGTGTGTGTGTGTGTGTGTGTGTGTGTGTGTGTGTGTGTGTGTGTGTGTGTGTGTGTGTGTGTGTGTGTGTGATTGGCCGTGAAGTTGACTGAAGTGATGGTTTTACATGACAATTAACCCTATTAGCCTTGCGATGACTCGGGTGTTTCCTCGCTACACACCCGGATTAATGAGGCCTTTTATATCAAAGAAAGATATCGACCCATGGCTCTGTTATGGTGCCGAAATATTAGGACTTTTCAAACAAAAAAATGGATGCTAAAATGCAACATGTCTGAGAAAGCAGTTTATTTAATCCAGGGGTGTCCAAACTTTTTCCACTGAGGGCCGCACACTGAAAAATCAAAGCAAGCGGGGGGGCCATTTTGATATTTTTTATTTTAAAAACCATTACAATATATGTATAAAACATATACATTTAGGCCTCCAATCAGACTTGATCCCGGAGACCCCAAAGGGTTTTGGTCAAAAAAATATTAAAAATGTGTCATTATTCAGTATTATTATTTTTATTATTATTCAAGTTTTAAATCTCTAGATCAGGGGTCACCAACGCGGTGCCCGCGGGCACCAGGTAGCCCGTAAGGACCAGATGAGTAGCCCGCTGGCCTGTTCTAAAAATAGCTCAAATAGCAGCACTTACCAGTGAGCTGCCTCTATTTTTTAAATTTTATTTATTTACTAGCAAGCTGGTCTCGCTTTGCTCGACATTTTTAATTCTAAGAGAGACAAAACTCAAATAGAATTTGAAAATCCAAGAAAATATTTTAAAGACTTGGTCTTCACTTGTTTAAATAAATTCATTATTTTTTTTACTTTGCTTCTTATAACTTTCAGAAAGACAATTTTAGAGAAAAAATACAACCTTAAAAATGATTTTAGGATTTTTAAACACATATACCTTTTTAACTTTTAAATTCCTTCCTCTTCTTTCCTGACAATTTAAATCAATGTTCAAGTATTTTTTATTTTTTTATTGTAAAGAATAATAAAAAAAATAAAATTTAATTCTTCATTTTAGCTTCTGTTTTTTCGACGAAGAATATTTGTGAAATATTTCTTCAAACTTATTATGATTAAAATTCAAAAAAAGTACTCTGGCAAATCTAGAAAATCTGTAGAATCAAATTTAAATCTTATTTCAAAGTCTTTTGAATTTCTTTTAAAATTTTTGTTCTGGAAAATCTAGAAGAAGTAATGATTTGTCTTTGTTAGAAATATAGCTTTGTCCATATTGTTATATATTCTAACAAAGTGCAGATTGGATTTTAACCTATTTAAAACATGTCATCAAAATTCTAAAATTAATCTTTATCAGGAAAAATTACTAATGATGTTCCATAAATTATTTTTTAATTTTTTCAAAAAGATTCGAATTAGCTAGTTTTTCTCTTCTTTTTTTCGGTTGAATTTTGAATTTTAAAGAGTCGAAATTGAAGATAAACTATGTTTCAAAATTTAATTGTCATTTTTTTTCGTGTTTTCTCCTCTTTTAAACCGTTCAATTAAGTGTCAATATCATTCATTATTAATAATAACATAGAGTTAAAGGTAAATTGAGCAAATTGGCTATTTCTGGCAATTTATTGAAGTGTGTATCAAACTGGTAGCCCTTCGCATTAATCAGTACCCAAGAAGTAGCTCTTGCTTTCAAAAAGGTTGGTGACCCCTGCTCTAGATCAACATTAGATCTATCTGTCAATATAACGCTTTTAAAGATTTAAGTTGTTCGTCTTGTTGTCAAAGAAAACCCAGTTTTTTTATGGAAAAAATACAAAATATTCAACATTTTCACACAATAAAATTTTTAAGTGGAATATTTGAGATTATTTAATAATTGGAGCCTTAAAAAGGTCAATAACTCATAACAACATTGATTTTAATTCATTATTATTTTTTGAGCAATGACACTTAAAAACAAATCACACTAAAATTATTGGGGATCCAAATAATTATAGTGTTAAAAAATAAATTCTATTTTTTTTTTACTGTTTACTTTTAACACAATAATCTCGAGATCAATTTCAGATCTATCCGTCAATTATACGTGTTATTGTTTTTTTGTTTTTCGTTTGTTTGTTTGAGGCCCTTTAAAAAAAAACAGCTCCGTTTTTTACATGGCAAACACAAAATATGCAACATTTTCCCCAAAAATATCTCAAATGTGACGTAATTGAAGCCTTGAATAGGTCAATAATTCCTAATGACATTGATTTTGATTCATTATTATTTTTTAAAGAAAGAAACAGCCTGCATGGCAGCTTTGTGTCATTAGAGTAAACATTGCGACATTTTCTTGTTACATTTCACCTGTTTGCTCTTTTATACCACTTATCGTGTTTTTCATTTTTTTCAATCGTATTTTTAAAATGTGCCGTGGGGCCGTTAAAAAATGACCTGCGGGCAACAAATGGCCCCCGGGCCGCACTTTGGACACCCCTGATTTAATCGTACCCTTTTTTGGAGACACAGCAATTACTGATAGTCGGTTCCTAGCGTTTACCCATATAGTGGGAATTCAGTTTTCTTACAGAATACTGTTTTGGTTTTAGCATAATTCAACACTTGTTGTGCTTTCTTTTTTAATAAGGCTGCAAAATAAGCCACCCTGGGTCCAAAGAAAGTTGCTTTGATAATTAGGTGAGAAACTGAGATATACAGTCGTGGTCAAAAGTTTACATACACTTGTAAAGAACATAATGTCATGGCTGTCTTGAGTTTCCAATCATTTCTACAACTCTTATTTTTTTGTGATAGAGTGATTGGAGCACATACTTGTTGGTCACAAAAAACATTCATGAAGTTCGCTTCTTTTATGAATTTATTTATTAATATTATTTATTATTATTATTTATTTATGCTAACGACGCCATTGAAGCTAACTTAGCTACGGGACCTCGTCAGAGCTATGATAAAAACATTAGCGCCACACCTACGCCAGCCCTTATCTGCTCATCAACACCCGTGCTCACCTGCGTTCCAGCGATCGACGGCGCGACGAAGGACTTCACCCGATCATCGATGTGGTCGGGCGGCTAGCGTCGGATAGCGCGTCTGCTATCCTCAAAGTCCTCCTGATTGTGTTGCTGCAGCCAGCCGCTAATACACCGATCCCACCTACAACTTTCTTCTTTGCAGTCTCCATTGTTAATTGAACAAATTGCAAAAGATTCACCAACACAGATGTCCAGAATACTGTGGAATTTTGCGATGAAAACAGAGCTGTTTGTATTGGGATACAATGTGTCCGAATACTTCCGTTTCAACCATTGACGTCACGCGCATACGTCATCATACATAGACGTTTTCAACCGGAAGTTTAGTGGGAAATTTAAAATTGCACTTCATAAGTTAACCCGGCCATATTGGCATGTGTTGCAATGTTAAGATTTCATCATTGATATATAAACCATCAGACTGCGTGGTCGGTAGTAGTGGCTTTCAGTAGGCCTTTAATATTTGCTTACATGTCCCTTGGCAAGTTTCACTGCAATAAGGCGCTTTTGGTAGCCATCCACAAGCTTCTGCTTGAATTTTTGACCACTCCTCTTGACAAAATTGGTGCAGTTCAGCTAAATGTGTTGGTTTTCTGACATGGACTTGTTTCTTCAGCATTGTCCACACGTTTAAGTCTGGACTTTGGGAAGGCCATTTTAAAACCTTCATTCCAGCCTGATTTAGCCATTCCTTTACCACTTTTGACGTGTGTTTGGGGTCATTGTCCTGTTGGAACACCCAACTGCGGCCAAGACCCAACCTCCGGGCTGATGATGTTAGGTAGTCCTGAAGAATTTGGAGGTAAGGGGGTTCTTCGGACCACCAATCACCGACATGAGAGCCTGGATCAGGGTTACAATACGGTTTTATTTTGTAATAGTTCAGCGGGTTGCTTTCCAGCAATTGTCTTTCGTCCGTGCCCGTCACGCTCTCGCTCCAACTCCAACAACCTCTCTCCTCCTCAGCTGCTTCTTAAACAGAGCAACAGGTGATTAGATAATAGGGCCCACCTGGGCCATCTACGCACCTGTCGCTGACTTCAAGGTCGGTCCTGGCAAACCCCGTTCCGCTGCAGGCCCGCAGGCCACGCCCCCCTCCACACCTAATTTTTCATTGTCCCATTTACTCTCTGTAAAGCACCAGTTCCATTGGCAGCAAAACAGGCCCAGAGCATAATACTACCACCACCATGCTTGACGGTAGGGGTGGTGTTCCTGGGATTAAAGGCCTCGCCTTTTCTCCTCCAAACATATTGCTGGGTATTGTGGCCAAACAGCTACATTTTTGTTTCATCTGACATCACATGGACACAGATAAGACCTTCTGGAGGAAAGTTCTGTGGCCACATCAAAAGTGGTAAAGCAGGGGTGTCCAAACTTTTTCCACTGAGGGCCGTACACGGAAAAATTTAAGCATGCAGGGGCCATTTTGATCTTTTTCATTTTCAAACCTTAACAAAATATATGGATTTTTTTTTTTTTTAACCATTAGGGCTTCCCGGGACTATAAAGGGTCTCAGTCATTAAATTGTTAAAAATAAGTCAAATATTTTTTATTTTTTTTATTATTTAACGCTTACAGTAAATCTCTATATCAACTTGAGGTTGATATAAAGTAAAAAAAAAAAAAAAGGTTTTCTGTGAAAGACAACTTTGTTTTTTATAGTAAAACTGAAATATGCAGTATTTAGTAATTAGAGCCCTAAAAGATCAATAATGCAGGACACCAGTGATTTTAATTATTTAATATTTTTGAGTAATCACAGTGAAAAGTTAAATAAAATCCTACTAAATATATTTGGGATCCAAAAGGTCCCCCACTCATAAAGTGATACATTTTTATTAGTTTTTTTTTTTACTTTTAACACTTAAATTACGAGATCAACTTCAGATATATCTGTCCATTTTACATTTGAACTATTATTTTGTTTGTTTTATGCTCTTTTTTTTCAAAAAGAACTTTGATGTTTTTATATGGCAACCACACAATATATGCAATATTTTTTCCACATAAAACATTTTAAAGTGATATTTCTTAAGTAATAATTCATTATAACATAGATTTTTTTTTTTTTTTTTTTTTTTTTAACAATGGCAAAAAAAAGAAAAATAAAGACAAAAGAAAAACAAACAGCCTGCATGGCAGCTTTTTGTCAACATTGCAACTTTTTCTAGTTAGATTTCACCTCATTCCACTGTTGTTAAATGTTTATTTAAATTTCTGCAATATTGTCAATTTTGCAATTTTTGCAGAATGTGTGGCGGGCCGGTAAACAATTAGCTGCGGGCCGCAAATGGCCCCCGGGTCGCACTTTGGACACCCCTGTGGTAAAGGAATGGCTAAATCAGGCTAGAATGAAGGTTTTAGAATGGCCTTCCTAAAGTCCTGACTTAAACGTGTGGACAATGCTGAAGAAACAAGTCCAACTCAAGCAGAAGCTTGTGGATGGCTACCAAAAGTGCCTTATTGCAGTGAAACTTGCCAAGGGACATGTAAGCATATATAAACATTGCTGTACGTATACTTTTGACCCATTTTCAGTAGACCCATAATAAATTCATAAAAGAACCAAACGTCATGAATGTTTTTTGTGACCAACAAGTATGTGCTCCAATCACTCTGTCACAACAAAATAAGAGTTGTAGAAATGATTGGAAACTCAAGACAGCCATGAAATTATGTTCTTTACAAGTGTATGTACATTTATTTGGTTAATAATGTTCAACTAATATTAGAGAAGACAAAATGAGCAGTAATTTCTCTATAAGTATTTGCAGAACACATACAATAGCTCCCAGTTTTAGACATATCCAAAAGGCATAGAGGGCTGGTAATAATTGTGGGGTTAGACTGAAACCAAACTAACAAACCAGAATGAAGAAACAGACCAACATTGCAAATTGCACACAAATGCATAAAAAAATTAAAAAAAACAACAGAATTCAACTGAATGAGAGCTTTGTGGTGTTCTGACAGCCCAGTTTGAAGTCATCACAGACAGACTGACGGAGACGTGAGAGACAAAGCGGCGGAAGTGACAGTTGAATGTTTGATTGACGGGAGGATCTTTTGATTTGGGAGTAATTATTGAAGGGGGTTGCGATGAAGGAGGGGATACGAGAACACAATAGCAATGTAAGGGAGGAGGAGGAGGGGGAGGAGGAAGCTGGGGTTGAACCAACGTTGGGGTTTGAATGAGTGATGCCGACTGTTTTGTTGCGAAAAATGAACTAAATCATCGTACAGGCAAGCATAATTAAACACGACCAATTTTTCATGTGTGTGAGCAAACGCAAAAACTCCCTGAGCATTGAGTGGAGCCCATGTGAGCGACATCAGACGTGCACACTGTGGCTACACCAGCAGCACACCTGTCCCAAACCTGACTAAATAACAAGCTCAATCTCCATCCATCCATCCATTTTCTACCGCTTGTCCTTTACGGGGTCGCTGGAGCCTATCCTAGCTGCATTCGGGCGGAAGGCGGGGTACACCCTGGACAAGTCCCCACCTCATCGCAGGGCCAACACAGATAGACAGACAACATTCTCTTATTATTATAAGAGAATGTTTGGGAGTAATTATTGTGTGAAGCATTATGAAGCCTAAAATAGCACAAGGGAGACCCCCGGACTGTTGAACAACTTAAGCTGTACATCAAGCAAGAATGGGAAAGAATTCCACCTGAGAAGCTTCAAAAATGTGTCTCCTCAGTTCCCAAACCTTTACTGAGTGTTGTTAAAAGGAAAGGCCATGTAACACAGTGGTAAACATGCCCCTGTGACAACTTTTTTACAACGTGTTGCTGCCATTAAATTCTAAGTTAATGATTATTTGCACACAAAAAACAATTATTTCTCAGTGTGAACATAAAATAGCTTGTCTTTGCAGTCTATTCAATTGAATATAAGTTGAAAAGGATTTGCAAATCATTGTGTTCTGTTCAATATTGAGAAGATGTTCCAACTTACCTGCAAAAGTATGCATCGTTTAACCACCCAAGGAGGCAAACTATCACTGGTGTGAGGCGATTTGATGGCAGCTGGAGAATCAGGAGAGTTAGACTGGATGAAGACTCCTCTGTCATGTGGCCTCTTCACATCCCATGGTCTTGCTTGTTGGCCATCCACTCCAGATATCCTCAGAGCTGAAAAAAATATCCCCAGAACTGACTGCATTTGTTTAGGAGATATTCTATTTTTAGCTACCTACTTTGTGGCGATGTCAATGTGGTTGTGGAGGAAGTTACCATATTTTCCGGGCTATAGGGCGCACCGGATTAAAAGGTTCACTGCCGATGAATGGTCTATTTTTTCTCTTTTTTCATATACAAACCCTATTTCTATATGAGTTGGGAAATTGTGTTAGATGTAAATATAAACGGAATAATTTGCAAATCCTTTTCAACCCATATTCAGTTGAATGCACTACAAAGACAACATATTTGATGTTCAAACTCATAAACTTTTTTTTTTTTTTTGCAAATAATAATTAACTTAGAATTTCATGGCTGCAACACGTGCCAAAGTAGTTGGGGAAGGGCATGTTCACCACTGTGTTACATGGCCTTTCCTTTTAACAACACTCAGTAAACGTTTGGGAACTGAGGAGACACATTTTTGAAGCTTCTCAGGTGGAATTATTTCCCATTCTTGCTTGATGTACAGCTTAAGTTGTACATCACCACATTTGGGTCACACATTTTCAATGGGAGACAGGTCTGGACTACAGGCAGGCCAGTCTAGTACCCGCACTCTATTACTATGAAACCACATTGATGTAACACATGGATTGGCATTGTCTTGCTGAAATAAGCAGGGGCGTCCATGGTAACGTTGCTTGGATGGCAACATATGTTGCTCCAAAACCTGTATGTACCTTTCAGCATTAATGGTGCCTTCACAGATGTGTAAGTTACCCACGTCTTGGGCACTAATACACCCCCATACCCTCACAGATCCTGGCTTTTACACTTTGCGCCTAGAACAATCCGGATGGTTCTATTCCTCTTTGGTCCGGAAGACACGACGTCCACAGTTTCCAAAAACAATTTGAAATGTGGACTCGTCAGACCACAGAACACTTTTCCACTTTGTATCAGTCCATCTTAGATGAGCTCAGGCCCAGCGAAGCCGACGGCGTTTCTGGGTGTTGTTGATAAACGGTTTTTGCCTTGCATAGGAGAGTTTTAACTTGCACTTACAGATGTAGCGACCAACTGTAGTTACTGACAGTGGGTTTCTGAAGTTTTCCTGAGCCCATGTGGTGATATCCTTTACATACTAATGTCGCGTGTTGATGCAGTACAGCCTGAGGGATGGAAGGTCACGGGCTTAGCTGCTTACCTGCAGTGATTTCTCCAGATTCTCTGAACCCTTTGATGATATTACGGAGCGTAGATGGTGAAATCCCTAAATTCCTTGCAATAGCTGGTTGAGAAAGGTTTTTCTTAAACTGTTCAACAATTTGCTCACGCATTTGTTGACAAAGTGGTGACCCTCGCCCCATCCTTGTTTGTGAATGACTGAGCATTTCATGGAATCTACTTCTATACCCAATCATGGCACCCACCTGTTCCCAATTTGCCTGTTCACCTGTGGGATGTTCCAAATAAGTGTTTGATGAGCATTCCTCAACTTTATCAGTATTTATTGCCACCTTTCCCAACTTCTTTGTCACGTGTTGCTGGCATCAAATTCTAAAGTTAATGATTATTTGCACAAAAAAAAAATGTTTATCAGTTTGAACATCAAATATGTTGTCTTTGTAGCATATTCAACTGAATATGGGTTGAAAAGGATTTGCAAATCATTGTATTCCATTTATATTTACATCTAACACAATTTCCCAACTCATATGGAAACAGGGTTTGTACATGGTGATTGGGATTTGTTATATATGGTATACATTATATAAAAATGTAATATAATATAATAATATATCAGTATATATTATATACTGTATATATAGTATGTAATGGTAACACTTTAGTATGGGGAACATATTATCTTAATAAGCAACTAATTAATGGTGAATATGTTCCCCATACTAAAGTGTTACATACTTAATTTAGAGTTATTTGGACATTAGGGGAACATATAAGGGTTAGGATTAAGGTTAGGGTTACTAATAAGCAATAATTCTTTATTGTTATTGAGGGAAGATTATTAGTTAATGGCTTACTGCTTGTATAATAAGGCCATGCAGAATAAGGCATTAATAAGTACTTAATAATGACTAATTAAGAGCCAAAATGTGACTAATTTCCATGTTAATAAGCAACTAATTAATGGTGAATATGTGTTCCCAATACTATGTAAATATTACATCCATCCATTTTCTGCCGCTTGCTTACATGTTATATGTGTATATGTATATATATGCATGTGTGTGGTTATATACACACATATATATATATATATAGATACATATATTTTTTTTAAATATTTTTTTACTATTTATATTACTAAATTATTGTGTATGCACCTTAGGGGATCTGCTCCAATTTTGTTGTTCTTTGAACCTGTTCACTGTAATCAGGGGCGCCGAAAAGGGGGGGGTAAAGGAGACGGATTCTAGGGGCCCATGATGGAGGGGGGCCCAGAGAGGCCCCTAATGATAATGAAATTATAATACTTATAAAACTGTGATGCTGTTCTTCTTTCAAAAATATGGTAACGATGGTCAAAAATACCATTAAAATGCATAATTGTATGTAAAATAGCATCAAAAAAATGTTGCCGCTGTGTTGGGGGCCCTGTAAAGATTCTTTTCATGGGGCCCAAAATCCCTAGCGGCGCCCCTGACTGTAATAATGACAATAAAACTCTATTCTATTCTATTCTATCCATTTTGTACCGCTTGTCCCGTTTACACATGTGCTATATTTTATATTGCTACTATGGTACATTTTTAGTCTACTTTATACCTGCATTATCCTTTCCATCCTTACCCTTTCCAGCCTTTGTAACTGACCTACTGTGTGGAACAATTTCCCTTGTGGATCAATAAAGTTTGTGTAAGTCTAAACTGTCCTTAGTCCACATTAAGCAATGCACAAATCTACCCGACGGTCGCCATTACACATAAAATTACCAACAACAACAAAAAAAATGCCTTTTTTAGAAGCTCAATGCTGTTTTAGGATTGAAATTCCTTTGCTCTCATTGTCATTGAGATGGGAGGTCAAAGGTCAGAGAACACCAAACAACCGTATTTTATCATTGCCTCGTCTACATGCGCCAATTTTACCACCCAAAAGCAATGCAACAGCTTTCTGCAGGGATTAACTGTGAATTGTAGGCTTTCAAACGCGCACACACGCACATTCTTGTATTTCTTACCTTCTTGAGACCTCCCAAAAATGCCTACCTCTTTAGGACCAGCCTTTGTAGATATATAAAGATGTGTATTTAAAACATGAATAATATATACATACTATGCAAATATAAAAAAGCTTGTCGTGAAAAATGAGTTGGAATTTCACAAGAAAAAGGTCACAATTTCACAAGAAAAACTTGGAATTTTGGCAGTATTATAATAAAAGTCTCTAATTTTACTCAACGCAAGTCCAAATTTGAAAAGAAAAACTGAACATTTGTGATAAATTTGAAATTTTACTCAATAACAGTCGCAATTTTACAAGAAAATGTTAACATTTTGTCAATTTTAAGAAAATAGTCGTAATTTTACTTGACAAAAGGCACAATTTTATAAGCAAACCAAAACATGTTGGCAATGTTATAATAATAATCTGAATTTTACTCAAAAAAATTCACTGTTTTACAAGAACAACACAAAAATTAACAATATAGTGACAAAAGTCAGAATTTTATGACAAATGTCACTATTTTGCATCGAAAAGTAAAAATTTTACGAGAAAATATTGCAATATTACAGAAACAGAAAAAATATGAGAAATTGTTCCCAACTTCATAAGAAAAAAGTCGACACATTGTGACAAAAAGACTGCTTTTTGTTTTTAATTGTTTTTTAATCTTCATTATTTACTTCAAGTTATTACAGTATGTCTCTATATCCATATTTATTTGTATTATTAATTTTGGCCAAAGGGGGCGCATTTCAATTTCTTACACACACTTGTTATTACATATGTTGGCCGGAGGAGGAGCACTTCAAATTTTTACACACACTTGTTATTTCATACGTTGACCAGAGGGGGTGCACTTTTAAAGGCCTCCTATCTCTTGAGGTCCACCCTTTCTAGATATATAAATATTTTTATTTACAGCATGAATAATATATACATACTATGCAAATATAAAAAAGCTTGTCGTGAAAAATGAGTTGGAATTTCACAAGAAAAAGGTCACAATTTCACAAGAAAACTTGGAATTTTGGCAGTATTATAATAAAAGTCGTAGTTTACTCAACGCAAGTCAACATTTTACAAGAAAAACTGAACATTTGTGCAATATTATGATAAAAGTTGGAATTTTACTCAATAACAGTCGCAATTTTACAAGAAACTATTAACATGTTGTCAATTTTAAGAAAATAGTGGTAATTTTACTAGACAAAAGGCACAATTTTATAAGAAAACCAAAACATGTTGGCAATGTTATAATAATAATCTGAATTTTACTCAAAAAATGTCACTATTTTACAAGAACAACAAAAAAAATTGGCTACATTTTGATAAAAGTCAGAATTTTATGACACATGTCACCATTTTGCATCTGAAAGTAATAATTTTACTTGAAAATAATGCAATATTACAGACAGATAAAATATGAGAAATTGTTCCCAACTTCATAAGAAAACAGTCGACACATTGTGAAAAAAAGACTGCTTTTTGTTTTTAATTGTTTTTTAATCTTTATTATTTATTTCAAGTTATTACAGTATGTCTCTATATCCATATTTATTTGTATTATTAGTTTTGGCCAAAGGGGGCGCTTTTCAATTTCTTACACACACTTGTTATTACATATGTTGGCCGGAGGAGGAGCACTTCAAATTTTTACACACACTTGTTATTTCATACGTTGACCAGAGGGGGAGCACTTTTAAAGACCTCCTACCTCTTGAGGTCCACCCTTTCTAGATATATAAAGATTTGTATTTACAACATGAATAATATATACATACTATGCAAATATAAAAAAGCTTGTCGTGAAAAATGAGTTGGAATTTCGCAAGAAAAACTTGGAATTTTGGCAGTATTATAACAAAAGTCTTAATTTTACTCAACGCAAGTCAACATTTTACAAGAAAAACTGAACATTTGTGCAATATTATGATAAAAGTTGGAATTTTACTCAATAACAGTCGCAATTTTACAAGAAAATGTTAACATTTTGTCAATTTTAAGAAAATAGTCGTAATTTTACTTGACAAAAGGCACAATTTTATAAGAAAACCAAAACATGTTGGCAATGTTATAATAATAATCTGAATTTTACTCAAAAAAATTCACTATTTTACAAGAACAACACAAAAATTGGCAATATTGTGATAAAAGTCAGTATTTTATGACAAATGTCACTATTTTGCATCAAAAAGTAATAATGTTACGAGAAAATATTGCAATATTACAGAAACAGAAAAAATATGAGAAATTGTTCCCAATTTCATAAGAAAAAAGCCGACACATTGTGAGAAAGACTGCTTTTTGTTTTTTTTTTTGTTGTTGAAATTTTTGTTTGTAATTGTTTTTTAATCTTCATTCGTTATTACAGTATGTCTCTATATCCAAATTTATTTTATTTTCTATAATACATTTTGGCCAAAGGCGGCGCATTTCAATTTCTTACACACACTTGTTATTTCATATGTTGACCAGAGGGTGACCACTTGACATTTTTACACACACTTGTTATTTTATATAATGACCAGAGGGGGAGCACTTTTAAAGACCTCCTACCTCTTTAGGACCACCCTTTCTAGATATATAAAGATTTGTATTTACAACTATAATAATATATACATACTATGCAAATATAAAAAAAGGTAAACTTCTTGTTAGATTTTTTTTATTTGAATATTTTGTTTGTAATTGGTTTTTAATCTTTATTATTTACTTCAAGTTTTTACAGTATGTCTCTATATACATATTTATTTTTTACATGTTGACCAAAGGGGGCTCATTTGAATTTCTTACACACACTTGTTATTTCATATGTTGACCAGAGGCGGAGCACTTTTAAAACCGACACACAGTCAATTTGGAAAAATCTCTCCTTTTTGGGACCACCCTCATTTTGATAGATTTCACCACCAGGGGTGCAAATGAGACATTCTCTATTAGATGCAATGGTTTTCCGTATTGGGACCATGATTTATGTCATCACTTGTTCACACCTCCTCATATGGAAGGTACTTTTCCTTGTTGATGTCTCAAGAAGGTTAGAAATACAAGAACACACACACACACACACAATCCTGGCAGCGCTTCAGAGCCGTGCCCATGTGTCCCACAGGTTCAGTGGTTAATCAAACAGAAAAGTGACAGGGGAAGATAGAGGGAGGGGTAAGAAGGGGGGAAGCTGGCCCGACTGAAAGGCCTCCCGGCAAGGCAGTTATGCGAGGCCCTCAGTGGAACACCGACATAAGCCCTCTGGGGCCCTCGAGGAGCCAGCTCCGTCATAGACTTGGGAGTCCCAACGAGGCAATGTGTGCGTGGGCGGGCGGGGGTTGTAAACCCCCTGAAGCAGATGGTCGTGAATGTTCGTTTAAGACAGACGATTGATTTTACGAAACAGATATCCAGCCTCGTTAAGCAGAAAGCACCTCTGGGACCCGGTGAAGGAGGGAGGGGTGTTTGGAGAGAGAGAGCATGGCCAACTGTGGAGGGATGGAGATAGAGGAGAGCAAACCTGCTCCTATTGGACTGTAGCGCTGGTGTCATAAAAAAAAACCAGACGGGGAGGGTGAGAGTGGTGGGAAAAAAGAAGAGGATAATGGGGGGACAAGAGAGACTCGTATTGGGGTTAATAACACACTCGGGCCCCTTCTACACTAAGGTTTCGTCCTGGGCATGACGTTAAAGTGCATCCGGCAGTGGAGGCTCCGGTATGGGGTCTTGGGGCACTAGGAGGTTAACCCCTTTACTACTGTTACCCCAGGTACCATCCATCCATCCATCTTCCTCCGCTTATCCGAGGTCTGGTCGCGGCCCAGACTCTCCCCAGCCACTTCGTCCAGCTCTTCCCAGGGGATCCCGAGGCGTTCCCAGGCCAGCCGGGAGACATAGTCTTCCCAACGTGTCCTGGGTCTTCCCCGTGGCCTCCTACCGGTCGGACGTGCCCTTAACACCTCCCTAAGGAGGCGTTCGGGTGGCATCCTGACCAGATGCCCGAACCACCTCATCTGGCTCCTCGCCATGTGGAGGAGCAGCGTCTTTACTTTGAGCCTCCCCCGGATGACAGAGCTTCTCACCCTATCTCTAAGGGAGAGCCCCGCCACCCGGCGGAGGAAACTCATTTCGGCTGCTTGTACCCGTGATCATGACCATAGGTGAGGATGGGAACGTAGATCGACCGGTAAATCGAGAGCTTTGCCTTCCGGCTCAGCTCCTTCTGCACCACAACGGATCGATACAGCGTCCGCATTACTGAAGACAACACATCGATCCGCCTGTCGATATCAAGATCCACTCTTCCCTCACTCGTGAACAAGACTCCGAGGTACTTGAGCTCCTCCACTTGGGGCAGGGTCTCCTCCCCAACCCGGAGATGGCACTCCACCCTTTTCCGGGCGAGAACCATGGACTCGGAGGTGCTGATTCTCATCCCAGTCGCTTCACACTCGGCTGCGAACCGATCCAGTGAGAGCTGAAGATCCTGGCCTGATGAAGCCATCAGGACCACATTATCTGCAAAAAGCAGAGACCTAATCCTGCAGCCACCAAACCGGATCCCCTCAACGCCCTGACTGCGCCTAGAAATGCTGTCCCCTTCTACACAAAGGCTATCCAGGGTAGATCCCACCTAACCTTATCCTTGTCCACACACACACAATGGTCGTTTAACATTTGTGCAATATTATGATACAAGTCAAATTTTTTTGGTGTACCCCTCATATTATGTTTAATTTTCTCTAAATATAAGAAAAACCTAAGAAAAATCTAAGAAAAACATGAGGTCCTTAAGCCATAGGGAGGCTTTGGGGGCGAACTGCGATTTCCACTCCAATAAAATCCTTCTACGAGCTATTAATGATGCAAAGGCGATACTATCCCTTAAAAGTCTGCTTAATTTTTTTGACAGCTCAATTCTTACAGTATAACACTTTTTGGGGCACAACAAAAGACTGGATTTGGCTTAAGGGCAAAGACTACTCTCTGACTAGTCTCTACTGCCATCTAACGTCATGGAATTGCAACTGCATGCAAAGTCTGCCATATGTCCTGGGCATGACGTTAAAGTGCATCCGGCAGTGGAGGCTCCTCTATGGGGTCTTGGGGCACTAACCCCTTTACTACTGTTACCCCAGGTGGCCCTTGGCAAAGGCCTAGTACCTGACTGCCCCCTAGCCAGGGATATGGTGAAGACCTCAACGGCTGAGCAGGCGGAAGACGGTAGATTTAAGAACTACCACAACGGCTGCGATGGCGGAAGAATGCTGCAGCAGAAATGGGTCCCCAGTCATCTTGGACTCCATGCCAATGGACTCTGACCCGTTCAATTCTTACAGTATAACACTTTTTGCGGCGCAACAAAAGACTGGATTTGGCTTAAGGGCAAAGACTACTCTCTGACTAGTCTTTAGTGCCATCTAATATCACGGAATTGCAACTGCATGCAAAGTCTGCCATATAATACTTGCAAATGAGACTAAGAAGTGTAAGAAATCACGCTATACAGTAGATAGAGAAGAAACGCTACTTTTACTCCGCTCCATTTATCTACATTCAGCTCGCTACTCGCTACTGATTTGTATCGATCTGTTAATGCACGCTTTGTTTGTTTTGGTTTGTCAGACAGACCTTCAAAGTAGGATCTATCTCATGCCTGCGTTTCACCAATCAAATACAGTCACTGGTGACGTTTGAGTCCGTTTCACCAATCAAATGCAGTCACTGGTGACGTTTGACTCCGATTCACCAATCAAATGCAGTCACTGGTGACGTTTGACTCTGTTTCACCAATCAAATACAGTCACTGGTGACGTTTGACTCCGTTTCACCAATCAAATGCAGTCACTGGTGACGTTTGACTCCGTTTCACCAATCAAATGCAGTCACTGGTGACGTTTGACTCCGTTTCACCAATCAAATGCAGTCACTGGTGACGTTTGACTCCGTTTCACCAATCAAATACAGTCACTGGTGACGTTTGACTCCGTTTCACCAATCAAATACAGTCACTGGTGACGTTTGACTCCGTTTCACCAATCAAATGCAATCACTGTTGACGTTTGACTCCGTTTCACCAATCAAATGCAATCACTGTTGACGTTTGACTCCGTTTCACCAATCAAATGCAGTCACTGGTGACGTTTGACTCTGTTTCACCAATCAAATGCAGTCACTGGTGACGTTTGACTCCGTTTCACCAATCAAATACAGTCACTGGGGACGTTTGACTCCGTTTCACCAATCAAATACAGTCACTGGTGACGTTTGACTCCGTTTCACCAATCAAATGCAGTCACTGTTGACGTTTGACTCCGTTTCACCAATCAAATGCAGTCACTGGTGACGTTTGACTCCGTTTCACCAATCAAATGCAGTCACTGGTGACGTTTGACTCCGTTTCACCAATCAAATGCAGTCACTGGTGACGTTTGACTCCGTTTCACCAATCAAATGCAATCACTGTTGACGTTTGACTCCGTTTCACCAATCAAATGCAGTCACTGGTGACGTTTGACTCTGTTTCACCAATCAAAAGCAGTCACTGGTGACGTTTGACTCCGTTTCACCAATCAAATGCAGTCACTGGTGACGTTTGACTCCGTTTCACCAATCAAATGCAGTCACTGGTGACGTTTGACTCCGTTTCACCAATCAAATGCAGTCACTGGTGGGGGGGGGGGGGGGGGGGGGTTGGGGGCGTGGTTATTTACCGCTAGAATTCACCAACTCGAGTATTTCATATATATATATATATATATATATATATATGTATATATATATATATATATATATATATATATATATATATATGTATATATATATATATATATATATGTATGAAATACTTGACTTTCAGTGAATTGTAGCTATATATATATATTTATTTTATTTACATAAAAGAAATACTTGAATTATCTATCCATTAGATGGCAGTATTGTCCTGTTTAACTTCTCCGTTCATGACTGAGAAATCATTTCGGCCACCGTGTTCAATGGAGAAGTCTGTTCTACATATTTACAGGCAACATACACCTTCCCCTTCGAACTGTCCTGGATGAACTGAAATTCTTGTTTCCATTCGTTTTGGAACTTGCAAGCGTATTTATACTGTGGGAAAGCGGACGTGAGAATAGGCTGTCCCCACTCAGTCTCAGGTCCGCATTGAGCTGGAGGGGGCGTGGCCCCCAGCTCCGGCTGAATACCGGGAGTTTGTCGGGAGAAAATCTCTGCCGGGAGGTTGTCGGGAGAGGCGCCGAATAACGGGATTCTCCCGCTAAAAACGGGAGGGTTGGCAAGTATGCAGTAAACGTTTGGGAACTGAGGAGACACATTTTTGAAGCTTCTCAGGTGGAATTCTTTCCCATTCTTGCTTGATGTACTGCTTAAGTTAACTGTTCAACAGTCCGGGGGTCTCCGGTATTTTAGGCTTCATAATGCGCCACACATTTTCAACGGGAGACAGGTCTGGACTACAGGCAGGCCAGTCTAGTACCCGCACTCTTTTACTATGAAGCCACGTTGATGTAACACGTGGCTTGGCATTGTCTTGCTGAAATAAGCAGGGGCGTCCATGGTAATGTTGCTTGGATGGCAACATATGTTGCTCCAAAACCTGTATGTACCTTTCAGCATTAATGGCGCCTTCACAGATGTGTAAGTTACCCATGTCTTGGGCACTAATACACCCCCATACCATCACACATGCTGGCTTTTCCACTTTGCGCCTATAACAATCCGGATGGTTCTTTTCCTCTTTGGTCCGGAGGACACGACGTCCACAGTTTCCCAAAACAATTTGAAATGTGGACTCGTCAGACCACAGAACACTTTTCCACTTTGTATCAGTCCATCTTAGATGAGCTCGGGCCCAGCGAAGCCGACGGCGTTTCTGGGTGTTGTTGATAAAGGGTTTTTGCCTTGCATAGGAGAGTTTTAACTTGCACTTACCGATGTAGCGACCAACTGTAGTTACTGACAGTGGGTTTCTGAAGTGTTCCTGAGCCCATGTGGTGATATCCTTTACACACTGATGTCGCTTGTTGATGCAGTACCGCCTGAGGGATGGAAGGTCACGGGCTTAGCTGCTTACGTGCAGTGATTTCTCCACATTCTCTGAACCCTTTGATGATATTACGGAGCGCAGATGGTGAAATCCCTAAATTCCTTGCAATTGCACTTTGAGAAACGTTGTTCTTAAACTGTTTGACTATTTTCTCACGCAGTTGTGGACAAAGGGGTGTACTTCGCCCCATCCTTGTTTGTGAATGACTGAGCATTTCATGGAATCTACTTTTATACCCAATCATGGCACCCACCTGTTCCCAATTTGCCTGTTCACCTGTGGGATGTTCCAAATAAGTGTTTGATGAGCATTCCTCAACTTTATCAGTATTTATTGCCACCTTTCCCCAACTTCTTTGTCACGTGTTGCTGCCATCAAATTCTAAAGTTAATGATTATTTGCAACAAAAAAAAAATGTTTATCAGTTTGAACATCAAATATGTTGTCTTTGTAGCATATTCAACTGAATATGGGTTGAAAAGGATTTGCAAATCATTGTATTCCGTTTATATTTACATCTAACACAATTTCCCAACTCATATGGAAACGGGGTTTGTACTTGAGTACAATTTCCGGCTACTCTACCCACCTCTGTTTAGGAGCGAGGACATTTCACGACTGGATTTGTTGCACAGGTGGCATCCTGTGACAGTTCCACGCTGGAAATCACTGAGAGCGGCCCATTCTTTCACAAATGTTTCTAGAACTAGTCTCCATGCCTAAGTGCTTGATTAGGACACCTGATTCTCACCATTTGGATGGGTGGCCAAATACGTTTATAGTGTATCTGGTGTACTAAATGTCCCCATAATGTCTGATATGGTTTTAACCTATTCATGAAATGAGGAGAGGGGTGAAAAAATGGAAGGAAAAATCCTGCAACATGCACTTTATCTGCTCCTACATGTTTATTCACATTTGCATCACGCTCGCTGTAACCTTTGGGCTGAGCGGCGACGGTAAAGGATAGCAAACGGCGTAAAAGGTCTCCCTCCTCCTGCGTGGTATTACACATTATCCCCGCTCTCACACCCGGTATTAATCAGTGATTCGACACGGCCGGAAGAGAAGATTGCGTGGTCTCCATCCTGCATGCAAAGTACGGCCTGTTAGCGCGCCATCAAGCCTTCTCTCCCCTCGCCGCATCCTTTTTTTTAATTGGCTGAAATGATAGCCTTTCATCAATATTGCCTTTTAAAAAAAAAGCGCTTGGCATCTCTGCGAGTCTCCTCCCACTTTTCTTCCCCCGCTTTCCATATTTCTCCCCTTTTTTTTCCTCAATCAAATCACGGGCGGCGAGGATCCCCGGCGAGGCCGCCGCCGCCGCCGCCGCCGCCAAGTCTTTGTGTTCCGGCATTAAGAAATTACCAGCGAGAGAGAGGATGAGAGGAGAGGTCTCATTAGTCCGAGCATCACAAAGAAGGAGATTATCAGTCCGCACACAACAGTTGGAGATTTAAAAAATGACATAAAAGGACGTTGAATGGAGTGGCTGTCGTTTTGGTATGATACCTCTATCTGAGGAGAAGGGCATCTTTTAAACGCGATAGAGGTACTACGAGGTGGGAGGATACTCAAAGATGACTGTTATCTGGAAATAAATGTAATAAAACCATTTTTCAAATGATATTAGGGATGTCTTATTTATTATAATTAGGGCTGCAACGATTAGTCTATCAATTTGATCAAGATAAAAAAAAAAAAAAGCTCTGATTTATATTCTGCTGCTTCGAATAATCGTTCAATGAGTGTGACTAATTTAAAATGTATTAAAAAAGCAAACAATGAAGAATTTTTGTAATCATTGTATTATTGCACATGTGTTAAAAGTGATTTATTTCAAGGTTATGGCAAGCGGAAACAGTTTTTTTTATTTCAACTACTTAAATATGCACAATAAATCAATAAATCGAACAAACTAATCGATAGATTACTAAAATAATCGATAGCTGCAGCCTTATTGTTATATAGGGCTGCAAAAATGAGTCTATCAATTTGATCAAGATAAAAAAAAAAAAGCTCTGATTTATATTCTGCTGCTTCGAATAATCGTTCAATGAGTGTGACTAATTTAAAATGTATTAAAAAAGCAAACAATTAAGAATTTTTGTAATCATTGTATTATTGCACATGTGTTAAAAGTGATTTATTTCAAGGTTATGGCAAGCGGAAACATTTTTGTTTACTTCAACTACTTAAATATGCACAGAGGCTAGTGTGTTTCATCCGATTACTCAATAAATCGAACAAACTAATCGATAGATTACTAAAATAATCAATAGCTGCAGCCTTATTGTTATATAGGGCTGCAAAAATGAGTCTATCAATTTGATTGGAAAAAAAATAAAAAATCTCTGATTTATATTCTGCTGCTTCGAATAATCGTTCAATGAGTGTGACTAATTTAAAATGTATTAAAAAAGCAAACAATGAAGAATTTTTGTAATCATTGTATTATTGCACATGTGTTAAAAGTGATTTATTTCATGGTTATGGCAAGCGGAAACATTTTTGTTTACTTCAACTACTTAAATATGCACAGAGGCTAGTGTGTTTCATCCGATTACTCAATAAATCGAACAAACTAATCGATAGATTACTAAAATAATCAATAGCTGCAGGCTTATTGTTATATAGGGCGGCAAAAATTAGTCTATCAATTTGATTGAAAAAAAAAAAATCTCTGATTTATATTCTGCTGCTTCGAATAATCGTTCAATGAGTGTGACTAATTTAAAATGTATTAAAAAAGCAAACAATGAAGAATTTTTGTAATCATTGTATTATTGCACATGTGTTAAAAGTGATTTATTTCAAGGTTATGGCAAGCGGAAACATTTTTGTTTATTTCAACTACTTAAATATGCACAATAAATCAATAAATCGAACAAACTATTCGATAGATTACTAAAATAATCGATAGCTGCAGCCTTATTGTTATATAGGGCTGCAAAAATGAGTCTATCAATTTGATCAAGATAAAAAAGAAAAGCTCTGGATTATATTCTGCTGCTTCGAATAATCGTTCAATGAGTGTGACTAATTAAAAATGTATTAAAAAAGCAAACAATGAAGAATTTTTGTAATCATTGTATTATTGCACATGTGTTAAAAGTGATTTATTTCAAGGTTATGGCAAGCGGAAACATTTTTGTTTACATCAACTACTTAAATATGCACAGAGGCTAGTGGGTTTCATCCGATTACTCAATAAATCGAACAAACTAATCGATAGATTACTAAAATAATCAATAGCTGCAGCCTTATTGTTATATAGGGCTGCAAAAATTTGTCTCTCAATTTGATTGAAAAAAAAATAAAAATCTCTGATTTATATTCTGCTGCTTCGAATAATCGTTCAATGAGTGTGACTAATTTAAAATGTATTAAAAAAGCAAACAATGAAGAATTTTTGTAATCATTGTATTATTGCACATGTGTTAAAAGTGATTTATTTCAAGGTTATGGCAAGCGGAAACATTTTTGTTTATTTCAACTACTTAAATATGCACAATAAATCAATAAATCGAACAAACTAATCGATAGATTACTAAAATAATCGATAGCTGCAGCCTTATTGTTATATAGGGCTGCAAAAATGAGTCTATCAATTTGATTGAAAAAAAAATAAAAAAATATCTGATTTATATTCTGCTGCTTCGAATAATCGTTCAATGAGTGTGACTTATTTAAAATGTATTTTAAAAAAAGCAAACAGTGTAGAATTGTTGTAATAATTGTATTAGTGTACATGTGTTAAAAGTGAAATTTCAATGTCGAAGATGTACATGTATTTATTTTTTTTAAGTCAAGGTTATGACAAATGGAAAAATTGTTTTTTATTTCAACTACTTCTCCTTAAATATGCACAGAGGCTCGTGTGTTTTATCCGATTACTCGATTAATCGAACAAACTAATCGATAGATCACTCGATTACCAAATTAATCGATAGCCTTAATGTTACAGTATACAGGGCTGCAACGATTAATCTATTAATTTGAACTAAAAAAAAAAAAACTACCTCTGATTTACTGTATATTCTGCTGCTTCGAATAATCGTTCAATGAGTGTGACCAATTTGTGGCAAGCGGAAGATGTTTTGATTATTTCAACTGCTTCACCTTAAATATGCACTGAGGGTAGTGTGTTTTATCCGATTACTCGATTAATCGAACAAACTAATCGATAGATCACTCGATTACCAAAATAATCGATAGCCTTAATGTTATATAGGGCTGCAACGATTAATCTATCAATTTGATCTAAAAAAACAACAACAACCACTTTGACTTACTGTATATTCTGCTGCTTCGAATAATCGTTCAATAAGTGTGACTAATTTAAAATGTATAAAAAGCAAACAGTGAATAATTTTTGTAATTATTGAATTATTGCACATGTGTTAAAAGTGCAGTTTCAATGTGGAATGTGTACATTTATTTTTTTTTAAACTCAAGGTTATGGCAAGCGGAAAAATTGTTGTTTATTTTAACTACTTAAATATGCACTGAGGCTCGTGTGTTGTATCCGATTACTCGATTAATCGGAAAAAACTAATCAATAGATCACTCGATTACTAAAATAATCGATAGCAGCAGCCTTAATGTTATATAGGGCTGCAACGATTAATCTATCAATTTGAACAAAAAAATTTATAAAAAAAGCTCTGACTTACTGTATATTCTGCTGCTTCGAATAATTGTTCAATGAGTGTGACTAATTTAAAATGTTTTAAAAAAGCAAACCGTCTAGAATTGTTGTAATCATTGTATTATTGCACATGTGTTAAATGTACAATTTCTATGTCGAAGATGTACTTTTTTTTTTTTAAACTCAATGTTACGGCAAGCTGAAAAATGGTTGTTTATTTCAACTACTTCTCCTTAAATATGCACAGAGGCTAGTGTGTTGTATCCGATTAATCGAACAAACTAATCGATAGATCACTCGATTACTAAAATAATCGATAGCTGCAGCCTTAATGTTATATAGGGCTGCAACGATTAATCTATCAATTTGATGTAAAAAAAAATAAAAAGCTCTAAATTTATATTTTGCTGCTTCGTATAATCGTTCAATGAGTGTGACTAATTTCAATCTATCAATCAATCAATGTTTATTTATATAGCCCTAAATCACAAGTGTCTCAAAGGGCTGCACAAGCCACAACGACATCCTCGGTACAGAGCCCGCATAAGGGCAAGGAAAAACTCAACCCAGTGGGACGTCGATGTGATTGACTAATAGAAACCTTTATCAATTTAAAATGTATAAATAAAAAGCAAACAGTGTAGAATTGTTGTAATCATTGTATTATTGCACATGTGTTAAAAGTGCCATTTCAATGTCGAAGATGTACATTTATTTATTCTTTTAAAGTCAAGGTTATGACAAATGGAAAAATTTTTGTTTATTTCAATTACTTCTCCTTAAATATGCACTGAGGCTAGTGTGTTTTATCCGATTACTCGATTAATCGATATATCACTCGATTACCAAAATAATCGATAGCCTTAATGTTACATAGGGCTGCAACGATTAATCTAATAATTGGAACTAAAAAAAACAACTACCTCTGACTTACTGTATATTCTGCTGCTTCGAATGATTGTTCAATAAGTGCGACTAATTTAAAATGTATAGAAAAGAAAACTGAATATTTTTTGGAAATATTGTACTATTGCACATGTGTTAAAAGTGCCATTTCAATGTCGAAGATGTACATTTATTTATTTTTTTAAAGTCAAGGTTATGACAAATGGAAAAATTGTTGTTTATTTCAACTACTTCTCCTTAAATATGCACTGAGGCTCGTGTGTTTTATCCGATTACTCGATTAATCGAACCAACTAATCGATAGATCCCTCGATTACCAAAATAATCAATAGCCTTAATGTTACATAGGACTGCAACGATTAATCTATTAGTTTGAACAAAACAAAAAAATCTACCTTTGATTTACTATATATTCTGCTGCTTTGAATGATTGTTCAATGAGTGTGACTAATTTAAAATTTATAAAAAAGCAAATTGTGAAGAATTTTTGTAATTATTGTATTATTGCACGTGTTAAAAGTGAAATTTCAATGTCGAAGATGTACATTTAATTAGCTAATTAAGCATAAAAATGGTTGTTTATTTCAACTACTTCTCCTTAAATATGCACTGAGGCTAGTTTTTTTTTAATCCGATTACTCAATTAATCGAACAAACTAATCGATAGATCACACGATTACTAAAATAATCGATAGCTGCAGCCTTAATGCTATATAGGGCTGCAACGATTAATCTATTAATTTGAACAAAAAACTCTGACTTACTGTATATTCTGCTGCTTCGAATAATCGTTCAATGAGTTTGACTGATTTAAAATGTGTAAAAAAGCAAACTGAATACTTTTTGTAAATATTGTATTATTGCACGTGTTAAAAGTGCAAATTCAATGTCGAAGATGTACATTTATTTATTTTTAAACTCAAAGTTATGGCAAGTGTAAAAATAGTTTATTTCAACAACTTAAATATGCACTGAGGCTAGTGTTTTTTATCCGATTACTCGATTAATAAAACAAACTAATCGATAGATCACTCGATTACTAAAATAATCGGTAGCTGCAGCCTTAATGTAATATTGGGCTGCAACGATTAATCTATCAATTTGATCTAAAAAAACAAAAAACAACAACTTTGATTTACTGTATATTCTGCTGCTTCGAATAATCGTTCAATGATTGTGACTAATTTAAAATGTATCAAAAAAGCAAACAGCGTAGAATGTTTGTAATTATTGTATCATTGCACATGTGTTAAATGTACAATTTCAATGTCGAAGATGTACATTTATTTATTTTTAAACTCAAAGTTATGGCAAGTGTAAAAATTGTTTATTTCAACAACTTAAATATGCACTGAGGCTAGTGTTTTTTATCCGATTACTCGATTAATAAAACAAACTAATCGATAGATCACTCGATTACTAAAATAATCGGTAGCTGCAGCCTTAATGTTATATTGGGCTGCAACGATTAATCTATCAATTTGATCTAAAAAAACAAAAAACAACAACTTTGATTTACTGTATATTCTGCTGCTTCGAATAATCGTTCAATGATTGTGACTAATTTAAAATATATCAAAAAAGCAAACAGTGTAGAATGTTTGTAATTATTGTATCATTGCACATGTGTTAAATGTACAATTTCAATGTCGAAGATGTACATTTATTTATTTTTAAACTCAAAGTTATGGCAAGTGTAAAAATAGTTTATTTCAACAACTTAAATATGCACTGAGGCTAGTGTTTTTTATCCGATTACTCGATTAATAAAACAAACTAATCGATAGATCACTCGATTACTAAAATAATCGGTAGCTGCAGCCTTAATGTTATATTGGGCTGCAACGATTAATCTATCAATTTGATCTAAAAAAACAAAAAACAACAACTTTGATTTACTGTATATTCTGCTGCTTCGAATAATCGTTCAATGATTGTGACTAATTTAAAATGTATCAAAAAAGCAAACAGTGTAGAATGTTTGTAATTATTGTATCATTGCACATGTGTTAAATGTACAATTTCAATGTCGAAGATATACATTTATTTATTTTTTTAAACACAAGGTTATGGCAATCGGAAAGAATGTTGTTTATTTCATCTACTTAAATATGCACTGAGGCTAGTGTGTTTTATCCGGTTACTCGATTAATCAAAAAAACTAATCAATACATCACACGATTACCAAAATAATCAATAGCTGCAGCTTCAATGCTATATAGGGCTGCAAAGATTAATCTATCAATTTGAACTAAAAAAAAAAAAAAAACTCTGATTTACAGTATATTCTGCTGCTTCGAATAATCGTTCAATGAGTGTGACTAATTTAAAATGTATAAAAAAGGAAACAGTGAAGAATTTTTGTAATTATTGTATTATTGCACATGTGTTAAAAGTGCCATTTCAATGTCGAAGATGTACATTTATGTATTCTTTTAAAGTCAAGGTTATGGCAAATGGAAAAATGGTTGTTTATTTCAATTACTTCTCCTTAAATATGCACTGAGGCTCGTGTGTTTTATCCGATTACTCGATTAATCGATATATCACTCGATTACCAAAATAATCGATAGCCTTAATGTTACATAGGGCTGCAACGATTAATCTAATAATTGGAACTTTAAAAAAAACTACCTCTGACTTACTGTATATTCTGCTGCTTCGAATGATTGTTCAATAAGTGTGACTAATTTAAAATGTATAAAAAAGAAAACTGAATAATTTTTGTAAATATTGTATTATTGCACATGTGTTAAAAGTGCCATTTCAATGTCGAAGATGTACATTTATTTATTGTTTTAAAGTCAAGGTTATGACAAATGGAAAAATTGTTGTTTATTTCAACTACTTCTCCTTAAATATGCACAGAGGCTAGTGTGTTTTATCCGATTACTCGATTAATCGAACAATCTAATCGATAGATCACTGGATTACTAAAATAATCAATAGCCTTAATGTTACATAGGACTGCAACGATTATTCTAATAATTTGAACTAAGAAAAAAAATTACCTCTGATTTACTGTATATTCTGCTGCTTCGAATAATCGTTCAATGAGTGTAACTAATTTAAAATGTATTAAAAAGCAAACAGTGTAGAATTGTTGTAATTATTGTATTATTGCACATGTGTTAAAAGTGCAATTTCAATGTCGATGATGTACATTTATTTATTTATTTTTAAAGTCAAGGTTATGGCAAGCAGAAAAATTGTTGTTTATTTCAACTACTTCTCCTTAAATATGCACTGAGTCTAGTGTGTTTTATCAGATTACTCGATTAATCGAACCAACTAATGGATAGATCACTCGATTATTAAAATAATTGATAGCTGCAGCCTTAATGTTATATAGGGCTGCAACGATTAATCGATTAATTTGAACAACAACAAAAAAAGGTCTGACTAACTGTATATTCTGCTGTTTCGAATAATCGTTCAATGAGTGTGACTGATTTAAAATTTATTAAAAAGCAAACAGTGTAGAATTGTTGGAATTATTGTATTATTGCACGTGTTAAAAGTGCAATTTCAATGTCGAAAATGTACATTTAATTTTTTTTTTAAACTCAAGGTTATGGCAAGCGGAAACATTTTTGTTTATTTCAACTACTTCTCCTTAAATATGCACTGAGGATAGTGTGTTTTATCCAATTGCTCGATTAATCGAACAAAATAATCGATAGATCACTCGATTACTAAAATAATTGATAGCTGCAGCCTTAATGTTATATAGGGCTGCAACGATTAATCTATCAATTTGATCTAAAAAAAAAAAAAGCTCTGATTTCTATTCTGCTGCTTCGAATAATCGTTCAATGAGTGTAAGTAATTAAAAATGTATTTAAAAAAATCAAACAGAGTAATTATTCTATTATTGCACATGAGTTGAAAGTGAAATTTCAATGTCGAAAATTTACTTCTTTTTTTTTTTTAACTCAAGGTTATGGCAAGCGGAAAATTTTTTGTTTATTTCAACTACTTAAATATGCACTGAGGCTAGTGTGTTTTATCCGATTACTCGATTAATCGGGCAAACTAATCGATAGATCACTCGATTACCAAAATAATCGATAGCCTTAATGTTGTATAGGGCTGCAACAATTAATCTATTAATATGAACTAAAAAAAAAAAAAAACTACCTCTGATTTACTATATATTCTGCTACTTCGAATAATCGTTCAATGAGTGTGACTAATTTAAAATGTGTAAAAAAGCAAACTGAATAATTTTTGTAATTATTGTATTATTGCACATGTGTTAAAAGTGAAATTTCAATGTCGAAGATGTACATTTATTTATTTTTTTAACTCAAGGTTATGGCAAATGGAAAAAATGTTGTTTATTTCAACTACTTCTCCTTAAATATGCACTGAGGCTAGTGTGTTTTATCCGATTACTCGATTAATCGAACAATCTAATCGATAGATCACTCGATTACTAAAATAATTGATAGCTGCAGCCTTAATGTTATATAGGGCTGCAACGATTAATCTATCAATTTGATCTAAAAGAATAAAAAAGCTCTGATTTATATTCTGCTGCTTCGAATAATCGTTCAATGAGTGTAAGTAATTAAAAATGTATTTAAAAAAAGCAAACAGTGTAGAATTTGTGTAATTATTGTATTATTGCACATGTGTTAAAAGTGAAATTTCAATGTCGAAAATGTACTTCTTTTTTTTTTAACTCAAGGTTATGGCAAGCGGAATTTTTTTTGTTTATTTCAACTACTTAAATATGCACTGAGGCTAGTGTGTTTGATCCGATTACTCGATTAATCGAACAAACTAATCGATAGATCACTCGATTACCAAAATAATCGATAGCCTTAATGTTGTATAGGGCTGCAACAATTAATCTATTAATATGAACTAAAAAAAAAAAAAACTACCTCTGATTTACTATATATTCTGCTGCTTCGAATAATCGTTCAATGAGTGTGACTAATTTAAAATGTGTAAAAAAGCAAACTGAATACCATCCATCCATTTACTACCGCTTATTCCCTTCGGGGTCGCGGGGGGCGCTGGAGCCTATCTCAGCTACAATCGGGCGGAAGGCAGGGTACACCCTGGACAAGTCGCCACCTCATCGCAGTGCCGCAAACTGAATAATTTTTGTAATTATTGTATTATTGCACATGTGTTAAAAGTGAAATGTCAATGTCGAAGATGTACATTTATTTATTTTTTTAACTCAAGGTTATGGCAAACGGAAAAAATGTTGTTTATTTCAACTTCAACTTCTCCTTAAATATGCACTGAGGCTAGTGTGTTTTATCCGATTACTCGATTAATCGAACAATCTAATCGATAGATCACTCGATTACTAAAATAATTGATAGCTGCAGCCTTAATGTTATATAGGGCTGCAACGATTAATCTATCAATTTGATCTAAAAGAATAAAAAAGCTCTGATTTATATTCTGCTGCTTCGAATAATCGTTCAATGATTGTGACTAATTTAAAATGTATAAAAAAGCAAACAGTGAATAATTTTTGTAATTATTGTATTATTGCACATGTGTTAAAAGGGCCATTTTAATGTCGAAGATGTACATTTATTTATTTTTAAACTCAAGGTTATGGCAAGTGGAAAAAAATGTGTTTATTTCAAATACTTAAATATGCACTGAGGATAGTGTGTTTTATCCGATTACTTGATTAGTCGAGTAATCGGATGCCACCTGTGCAACAACTATGCCACCTAGGCAACAAATCCAGTCGTGGAATTTCCTCCCTCCTAAATATTCCAAAGTCAACTGTCGGCTTTATTATAGGAAAATGGAAGAGTTTGGGAACAACAGCAACTCAGCCACCAAGTGGTAGGCCATGTAAACTGACAGAGAGGTCAGCGGATGCTGAAGCGCATAGTGCAAAGACTTTCTGCACAGTCAGTTGCTACAGAGCTCCAAACTTCATGTGACCTTCCAATTAGCCCACGTACAGTATGCAGAGAGCTTTATGGAATGGGTTTCCATGGCTGATCAGCTGCATCTAAGCCATACATAACCGAGTCCAATGCAAAGCGTGGGATGCAGTGGTGTAAAGCACGTCACCACTGGACTCTAGAGCAGTGGAGACGCCTTCTCTGGAGTGATGAATCACACTTTTCCATCTGGCAATCTGATGGACCAGTCTGGGTTTGGAGGTTGCCAGGAGAGCACTACATTTCGGACTGCATTGTGTGGAGTGTGAAATTTGGTGGAGGAGGAATTATGGTGTGGGGTTGTTTTTCAGGAGTTGGGCTTGGCCCCTTAGTTCCAGTGAAAGGAACTTTAAATGCTCCAGGATACCAAAACATTTTTGGACAATTCCATGCCCCAAACCTTGTGGGAACAGTTTGGAGCGGGCCCCTTCCTCTTCCAACATGACTGTGCACCAGTGCACAAAGCAAGGTCCATAAAGACATGGATGACAGAGTCTGGCGTGGATGAACTTGACTGGCCTGCACAGAGTCCTGACCTGAACCCGATAGAACACCTTTGGGATGAATTAGAACGGAGACTGAGAGCCAGGCCTTCTCCACCAACATCAGTGTGTGACCTCACCAATGCGCTTTTGGAAGAATGGTGGAAAATTCCTATAAACACACTCTGCAACCTTGTGGACAGCCTTCCCAGAAGAGTTGAAGCTGTAATAGCTGCAAAAGGTGGACCCACATCATATTGAACCCTATGGGTTAGGAATGGGATGGCACTTCAAGTTCATATGTGAGTCAAGGCAGGTGGCCAAATACTTTTGGCAATATAGTATATATATATATATATATACATATATATATATATATATATATATATATATATATATATATATATATATATATATATATATATATATATATATATATATATATATATATATATATATATATATATATATATATATATATATATATATATATATATATATATATATATATATATATATATATATATATATATATATATATATATATATGTATATATGTATGTATATATATATATATATATATATATATATATATATATATATATATATATATATATATATACATATACATATATACATATATATGTATATATATATATATATATATATATATATATATATATATATATATATATATATATATATATATATATATATATATATATATGTAAAATTAGTGATGTATCATATTAAAACTGTATACATGTTCAATATAAACTTCAACCAACTAATAATAATACACACAGCCCACATGCGCTAGATATTTTTATGTATTTGTATCTATTTATCTATGTTCTTATGTTTTTATGTGTTATCATGAATTTGCACTAAATTATTTTTGCTTACAATTGCGTTGTACAATGTACAGAACAAGATAAATAGATAAAAATACATAAAATACATAAAAAATACCAAGCATACAGCTCACATGCGCTTGGTATTTTTATGTATTTTATGTATTTGTATCTATTTATCTATGTTATCATGTTTTTATGTGTTATTATGAATTTGCATTAAATTAGTTTTGCTTACAATTGCGTTGTACAATGTACAGAAGAAGATAAAAAGATACAAATACATAAAAACACCATGCACACAGTTCACATGCGCTTGGTATTTTTATGTATTTTATGTATTTTTATCTATTTATCTATGTTCCTGTGTTTTTATGTGTTATTATGAATTTGCACTAAATTAGTTTTGCTTACAATTGCGTTGTACAACGTACAGAAAAAGATAAATAGATACAAATACATAAAATACATAAAAATACCAAGCACACAGTTCACATGCGCTTGGTATTTTTATGTATTTTATTTATTTTTATCTATTCATCTATGTTCTTGTGTTTTTATGTGTTATTATGAATTTGCACTAAATTAGTTTTGCTTACAATTGCTTTGTACAATGTACAGAAGAAGATAAAAAGATACAAATACATAAAAATACCATGCACACAGTTCACATGCGCTTGGTATTTTTATGTATTTTATGTATTTTTATCTATGTTCTTGTGATTTTATGTGTTATTATGAATTTGCACTAAATTAGTTTTGCTTACAATTGCGTTGTACAATGTACAGAAAAAGATAAATAGATAAAAATACATAAAATACATAAAAATACCAAGCACACAGTTCACATGCGCTTGGTATTTTTATGTATTTTATGTATTTTTATCTATTTATCTATGTTCTTGTGTTTTTATGTGTTATTATGAATTTGCACTAAATTAGTTTTGCTTACAATTGCGTTGTACAATGTACAGAAGAAGATACATAGATAAAAATACATAAAATACATAAAAAATACCAAGCACACAGCTCACATGCGCTTGGTATTGTTATGTATTTTATGTATTTGTATCTATTTATCTATGTTGTTATGTTTTTATGTGTTATTATGGCTTTGCACTGAATTAGTTTTGCTTACTATTTCATTGTGCAATGTACAGAAGAAGATAATTACATAAAAATACATAAAAATACTTAGCACACAGCTCACATGCGCTTTGTATTTGTATGTATTTTATGTATTTTATGTATTTTTATCTATTTATCTATGTTCTTATGTTTTAATGTATTATGAATTTGCACTAAATTAGTTTTGCTTACCATTTCATTGTGCAATGTACAGAAGAAGATAAATAGATAAAAATACATAAAATACATAAAAATACCAAGCATACAGCTCACATGCGCTTGGTATTTTTATGTATTTTATGTATTTGTATCTATTTATATATGTTCTCATGTTTTTATGTGTTATTATGAATTTGCACTAGATTAGTTTTGCCTACAATTGCGTTGTACAATGTACAGAATAAGATAAATGGATAAAAATGCATAAAATACATAAAAAATACCAAGCACACAGCTCACATGCGCTTGGTATTGTTATGTATTTTATGCATTTCTATGTATGTATCTATGTTCTTATGTTTTTATGTGTTATTATGAATTTGCACAAAATTAGTTTTGCTTACTATTTCATTGTACAATGTACAGAAGAAGATAAATAGATAAAAATACATAAAATACCAAGCACACAGCTCACATGCGCTTGGTATTTTTATGTATTTTATGTAATTTTATCTATTTATCTTCTTTATTGAAAGAAAAAAAAAGAATAAAGGTTATGCTAAGCAGAATTGTTGTTTGTGTCATCTATTTTGCTCTAAAATAATCATTTTATCATCATAAATAAAATTTTTAAAAAAATAAAAAAATAAGTATTTTCCATCCATCCATCCTTTTTCTACCGCTTGTCCCTTTTGTGGTCGCTGGAGCCTATCTCAGCTGCATTCGGGCGGTAGGCGGGGTACACCCGATTCAATAAATAAAGGGTTTGCATGTTCTCGATATCCAACATGATGTATTATTCTAACTGACCTTTTTTGTAACACCGTAAAGGAATAAAGTGTACTCTTGTTGTTATTGCTGCACAATAACTCATATATGGTAACACTAGCGAGGTTATAAAGGTGTATTTGAACCGATCACTTGATTAATGGGGAAAAAAAGTATCTAATTGATAGCTGCAGCCCTAATAAAAGCTCACACTGAATAACAAAAGAAAAGAAGAAAAAAAACGTTCTGTATGGAAGGGAAAGCGGACAAAACGACTCATTGCCCGTGCATTCCCTTGCTGTCTGTGTATTTACAAAACCCGACGACACAAATTCATATCCCCCGCAGCCGCGGTAAAAGCCAGCACGCATGCCAATTCCCGTGTAATTTCAGATAAATATATTTCTCTCTGTCTTTCCGCCTATTTTAGGCCACAATCATTTGTCATTTCAGGTGCCCCTTTTATACGTTTTCCTGTCGAGAAACACTTCACGCTGGCTATCTTTTCTCCCGTCTGAAGTGTCTGCATGAAACAAACCAGCAGGGGATTGACACACACAAAAACACATTACGGGCAAGAGGGAGACACATTTCTCCGGCGAAAGCGGGGGGGGGGGGGGGGGAGATTTAAGGACGGCCGCTTTGAAGCCGCCTCGGTTTCACGTCCCTGCAGAAAAAGAAGGGGGGAAAAAGCAGCACTTCAATGCAAGCTGCTGTTGTTGATTTATTACAAGGGGGCCAATAAAAATGTATGTTAATTCTCTATAAAAGAGCGCATTGTGGCACAAATCAAGGCGGCACAAAAGGAGTGTGATTAATCGCATTACGGGGACATGGTGTGGTGACACCAGACACAAGCACAGGTTATAATCCTCACTCATAACTGTCAGCCGTATATTGAGGCACTGGCTTCAACGAGGCTGCTACGATACATAGCATTTAAAACAGGGGTGTCCAAACTTTTTCCACTGAGGGCCGCACACGGAAAAATTAAAGCATGCGGGGGCCATTTTGATATTTTTCATTTTCAAACCATAACAAAATATATGGATTTTTTTTTTTTTTTTTACCTTTAGGGCTCCCGGGGACCATAAAGGGTCTGTCATTAAAATGTTAAAAATAAGTCAACTTATTATTATTATTTTTTATTTAACGCTTACAGTAAATCTCTATCAACTTCAGGTTGATATAAAGTTTAAAAAAAAAAGGTTTTATGCCTTTTCTGTCAAAGACAACTTTGTTTTTTATAGTAAAACTGAAATATTTAGTAATTAGAGCCCTAAAAGATCAATAATGCAGTACACCATTGATTTTAATTCTTTAATATTGTTGAGTAATCACAGTGAAAAGTTAAATAAAATCCCACTAAATATATTTGGGATCCAAATACTCTTAAAGTGATACATTTTATTAGTTTTTTTTTTTACTTTCAACACTTAAGTTACGAGATCAACCTCAGATATATCTGTCGATTTTACGTTTGAACTATCATTTTGTTTGTTTTATGCTCTTTTGTCAAAGAAAACTTTGATGTTTTTATATGGCAACCACAAAACTTATGCAATATTTTTTCCACATAAAACATTTTAAAGTGACATTTTTGAAGTAATTAGAGCCACGAATAGGTCAATAATTCATTATAACATCAATTTTTTGTCTTTTTTTTTGTTTTTTTTTTGAACAATGGCGAAAAAAACAAAGACAAAAGAAAAAAAAAACAGCCTGCATGGCAGCTTTGTGTCAACATTGCAACTTTTTCTGGTTAGATTTCACCTCATTACACTTTTTTAAATGTTTATTTTTTATTTTTGCAATACTATCAATTTTGCAATTTTTGAAGAATGTGTAAAAAATGAGCTCCGGGCCGCAAATGGCCCCCGGGCCGCACTTTGGACACCCCTGATTTAAAACTCCACTCTGTCAATAGTTTCATCATCAAATAATCAGGTTTCACCATTTTTCAGGATTTCACATTTTAAATCCTGTGGGCATCCTTTTTGCATTTGATGTCTGTTTTTGCATAATTCATTTAAAAAAACAGCTAAAAAATTTAGATTTAGATGTATTGGTCCCCGTTGGGGAAATTCATTTTCACTGCCGTACATTTAAACAATAGCCATTACACATCACGAACAAAAAACAACAAAAAGACATCATACATGACCAAGACATTTACAGGCTTGTCAGACAGGTCGGCCGGGGCCTGCTGTTTAGGGCGGCTATAGCTGCAGGGATAAGGCTTTTCCCGAGGCGGGCCCTCCGGAATTTGATGGTTCTGTACCTGCGCCCTGATGGTAGTGGGATGATGTATTGGTGTAGTGGTGTTTGCCAGTTGAATGATGGACCTGTGGTTTAAATCTAAAATGTTGGGTGTGGGTAGGCCGATGATTTTAGCTGCTATGTTTGTAATGCGTGTGAGCTTGGTCCGTTTGGTTACAGAAAGCATAGTGAAAAAACATGTGGAACAGTACAGAAGGATTATTAGCTAAAACAACCTGATTTAATGCAAATTCAGTAGAATTTCAACCCTGCACGGTGCATTCCTCCATCACATGTGCAGATAATTCCCAGCATGCTACACACTACAGCAGGGCTATTGAGGCCACACTAGTATTTGAGCCCAAGGACTTCATCCAGTCAGGTAAGTTTTGATGATATTACTGGGGTAAATATATGTGGTCTATGGTATTTATTAGTTTCCGGAAATTTACCGGAAACTTTCCACCCCTTTGCAACCTTACTAGTGTTACATATCTGAATTATTGTGCAGAAATATGGGGAAACAACTAGAAAAGTACACTTCATTCACTAACTGTGTTACAAAAAATATCAATTATAATAATACATAATGTTGGATATAGAGAACATACACTTTATTTATTGAATCATAATTATTGAAATTCAACAGTTTGGTGCATTTTCAAACAGCTAAAATGATTCACAAAGCAAACTATAACCTGCTACCCCCCCAAAAAAAGCATGTACGATTCGTACTGATATCGTGACGGATTAATATCGATCTGGGCCAATATTCAAAGCTCCACTATCGCTATTGTATTGTGAAAACGATTCATCGGGACAACCTTATATACAATATACAACATAAAGTAGCAAAAATGCAACAAAGATGCAGCAGCATATAGACGAGGTGCCCAATAATATATCATTATTGTAATTCCCCTTTAATTCCCATATATTCCCATTCATTCCCATTAATTCCCACGGACGGTGTCCAACTTTGAATAATCAAAAAATGGTCAATATTTCCAAACTTCCCGAGCTTAACTTCCCGTGGTAAATTTCCGGAAAGTTTCCGGAAATTTACCGGAAACGTTCCACCCCTGTGCAACCCTACTACTGTTACATATCTGAGTTATTATGCAGAAATATGGGGAAACAACTAGAAAAGTACACTTCATTCACTAACTGTGTTACAAAAAAGATCAATTAGAATGATACATCTGGTGTGCCGTGGGAGATTATCTAATTTCACCTATTTGGGTTAAAAATATTTTTTGCAAACCAGTAATTATAGTCTGCAAATGATGTGTTGTTGTTGAGTGTCGGTGCTGTCTAGAGCTCGGCAGAGTAACCGTGTAATACTCTTCCATATCAGTAGGTGGCAGCCGGGAGCTAATTGCTTTGTAGATGTCGGAAACAGCGGGAGGCAGCGTGCAGGTAAAAAGGTGTGTTATGCTTAACCCAAAAATAAACAAAAAGGTGAGTGCCCCTAAGAAAAGGCATTGAAGCTTAGGGAAGGCTATGCAGAACAAAACTAAAACTGAACTTGCTACAAAGTAAACAAAAACAGAATGCTGGACGACAGCAAAGACTTACTGCGGAGCAAAGACGGCGTCCACAAAGTACATCCGAACATGACATGACGATCAACAACGTCCCCACAAAGAAGGATAAAAACAACTGAAATATTCTTGATTGCTAAAACAAAGTAGATGCGGGAAATATCGCTCAAAGGAAGACATGAAACTGCTACAGGAAAATACCATTTTAGCTGTTTGCATTTGCAAACAGCTAAAATGATGCACAAAGCAAATTATAACCTGCTACCCCCCCCAAAAAAAGCATGTATGATTCGTACTGATATCGTAACGGATTAATATCGGTCTGGGCCAATACTCAAAGCTCCAATATCGCAACATTGTATTGTGAGAACGTTTTCATCGGGACAACCTTATATACAAAACACAACATTAAGTAGCAAGAAACAGTTCAATAATGAATAAAGCTAAACATGTTCTAGACCAAAAATCACTTCATATTCTCTACTGCTCACTAGTGTTAGGGTTGCAAAATTCCGGGAATATTCAAAGTTGGAAACTTTCCATGGGAATTAACGGAAATTAATGGGAATAAACATTTAATGCAACATGCTAGATCTTGCAGTATGATTATTAGCGAAAACAACCTGATTTAATGCAAATTCAGTAGAATTTCAACCCTGCACTGTGCATTCCTCCGTCGCATGTGCAGTGCATTTATCCATCAAAAGG
>NC_084749.1:47402436-47424936 GCF_033978785.1 Entelurus aequoreus | reverse complement strand
GTGTTTTGGTCCTAAATGATCTCAGTAAGATATCACTGATAGATTTGATGACCTATATGCTTGGAACTAGAATATCAACTGTTGCAAAGCTGTGTCATCAACACTCACAAGTATAAAACTATTTTTTTAAAGTAATAATTTCTTATCTCAAGCATGAAAATAAAAAATCATGACTTTGACACGATTGTGTCTCATAATTAAAACAGATGACAGCCAAATGAACTTTGTTGTTTTATTTTCAAAAAAACAATAGAAAATACGTACTCATATAGTAGTACAGTTGGCAAAGTACAGTAAACTGACAGTTAATATTAAAATATTTAACATTTATAACAATTTTGAATAGAAATAGTTCATGCACATTCAGATAAATTCTTCAAAATGACAATTAAAAACATTTTGGCCGGGGGCCGGGCTGTGTATGTGCGCACTAATTGACTGAAAGAGCACGCACTTGGCGTGATGATGTCATGTTATCAATGAAAAAATGCATTTTTAGACAATACGATTTGCCTGAGCGGCTAGGAGACCCCGAGAGTAACAAGCGCTTGCCTTGTTGCCTTTCCATTAAGAACAATAAACTAGTTTTTAGTATAAGTTTGCTGGTTTCAAGAAATGTGATGCCGAGCGCATATCATTATGTCAAGATAATGGCACTAGCATTTACTTAATTTAAGAATATTTTTCAACAAATTGAGCAAAAAGGTCTCTTTTTTTCTACCAAGAAAAGTGCACTTGTTATTAGTGAGAATATACTTAGTTTAAGGTATTTTTGGGTTCATTGAGGTTAGCTAATTTTACTTGTTTGGGAAAGTCTTGACAAGCCAAATGTTCTTGTTCTATTGGCAGATAATTTTGCTTAGTTCAAATAAAATACCCCTCATTTTAAAAAAAAAAGTTTTCTTGTTTTTGAACACTGACTTTTTGCAGTGTATAGGAAAGTATAGTGTATCCTCTTCTATTATAAAAAATCTAACTACGGTCTTTAACTTCACATTTTTTTAAATCGATGCATTATCTATCATTTTATCTTTAAGTCTTAAATATAATACATTTTATATTTTATGTATATACTATTTTATAGTTAAATGTTTTATCATTCTGACTCTTCTAGTATGTATGTCTTAACTTCTGTACAGCACTTGTATCACAATATTTTTTTTTGTTTTTGTAAAATAGTGAAATTTTTTTGAGTAAAATGATGACATTTAAAAAATTCTGATTTTATATAAAATTGGGAACAATATATCATATTCTTTCTGTTTCTGTACTATTGCAATATTTTCCTCATAAAATTATTACTTTTTTTATGTAAAAGTATTCCTTGTGAATGCAAAATGGTGACATTTGTCTTATAAAATTCTGACGTTTATCACAATATTGCCAATTTTGTTGGTGTTCTTGTAAAATAGTGACATTTTTTGAGTAAAATTCCGATTATTATAATACTATTGCCAAAATTGTAAAGTTTTCTTATAAAATTGTGACTTTTGTCGAGTAAAATTACGACTATTTTCATAAAATTGCCAAAATGTTAAGCTTTTCTTGTAAAATTGCCTTTTTATACTGAGTAAAATTCCAACTTTTATAAAATTATTCCTTTTTAATGCAAAATGGTGACATTCGTCACATAAAATTCTGACTTTTATCACAATATTGCCAATTTTTTTGTTGTTCTTGTAAAATCGTGACATTTTTGCAGTAGAATGATGACATTCGTCATATTTTTGCCGAGTAAAACTCCAATTGTTATTATAATATTGCCAACATTTATCACAATATTGCCAATTTTTTTGGTGTTCTTGTAAAATAGTGACATTTGTTGAGTAAAATTCTGATTACTATAATACTATTGCCAAAATTGTAAAGTTTTCTTATAAAATTGTGACTTTTGTCGAGTAAAATTACGACTATTTTCATAAAATTGCCAAAATGTTAAGCTTTTCTTGTAAAATTGCCTTTTTATACTGAGTAAAATTCCAACTTTTATAAAATTATTCCTTTTTAATGCAAAATGGTGACATTCGTCACATAAAATTCTGACTTTTATCACAATATTGCCAATTTTTTTGTTGTTCTTGTAAAATCGTGACATTTTTGCAGTAGAATGATGACATTCGTCATATTTTTGCCGAGTAAAACTCCAATTGTTATTATAATATTGCCAACATTTATCACAATATTGCCAATTTTTTTGGTGTTCTTGTAAAATAGTGACATTTGTTGAGTAAAATTCTGATTACTATAATACTATTGCCAAAATTGTAAAGTTTTCTTATAAAATTGTGACTTTTGTCGAGTAAAATTACGACTATTTTCATAAAATTGCCAAAATGTTAAGCTTTTCTTGTAAAATTGCCTTTTTATACTGAGTAAAATTCCAACTTTTATAAAATTATTCCTTTTTAATGCAAAATGGTGACATTCGTCACATAAAATTCTGACTTTTATCACAATATTGCCAATTTTTTTGTTGTTCTTGTAAAATCGTGACATTTTTGCAGTAGAATGATGACATTCGTCATATTTTTGCCGAGTAAAACTCCAATTGTTATTATAATATTGCCAACATTTATCACAATATTGCCAATTTTTTTGGTGTTCTTGTAAAATAGTGACATTTGTTGAGTAAAATTCTGATTACTATAATACTATTGCCAAAATTGTAAAGTTTTCTTATAAAATTGTGACTTTTGTCGAGTAAAATTACGACTATTTTCATAAAATTGCCAAAATGTTAAGCTTTTCTTGTAAAATTGCCTTTTTATACTGAGTAAAATTCCAACTTTTATAAAATTATTCCTTTTTAATGCAAAATGGTGACATTCGTCACATAAAATTCTGACTTTTATCACAATATTGCCAATTTTTTTGTTGTTCTTGTAAAATCGTGACATTTTTGGAGTAGAATGATGACATTTGTCATATTTTTGCCAAGTAAAACTCCAATTGTTATTATAATATTGCCAACATTTTAAAGTGTTCTTATAAAACTGACTTTTGTCGAGTAAAATGACGACACTTTTCATAAAATTGCCAAAATGTTAAGCTTTTCTTGTAAAATTGTGACTTTTACTGAGTAAAATTCCAACTTTTATCATAACATTGCACACATGTTCAGTTTTCCTTGTAAAATTTTGACTTGCGTTGAGTAAAATTACGACTTTTATTATAAATGTGACAAAATTCCAAGTTTTACTTGTGAAATGGTGACCTTTTTCTTGTGAATTGATGACCTTTTTCTTGTGAAATTGTGACCTTTTTCACAACAAGTGTTTTTATATTTGCATAGTATGTATATATTATTAATGTTGGAAATATAAATCTCTATATATATAGAAAAGGTGGTTCTAAAAAGGTAGGCATTTTTCTGAGGTCTCAAGAAGGTAACAAATACAATAAAGTGTGTGTGTAGAAGATAATTAAAATAGAATAAAATGCTCCTGCAAATTATACTGCAGGGGGTACTGATCGCACAAATAGACAAACTCAGGCCAGGTAAAGCAAAAAGATGCATTACAAAATTTGGAATAGCATAAAGATGAATTCCTTTCACAAATGTATCAATCAATGTTTATTTATATAGCCCTAAATCACCAGTGTCTCAAAGGGCTGCACAAGCCACAACGACATCCTCGGTACAGAGCCCACATACGGGCAAGGAAAAACTCACCCCAGTGGGACGTCGATGAAATCTGTGTGACCAAAACTTAATGAAACATGGAGAATTTCTTACAAAAATAACCTAAAAAGTGAGGGTTTGTTGAATATGTTATGTAATAATAATGCAGCTTTGGTGTTTCTTTCTACAAAATGTGCGGTTGTAACAATTCACAGGCACAGTCCTGGTCTCATTAAAGGCATTTAAAAAAAAGGTCATGCACAGCAGAGAGCGACCATTTAGCATTACCATGAATGCATTTTAACATTGATGCTTCTGATTATTTCTGTCTTTGTTCATGCGGAGGCAAAAGGGATCACTAACTTCACTAACTGACATCACGTGGACAAAGGTAAGACCTTCTGGAGGAAAGTTCTGTGGTCAGATGAAACAAAAATGGAGCTGTTTGGCCACAATACCCAGCAATGTGTTTGGAGGAGAAAAGGTGAGGCCTTTAATCCCAGGAACACCATGCCTACCGTCAAGCATGGTGGTGGTAGTATTATGCTCTGGGCCTGTTTTGCTGCCAATTAAACTGGTTCTTAACAGAGAGTAAATGGGACAATGAAAATTCTTCAGGACAAGCTAAAATCATCAGCCCGGAGGTTGGGTCTTGGGCGCAGTTGGGTGTTCCAACAGGACAGTGACCCCAAAGACACGTCAAAAGTGGTAAAGGAATGGCTAAATCCAGCTAGAATGAAGGTTTTAGAATGTCCTTCCCAAAGTTCTGACTTAAACGTGTGGACAATGCTGAAGAAACAAGTCCATGCCAGAAAACCAACACATTTAGCTGAACTGCACCAATTTTGTCAAGAGGAGTGGTCAAAAACTCTAGCAGAAGCTTGTGGATGGCTACCAAAAGCGCCTTATTGCAGTGAAACTTGCCAAGGGACATGTAAGCAAATATTAACATTGCTGTATGTATACTTTTGACCCAGCACATTTGCTCACATTTTCAATAGACCCATAATAAATTCATAAAAGAACCAAACTTCATGAATGTTTTTGTGTGCTCCAATCACTCTATCACCAAAAAAAATTAAGAGTTGTAGAAATGATTGGAAACTCAAGACAGCCATGACATGATGTTCTTTACAAGTGTATGTACACTTTTGACAACACATTTCGGTCGGATCATAGACCTCCACTCAGCTCCGTCTTTTGCCTTCAGCTGCCAGGTTGCTGTGTCAATCTCCAGCTCCCTCAAATTCTGTTTAACGGTGTCCTTGTATCGTAGCCTTGGCCTCCCTCGGTTTCGTTTCCCTTCCTCCAGCTGTGAGTAGAGCCGATGCCGAGGGAGCCGCTCGTGCCCACTGCTCCCCTCACCTCCCAGGAGGGTGAACAAGGCTGGGTCAAATGCAGAGAACAATTTCGCCACACCTAGTGTGTGTGTGACAATCTTTGGTACTTTAACTTAATTGCACAAGTGGTTCTCCCATGACACAGACCTCCCATGGTCGGGATGATGTGGGCTAATACTGGTACAAGCATTTTGTCTTCTTGATGTTGAATTTGAGGCTGAACTGACTAGCTGTTGCTGCAAACTGGTTCAAAAGATCTTGTATGTCTTCAACATTGTGCACAATGTAAAACAGGTGGGTGCTGCCGTCCGCAAACAGCAATTCTCTCACAACCTTTACTGTTGTCTTGCTCTTTGCTCGAAGGTGAGTAACCTTGAACAGATTTGCATATTTTCTTGTCCGGATGTAGACCCCCTTTGACGTGTCCTTGAAAGCAACCTCAGGCATGGCTGATAGGTAGAGTGAGAACAGGGTTGGTGCTAGAACACAGCCTGCTTCACTCCATTGCTAATTGGGAAGTCTTTCGAGACAGATACACCTAGTGCCACATTTGCATGTCCGTATGAAGCGCCTCAATGAGCTCAACAAACTTGTCTGTACATCCGTATTTCTTGGGAACTTGGTCAACTCAACAGAGCAGGATCTAAAAGTGAGGAAGGTCCTTGCATGGAGGGCCCTGAACGGCATGGCCAGTATGTGGAACTACAATCTCCCCTGACAAACCAAACTCAGCTTCTTCTACACGACTGTGGAATCTGTTCTCCAAATGGCAGTGAATGCTGGACCCTGAAGCCAACCCTGCAGAAGTCTCTAGACGGGCGCTACACCAGAATGCTACGTGTAGTGCTCAACATCAGCAAGAGTACACGTTACCAACGAGAATCTGTATGCTGGAATACACAGGGTGAACCACAAAATAGCAGCCAGGAGAATGAGACTAGCAGGACACTGCGAAAGACACCAGGAGCTGCCAGCCAGCAGGTGGGTGCTGTCGTCCGCAAACAGCAATTCTCTCACAACCTTTACTGTTGTCTTGCTCTTTGCTCGAAGGTGAGTAACCTTGGACAGATTTGCGTATTTTCTTGTCCGGATGTAGACCCCCTTTGACGTGTCCTTGAAAGCAACCTCAAGCATGGCTGATAGGTAGAGTGAGAACAGGGTTGGTGCTAGAACACAGCCTGCTTCACTCTATTGCTAATTGGGAAGTCTTTCGAGACAGATCCACCTAGTGCCACATTTGCATGTCCGTATGAAGCGCCTCAATGAGCTCAACAAACTTGTCTGTACATCCGTATTTCTTGGGAACTTGGTCAACTCAACAGAGCAGGATCTAAAAGTGAGGAAGGTCCTTGCATGGAGGGCCCTGAACGGCATGGCCAGTATGTGGAACTACAATCTCCCCTGACAAACCAAACTCAGCTTCTTCTACACGACTGTGGAATCTGTTCTCCAAATGGCAGTGAATGCTGGACCCTGAAGCCAACCCTGCAGAAGTCTCTAGACGGGCGCTACACCAGAATGCTACGTGTAGTGCTCAACATCAGCAAGAGTACACGTTACCAACGAGAATCTGTATGCTGGAATACACAGGGTGAACCACAAAATAGCAGCCAGGAGAATGAGACTAGCAGGACACTGCCAAAGACACCAGGAGCTGCCAGCCAGCAAACTGGTACTGTGGGAGGCAACACATGGGCACGAGGATGTCCCACTGTAACATATGTGGATGTACTCAAGAATGATGCGGGAGTACAAAGCATCAACGAGCTGGCCAGATGTATGGAGAACCGGGATGACTGGAGACAACAATGGAAGAGAGAGAGAGACCCACAATCCTTGCCTTGAAACCGTGTCGAAAGCTTTACTGAAGTCAACTTATTCTCCATATACTTACAATAAGGATGGGTCATTTTCACACAGACAAAAACGTTTACTGTTTCGCAAATTGTGTAACCTAAAGATACATCAATTCTATAATTGTTTATGAGGATCTGTCCAATAAAACACTCCAATGGTGATAAATGACTGCATTTTGGTGTTGTTCTTGGCATACTTGCCAACCCTCCCGTTTTTAGCGGGAGAATCCCGGTATTCAGCGCCTCTCCCGACAACCTCCCGGCAGAAATTTTCTCCAGACAAACTCCCGGTATTCAGCCGGAGCTGGAGGCCACGCCCCCTCCAGCTCAATGCAGACCTGAGACCGAGTGGGGACAGCCTGTTCTCACGTCCGCTTTCCCACACTATAAACAGCTTGCCTAACGAATTCAAACGAATGGAAACAAGAATTTCAGTTCATCCAGGACAGTTCGAAGGGGAAGGTGTATGTCGCCTGTAAATATGTAGAACAGACTTCTCCATTGAACACGGTGGCCGAAATGATATACTCATCATGAACGGAGAAGTTAAACAGGACAATACTGCCATCTAATGGATAGCAACCGAAACACTGAAATTCAAGTATTTATTTTATGTAAATAAAATAAATAAATAAATATATATATATATATATATATATATATATATATATATATATATATATATATATATATATATATATATATATATATATATATATATATATATGAAATACTCGAGTTGGTGAATTCTAGCTGTAAATAACCACGCCCCCAAACACGCCCCCCGCCCCCAACCCCCGAGATGCAAGAATTGGAGCGGACGTGGCGTGAAGGTAAAAACATTATTTAATTTTACTATAACAAAAAGAACAAACTAAAGGCGCACACAAGGGTGGAAGTACAAACTTGGCTAAGAAAACAAAACCAGCACTTGGGCAAAAACTATGAACATGAAATAAATAACACTTGCTAACTGTGACATGAATAAACAAACACTTACTTGAAAAGCATGGAACTATGGCATGGAACACGTAATCAATGGAGTAACAGGGATAACAGAGTTAATATCGCCAGGCCGACCAACAGAAAAAGACAGGCTTAAATAACAGTGACATGATTGGTGACAGGTGTGTGAGTCCAAACGTGGAACAGGTGAAAAAACTAATGGGTAACCATGGAAGCAAAACCAGGGAGTGAAAAAGCAGGAACTAAGTGACCAAAACCAAACAGGACATGACTAAAACAAAACAAGATCACACAGACATGACATTGTCTAAAAAAACGTGTAAAGCTTTTAGAAATGAGCATCAGAGATAAATAAACCAAAAAATGACAAAATAAAAAGGGAATTTCGATTAATCGAACCATCATCACAGTCAAGAGAGTAGTGTTGTCCCGATACCAATAATTTTGGTACCGGTACCAAAATTATTTCGATACTTTTCTAAATAAGGGGGACCACAAAAAAATGGCATTATTGGCTTTATTTTAACAAAAAAATTTTAGGGTACATTAAACATATGTTTATTATTGCAATTTAGTCCTTAAATAAAATAGTGAACATACTAGACAACTTGTCTTTTAGTAGTAAGTAAGCAAACAAAGTCTCCTAATTAGTCTGCTGACATATGCAGTAACATATTGTGTCATTTATCTTTCTATTATTTTGTCAACATTATTAAGGACAAGTGGTAGAAAATGAATTATTAATCTACTTGTTCATTTACTGTTAATATCTGCTTACTTTGTCTTTTAACATGTTCTATCTACACTTCTGTTAAAATGTAATAATCACTTGTTCTTCTGTTGTTTGATACTTTACATTAGTTTTGGGTGATACCACAAATTTGGGTATCAATCCGATACCAAGTCGTTACAGGATCATACATTGGTCGTATTCAAAGTCCTCATGTGTCCAGGGACATATTTCCTGAGTTTATAAACATAATATACGTTTTAAAAAAACGAAAGAAGATGCTGTGATGGCAAAAAATACCGACGTAATCATAGTAGTATCGACTAGACACGTGCCTGTACTATATCATTACAGTGGATGTCAGGTTTAGATCCACCCATGCCGTTTGTTTACATTGTGACGCCGGTGAGCTACGGTGTGTAGTGAAGCATGTTTAGCTATTCCTCGTCCTGCAGGGATGATACTTGTAAGAAACTTACTTTATTTGTCGCCATTGAGGCGAGGATTAGTGATTTAGAAGTAGCTACAACACTGCCGACGGCGGATGGATGACAAAAGAGCGTTTCGGTTTCAGTGTTATAACTTCACCTTTATCGTTAGTTTTTACGCCAAAATTGCGTCCGTTCTCCATTTTCTGTCTACACACTGTGTCTGCTTGTAAGTACTCCGGGATTGTGTGCCGCCGAACATGCTCGTCTGCTCGTAAAACCGGCAATGACTCGACGTGACGACGACGTAGGGGCGGGGTGCGGGACCGGTACATTTCAGAGGCGGTATCGTCATACTTGCCAACCCTCCCGATTTTCCTGGGAGACTCCCGAATTTCAGTGCCCCTCCCGAAAATCTCCCGGGGCAACCATTCTCCCGAATATCTCCCGATTTCCACCCGGACAATAATATTGGGGGGGCGTGCCTTTAGCGTCCTCTACAACCTGTCGTCACGTCCGCTTTTCCGGCATACAAACCCAGTCACATAATATTTGCGGCTATTACACACACATAAGTGAATGCAACGCATACTTGGTCAACAGCCATACAGGTCACACTGAGGGTGAACCGTATAAACAACTTTAACACTGTTACAAACATGCGCCACACTGTGAACCCACACCAAACTAGAATGACAAACACATTTTGGGAGAACATCCGCACCGTAACACAACATAAATACAACAGAACAAATACCCAGAACCCCTGGCAGCACTAACTCCTCCAGGACGCTGCAATGTACCACCAAACCCCCCCCCCACCCCCCCCAGCCCCATCTCCCGAATTCGGAGGTCTCAAGGTTGGCAAGTACCGTACCGAAAATGATTCATTAGTATCACGGCACTATACTAACACCGGTATACCGTACAATCCTGCACGAGAGGTACACAGACAGAAAGTTCACTCCCGCATTGTGGCAATCGAAACCATCATTTTTTCTCTTAGGGCCTAATTAAATCTTCCGGGAGTCCACCTGTGTCGGCCGAGCCGGCGTTTGAAAAGCACTCGCTGACTGTACGAGGTTGACAGCCGTGGACTGCGAGGCCACTGGGTCTATCTGATAATTGAGTGTCAAATCAAGGGCTGTTCCTCTCTAGAATCCTCTTTGACACCCCCATCAATTTGTCCTCACTTAGAGGAGGCCTCGCCCAGCATCACACCCCTTCCCCTCCCAGCCTCCCATTCATCCTTCAAACACCCGCCTCCACACCCACTTATCTGTCCATCAGTCTATCTATCTACTGGCCCTGACCATTCATTCCTCAGCCTCTCTCCATCTCATCAACAGCACTTCTCCTGACGCGCTCACAGCTGTTTAATGGCTCTAAAAGCAGAGCGGGGTGACGGTCGATGTGCGCCTGGGAGGGTCGGCGTGTCTTTGTGGGAGACCTTGAGGCCTTGAGAGGCTCGCGAAGGCTGCCGTCTGTGACAACCCGCAGCTCTGCACGTTGTACAAAAAATGCAAAGATGAACACGTCGCAATCAATAACTGGTGAGCGTATATTCCACGTTTCGGTCGTCGTGCTTTCGCGAGTACTCTTTCTTGGAATTGTCTAAGGTTGATGAAAAGTCTTATAACTTAGAACTCCGGCTTATTAGTGATTCCCAGAGCCCAAAATTCGGGCTCCAGTACTCTGAAGTGCCCTACCGGTAACAGTTAGAGATGCTACATCAGTAGAAGCATTTAAGTCCCATCTTAAAACTCATTTGTATACTCTAGCCTTTAAATCAGGGGTCCCAAGTATAAAAAAAAAAATTTGAAAAATTAAAATTCTGTCTTTTCTTATCCACTTTGTACCGCTTGCTACTCACGGTGTCTCCTAGTCGCTCAGGCAAATCATATTGTCTAAAAATGCATTTTCTCATCGATAACGTGACATCATCGCGCGTGCGCGGAAAGTGCGCTATGTATGTATGTATTTATATATATATATATATATATATATATATATATATATATATATACCCAGCCCAATGTGGCCCCCAAGTCAAAAAGTTTGGGGGCCCCTGCTTTAAAGGCCTACTGAAACCCACTACTACCGACCACGCAGTCTGATAGTTTATATATCAATGATGAAATCTTAACATTATAACACATGCCAATACGGCCGGGTTAACTTATAAAGTGACATTTTAAATTTGCCGCTAAACTTCCGGTTCGAAACGCCTCTGAGGATGACGTATGCGCGTGACGTAGCCCGGCGAACACGGGTATGCCTTCCACATTGAAGCCAATACGAAAAAGCTCTGTTTTCATTTCATAATTTTACAGTATTCTGGACATCTGTGTTCGTGAATCTGTTGCAATCATGTTCATTGCATTATGGAGAAGGAAGCTGAGCAAGCAAAGAAGAAAGTTGTCGGTGCGAAATGGACGTATTTTCCGAACGTAGTCAGCCACAACAGTACACAGCCGGCGCTTCTTTGTTTACATTCCCGAAAGATGCAGTCAAGATGGAAGAACTCGGATAACAGAGACTCTAACCAGGAGGACTTTTGACTTCGATACACAGACGCCTGTAGAGAACTGGGACAACACAGACTCTTACCAGGATTACTTTGATTTGGATGACAAAGACGCAGACGTGCTACTGTGAGTATGCAGCTTTGGCTTCTAAACATTTGATCGCTTGACCGTATGTGCGCAACTTTTTTTTGCGTATGTACGTAACTTTTTTTTAAATATATAAGCTTTATGAACCTTGGGTTAGGTGAACGGTCTTTTGGGCTGAGTGATTGTGTGTGTTGATCAGGTGTTTGAATTGTATTGGCGTGTTCTATGGAGCTAGGAGCTAGCATAGAAGCTAGGAGCTAGCATAACAAACACGCAGGTGTTTTTATGCAGGATTAATTTGTGGCATATTAAATATAAGCCTGGTTGTGTTGTGGCTAATAGAGTAAATATATGTCTTGTGTTTATTTACTGTTGTAGTCATTCCCAGCTGAATATCAGGTACCGTGAGTATGCAGCCTTGGCTGCTAAACATTTGATAACTTGACCGTATGTGCGCGTCACGTACGTAACTTTTAAAAAATATATAAGCTTTATGAACCTTGGGTTAGGTGAACGGTCTTTTGGGCTGAGTGATTGTGTGTGTTGATCAGGTGTTTGAATTGTATTGGCGTGTTCTATGGAGCTAGGAGCTAGCAGAGGAGCTAGGAGCTAGCATAACAAACACGCAGGTGTTTTTATGCAGGATTAATTTGTGGCATATTAAATATAAGCCTGGTTGTGTTGTGGCTAATAGAGTATATATATGTCTTGTGTTTATTTACTGTTGTAGTCATTCCCAGCTGAATATCAGGTCACCCCCGGCTCTTACAGCATCTTCCCTATCTGAATAGCTTCAACTCCCCACTAGTCCTTCACTTGCACTTTCCTCATCCACAAATCTTTCATCCTCGCTCAAATTAATGGGGAAATTGTCGCTTTCTCGGTCCGAATCTCTCTCACTTCATGCGGCCATCATTGTAAACAATAGGGAACTTTGCGTATATGTTCAACTGACTACGTCACGCTACTTCCGGTAGGGGCAAGCCTTTTTTTTATCAGATACCAAAAGTTGCAATCTTTATCGTCGTTGTTCTATACTAAATCCTTTCAGCAAAAATATGGCAATATCGCGAAATGATCAAGTATGACACATAGAATAGATCTGCTATCCCCGTTTAAATAAAAAAAAATTCATTTCAGTAGGCCTTTAAATAGACCCCCTTTTTAGACCAGTTGATCTGCCGTTTCTTTTCTTTTCTCCTCTGCCCTCCTCTCCCTTGTGGAGGGGGGGTGACACAGTTCTGGTGGCCATGGATAAAGTGCTGGCTGTCCAGAGTCGGGACCCAGGGTGGACCGCTCGCCTGTGCATCGGTTGGGGACATCTCTGCGCTGCTGACTCGTCTCCGCTCGGGATGGTCTCCTGCTGGCCCCACTATGGACTGGACTCTCACTATTATGTCGGATCCACTATGGACTGGACTCTCACTATTATGTTGGATCCACTATAGACTGGACTCTCACTATTATGTCAGATCCACTATGGACTGGACTCTCACTATTATGTTAGATCCACTATGGACTGGACTCTCACTCTTATGTTAGATCCACTATGGACTGGACTCTCACTATTATGTTAGATCCACTATGGACTGGACTCTCACTATTATGTTAGATCCACTATGGACTGGACTCTCACTCTTATGTTAGATCCACTATGGACTGGACTCTCACTATTATGTTAGATCCACTATGGACTGGACTCTCACTATTATGTTAGATCCACTATGGACTGGACTCTCACTATTATGTTAGATCCACTATGGACTGGACTCTCACTATTATGTTAGATCCACTATGGACTGGACTCTCACTCTTATGTTAGATCCACTATAGACTGGACTCTCACTATTATGTTAGATCCACTATGGACTGGACTCCCACTATTATGTTAGATCCACTATGGACTGGACTCCCACTATTATGTTAGATCCACTATGGACTGGACTCTCACTATTATGTTAGATCCACTATGGACTGGACTCTCACACTATTATGTTAGATCCACTATGGACTGGACTCTCAGGTTTTGGAGCAACATATATTGCCATCCAAGCAACGTTATCATGGACGCCCCTGCTTATTTCAGCAAGACAATGCCAAGCCACGTGTTACATAAAATACCACAACGGAGACCCCGGACTGTTGAACAACTTAAGCTGTACATCAAGCAAGAATAGGAAATAATTCCACTTTAAAAATGTGTCTCCTCAGTTCCCAAACGTTTACTGAGTGTTGTTAAAAGGAAAGGCCATGTAACACAGTGGTAAAAATGCCCATGTGCCAACTTGTGCGCAATGTGTTGCTGCCATTAAATTCTAAGTTAATGATTATTTGCAAAAAAAAATAAAGTTTCTCCGTTCGAACATTAAATATCTTGTCTTTGCAGTCTATTCAATTGAATATAAGTTGAAAATGATTTTTATTTACGATTTGCACAACATGCCAATTTCACTGGCTTTGGGTTTTGTAGAAAAATTAAAAAAAATATGCCAAAAAGAAGAAAATGATATTAATCTTTTGTATTGATTCATGCTACTTTCCAGGTGTGGAAAACAAATATATCAGATGTAAATCTTTAGTGACGTTTGTCAAATTTATGAATTGCAACAAAAAAACATAACCTGCTGAGTTTCTGAGTTTTCAGAAATAAAGACAACAATCATCTCTGTGTGTGTGTTAGTGCACAAACATGTTATCGCCCAGTAATTGGTGGGCCCCCAGGTTGTGTATTGTGAAGCTGTCAGATTGCTGTTTGATGGATGGCAGAAGATTACACAAAATTATTATGGTAGTGGCTACCAAAAGGGGGGCAATTCTCTGGGGGGGCATAGAGTCATTGCAGGGGGTCCATGGATGATCACTGTGGAGGAAAAATATATGTTGGAATGAAGTTATTAGATTGTTGTCATATGCTTCTTTGCTGACATACAGTAACCCCCATCACTTATGGACTGATGACACTTTCTCCATGATGCAACAAAATCTTCAACTTGGAAAACCCTAAGAAGATGGCCTACTTCTTAGGGATGTCCCCATCAAAGATTTTAGCCTCAGATCCAATTTTTTGGCCTAATATCCGATTTCGAGTCCCAGAGAACTTTCCAATGTCCGGCTGGGTCAGCTGTGATGCTACTTAGCGAAAAACTAAGTCCATTTGTCGAAGGAGAGTCAACGAGAATGCCTTTGGACTGGCAAAGCAGACTGTATCAGTTTTTGTCCGCCATTTATGTCGCCGACTCAACGTCTAGGTCCAGAGTATATAAAGTCGCCAAAAAGGAATGGACAATGAAGGTGAAGGCAAAAGAGTGAGGAGTGTCCTAAGTAGATATCTAGATCCCTAGATTGATTGTCGTAAAATGTTCTTTATCACATTGTTTACGTGTCTAATAAAGATTTGAATATTTTATGATGTCTCAGGTGTGATTCACACAATAGCGCACTGGATCGCAGTTATTTGAAATAGCACAATACTGGATATTGTTCAGATAAGTTTCTGTTACGACCGGGTCGCATGGTGATGCGGGGTTTGTTCTCCCAGGATGCAAACGGACGAATCCGGACAGGACTTGCAGGTAGGAACATGATTCAAAGGCCTACTGAAATGAGATTTTCTTATTTAAACGGGGATAGCAGATCCATTCTATGTGTCATACTTGATCATTTCGCGATATTGCCATATTTTTGCTGAAAGGATTTAGTAGAGAACATTGACGATAAAGTTTGCAACTTTTGGTCGCTGATAAAAAAGCCCTGCCTGTACCGGAAGTAGCGTGACGTCACAGGTGGTGGAGCTCCTCACATCTGCACATTGTTTACAATCATGGCCACCAGCAGCGAGAGCGATTCGGACCGAGAAAGCGACGATTTTCCCATTAATTTGAGCGAGGGTGAAAGATTTGTGGATGAGGAAAGTGAGAGTGAAGGATTAGAGGGCAGTGGAAGCGATTCAGATAGGGAAGATGCTGTGAGAGGCGGGTGGGACCTGATATTCAGCTGGGAATGACTAAAACAGTAAATAGACATATATATATACTCTATTAGCCACAACACAACCAGGCTTATATTTAATATGCCACAAATTAATCCGCATAACAAACACCTCCCCTCTCCCGTCCATATAACCCACCGATACAAATCAAACACCCGCACAACACACTCAATCCCACAGCCCAAAGTACCGTTTACCTCCCCAAAGTTCATACAGCACATATATTTCCCCAAAGTTACGTACGTGACATGCACATAGCGGCACGCACGTACGGGCAAGCGATCAAATGTTTGGAAGCCAAAGCTGCGTACTCACGGTAGCGCGTCTGCTATCCAAGTCAAAGTCCTCCTGGTTGTGTTGCTGCAGCCAGCCGCTAATACACCGATCCCACCTACAACTTTCTTCTTTGCTGTCTTCATTGTTCATGAAACAAATTGCAAAAGATTCACCAACACAGATGTCCAGAATACTGTGGAATTTTGCGATGAAAACAGACGACTTAATAGCTGGCCACAATGCTGTCCCAATATGTCCGCTACAATCCGTGACGTCACGCGCAAACGTCATCATACCGAGACGTTTTCAGCAGAATATTTTGCGGGAAATTTAAAATTGCACTTTACTAATCTAACCCGGCCGTATTGGCATGTGTTGCAATGTTAAGATTTCATCATTGATATATAAACTATCAGACTGCGTGGTCGCTAGTAGTGGCTTTCAGTAGGCCTTTAATAGTAAGTTAAACACAAAACAGGTACAAAACAGAAAACAAACCGACGGAATAAGGTGCCGATCGCACCGGAAGCTGAGGCTACTACTTAGCACAGACTAGGGATCACTAGCAGGGACCAGGAGACAAGCAAAACTAACGTAACAGTAGTGTGACCCAAATAAAGAAGCAATGTCTCTGATTACAAACAGGTGCGCGTCCCGAACACAAGAGGCAGGTGAAACTAATAAGTAGCCATGGTAACAAACTCAGGAGGTTTATAAACAGGAACTAAAGGAGTCCAAAACTAACAGAAAACACTCGAAAAACTTAGACTATGATCCGGGCAACGGATGATAACAAGTAACATGTTAGAACTTGCTCACAAGGCAACACTGGAGGTGACTATGACGTGCGCATTTCCCGCGCATGCGTACTAGGTCGCCTTGCGCCGGCGGACGAAAGGGGGCGGTGGGTCTTAAACGGTGGCATTGTTGTGTGTGTGTGGACACGGATAAGGCTAGGTGTGATTTACCCTGGATAACCTTATCCGGTTTAGTGTAAACGGGGCCTAAAAGTAACAGTTCGCTTCCTATCCGACGTTGTAACCAATTCTCCAGGCCCAACCTGATTTCCATAGCTGCTCTCCTGTAGCTAACTGCAGGTTAATACTTTGGCAGTCCCTTGTTCTTGTCGGTGCACTAATGCAGCTCTTAACACTCTCATCACCCTTCGCTATAACCCTCATTAGCTTATCAGGACAAGACAATAGGGGATATTAACACGGCCAAGCCTGTTCGGGGGCCAAGCTCGGGTGTCACATCAAGATAGTGAGTCGTACCCCATCCTCGTCCACTGATACACCTCAGTAAGCCTTTCATTGCCTTATCATCTTAAGACAATACCTCGGTTATTCCTGCTCCCCTACCTCTCAGTCAGTGTATTTACCCAGATATCCGCTGGTCATCCATTACATACAGCGCCTCAGAGTCAAATACAGTAGAGCCAACTTCACCTTAACCCCTCTGGATCCTCATTACCTTATCTCAGAAGACAAGGCATAGCAGAGGTAGCTTTCTTTAGCTTAAGGTCTCTCTGATTGACTTTGCTAGCTTTTTGGATTAGCAGCCAAGCTAACGCAGGCCAAGGTGAGGGCTGTCTTAATGAAGCAGCTTTGAGGCAGAAAGCTGGCTAATTTCAGCTCCTATCGCCCGGAGCAGGTCTCCGCGTGGCTCTTGGAGTGCCGCGCGGAGCAGCAGCTGAGACAAAGTAGCGCGAACGGAGGTTAATCCCAGCAATGGAGGAGTCAGAAGGTATTAGTGGATAAATCAAATACCTGTACACACCTGTATTAAAACTGTGCGTGCCTGAACCTAATATGCATATTCTAGAAAATCCATTGAGTCGAACAACATGGCTGTATGTCTCTGTATTTGCACAGGGACTAGGGTTGTACGGTATACCGGCATTATTATAGTACCGCGATACTAATGAATCATGTTCGATACTATACCGCCTCTGAAAAGTACCGGTCCACCAATGTATGATCCTGTAACGACTTGGAATCGGATTGTACCCAATTTTCTGGTATCATCCAAAACCACCTGGGAGATCTAATCACCTGTTCAGCTGTGTCTCGCCGTCGGCACTGCCATGCCCCCATCTGGTGGTGCTCTGTCCTCCACACCATGGACAGAGGGGGTGACCTCCGCTCCTGCAGGCAGCGCTGGCCACACCTCCCTCCACAGTCTTCATTTACGATATTGTGTGTCATAGGGTTGTACGGTATACCGGTATTAGTATAGTACCGCGATACTAATGAATCATATTCGTTACTATACCGCCTCTAAAAAGTACCGGTCTAACTTCCACTGTAATGATACCAAGTGCAGAAACATATCTAGTCGATACTACTAGGATTAGATAGATATTTTTTAGCATCACAAAATCTTCTTTCGTTTAAAAAAAAAGAATTATATTATGTTAATAAACTCAGGAAATATGTCCCTGGACACATGAGGACTTTGAATATGACCAATGTATGATCCTGTAACTACTTGGTATCGGATTGATACCCAAAGTTGTGGTATCATCCAAAACTAATGTAAAGTATCAAACAACAGAAGAATAAGTGATTATTACATTTGAACAGAAGTGTAGAAAGAACATGTTAAAAGAGAAAATAAGCAGATATTAACGGTAAATTAACAAGTAGATTAATAATTCATTTTCTACCACTTGTCCTTAATAATAGGTAGATACATGACACAATTTGAAACTTCATATTTCAGCAGCTAAATTAGGAGCCTTTGTTTGTTTACTTACTACTAAAAGACAAGTTGTCTTGTATATTCACTATTTTATTTAAGGACAAACTTGCAATAAGAAACATATATAAGATTTTTTGTTAAAATAAAGACAGTAATGCCATTTTTTGTGGTGCCCTTTATTTCGAAAAGTACCGAAAAGTATCGAAAAAATATTGGTACCGGTACCAAAATATTGGTATCGGGTCAACACTACAGTAGACACAGAGTGGCCAAGCCAAGTCACACATTTAAGCCATTCTTACGCCACACTTGACATTTATCACGCTAACATCTGCCCCTTAACTACTCTGTATTTATTAATTTCATAATAAACTTGTTTCCTCTCGGCATGTCGTAGATCGAGTAACCGATCGATTGACCGAAATAACCAATCACAGACCAATCCAAAAATGATGCGTAAATCTTGCCAATCTCGGAAGGCACTAGTGTTGTCCCGATACCAATATTTTGGTGCGGGTACCGGTACCAAAATTATTTTGATACTTTTCGGTACTTTCCTAAACAAATGGGACGACGAAAAATGGCATTATTGGCTTTATTTGAACAAAAAATCTTAGAGTACATTAAACATATGTTTATTATTGCATAGTTTGTCCTTAAATAAAATAGTGAACATACAAGACAACTTGTCTTTTAGTAGCAAGTAAACAAACAAAGACTCTTACTTTAGCTGCTGACATATGCAGTAACATATTGTGTCATTTTCCATTTTATTATTTTGTCAAAATTATTAAGGACAAGTGGTAGAAAATGAAATATAAAACTACTTGAATTTTAACATGTTTTATCTACACTTCTGTTCAAATGTAATAATCACTTATTCTTCTGTTGTTTGATACTTTACATAAGTTTTGGAAGATACCACACATTTGGGTATCAATCCGATACCAAGTAGTTACAGGATCATACATTGGTAAATATTCATAAGTCCTCATGTGTACAGGGACATATTTCCTGAGTTTATAAACATAATATACTTTTTTTTTTTTTAAAACAAAAAAGATTTTGTGATCCTAAAAAATATGGACGTAATCATAGTAGCTGTACTTGGTATCATTACAGTGGATGTTAGGTGTACATTTGTAGATCCACCAATGGCGTTTGTTTACATTTTGACGCCGGTGAGCATGTTTAGCTATTCTTCGTCCTGCAGTGATAATGATACTTGTAAGAAACGTACTTTCTTTGTCGCCATGAAGGCGAGGATTAGTGATTTAGAAGTAGCTACAACACTCAAGAGGGCTGTAAGGAAGTTGCCTTTGTGAGATTTTGCGATAATTAACGGTCACGACACAAAACACCCTTGGAGTCGCAAATGTAATTAATCGAAATTTTAGAAACAATACTTTTATTTTGCGAAAAACTGTGAGGATGATAATTTAAGAGTTCTTTCTTTATCAATAGTCATGTTTAAAGCAGCTAATATTTTCCCATGTGTACACTTTGCGCTTGTGTCTTATGTCTGCTAGTAAACTCTTGTGTTTCACCTTGAAGGCGCTGGAATATGTGTTGGGAGTATAATGTACTCCCTTTTTACCTTATCAGTTTAGACTAGTGTTTTTCAACCACTAGTGTGCCGTGAGATCCAGTCTGGTGTGCCGTGGGAGATGATCTAATTTCACCTATTTGGGTTAAAAGTATTTTTTGCAAACCAGTAATTATAGTCTGCAAATGATGTGTTGTTGTTGAGTGTCAGTGCTGTCTAGAGCTCGGCAGAGTAACCGTGTAATACTCTTCCATATCAGTAGGTGGCAGCTGGTAGCTAAATGCTATGTAGATGTCGGAAACAGCGGGAGGCAGAGTTCAGGTAAAAAAGGTGTCTAATGCTTAAACCAAAGATAAACAAAAAGGTGAGTGCCCCTGAGAAAAGGCATTGAAGCTTAGGAAAGGCTATGCAGAACGAAACTAAAACTGAACTGGCTGCAAAGTAAACAAAAACAGAATGCTGGACGACAGCAAAGACTTACTGCGGAGCAAAGACGGCGTCCACAATGTACATCCAAACATGACATGACAATCAACAGTGTCCCCACAAAGAAGGATAAAAACAAGTGAAATATTCTTGATTGCTAAAACAAAGTAGATGCGGTAAATATCGCTCAAAAGGAAGACATGAAACTGCTACAGGAAAATACCAAAAAAAAGAGAAAAAGCCACCAAAATAGGAGCGCAAGACAAGAACTAAAACACGACACACAGGAAAACAGCAAAAAAGTCAAAATAAGTCAGGGTGTGATGTGACATGTGGTGACAGTACACCCACTTTGAGACAAGAGCTATAGTGATGCATGCTTGGTTATGCTTTAAAGTCATACCCAACAATTGCGACAACGACTTTTTACTGTCAACTGAGTTTCATTGTTTTAATGATTTCTGCTGGTGGTGTGCCTGCGCATTTTTTCAGCGCAAAAAAAAAGGTTGAAAAACTCTGGTTTAGTAAGGCTGTATTTCTTTCTGGGCGGGAAGGGGTCAGTTTTCATACTAAATAAGCCGACTCTTTCCGTTTGATTTTCAGACCGCTTCTTGATGCTGCTATTAACGCATTGTAAGGGCTGGTCTCCTAAAGCTTTAGTAAAACTTGGTAATATTGCTATTCTGTCTTGATGGTCCTTCTTACTCATCTCCCCCAAAATGGATTAACTCGTTGGAATAAAAAAGACAATATAACATTCATCCATAAATGTGGACACATGTGAAAAAGTGCAATATATTTATCTGTACAGTAATCTATTTATTTAGTTATATATATTTATATATTATTTTTATATATTTATTTATTTACAAACCCCGTTTCCATATGAGTTGGGAAATGGTGTTAGATGTAAATATAAACGGAATACAATGATTTGCAAATCCTTTTCAACCCATATTCAATTGAATATGCTACAAAGACAACATATTTGATGTTCAAACTCATAAACTTTATTTTTCTTTTGCAAATAATAATGAACTTGGAATTTCATGGCTGCAACACGTGCCAAAGTAGTTGGGAAAGGGCATGTTCACCACTGTGTTACATGGCCTTTCCTTTTAACAACACTCCGTAAATGTTTGGGAACTGAGGAGACACATTTTTGAAGCTTTTCAGGTGGAATTCTTTCCCATTCTTGCTTGATGTACAGCTTAAGTTGTTCAACAGTCCGGGGGTCTCCCTTGTGCTATTTTAGGCTTCATAATGCGCCACACATTTTCAATGGGAGACAGGTCTGGACTACAGGCAGGCCAGTCTAGTACCCGCACTCTTTTACTATGAAGGCACGTTGATGCAACACGTGGCTTGGCATTGTCTTGCTGAAATAAGCAGGGGTGTCCATGGTAACGTTGCTTGGATGGCAACATATGTTGCTCCAAAACCTGTATGTACCTTTCAGCATTAATGGTGCCTTCACAGATGTGCAAGTTACCCATGTCTTGTGCACTAATACACCCTCATACCATCACACATGCTGGCTGTTACACTTTGCGCCTATAACAATCCGGATGGTTCTTTGCCTCTTTGGTCCGGAGGACATGACGTCCACAGTTTCCAAAAACAATTTGAAATGTGGACTCGTCAGACCACAGAACACTTTTCCACTTTGTATCAGTCCATCTTAGATGAGCTCAGGCCCAGCGAAGCCGACGGCGTTTCTGGGTGTTGTTGATAAACGGTTTTCGCCTTGCATAGGAGAGTTTTAACTTGCACTTACAGATGTAGCGACCAACTGTAGTTACTGACAGTGGGTTTCTGAAGTGTTCCTGAGCCCATGTGGTGATATCCTTTACACACTGATGTCGCTTGTTGATGCAGTACAGCCTGAGGGATGGAAGGTCACGGGCTTAGCTGCTTACGTGCAGTGATTTTCTCCACATTCTCTGAACCCTTTGATGATATTACGGAGCGTAGATGGTGAAATCCCTAAATTCCTTGCAATAG
>NC_084749.1:47219559-47402416 GCF_033978785.1 Entelurus aequoreus | reverse complement strand
ATATACACACACATATATATACACACACATATACATATATATATATATATATATATAATATATATATATATATATATATATATATATATATATATATATATATATATATATATATATATATATACACACATACATACATATATACATACACATACATATGTACATATATATATACACTTGTATGCATATATACATATTTTGGCCATACTATAACAAGTGTACAAAAATGAGATAATTTTTGCAAGATTTTTTGTCCATTATTAAAACCTACACAAACTGGGACGTATGTAAACCAAGGTACCTGTCATGATGCGTCACCCGGGTCATGGCATGATTTGGGTTTGGTACTTTTTCTGTTACGTCTTCGGGGGTGCATAGCTGCACTGGTAGTTCCTTCCAAGGAAGAAGACAAGCAGGAGTAGCGTGCGGGTAAGATTAGGGTTTTTTAATAAATTAAACGCAGGACAAAAATACAAAACTGAGGACGCCAGCAAGCGTGGAGCTAAACAAAACCAAAATGTCACCAAGGGTGAAAAAAGGAGGAAAGATAGTCTGTACAATAATCACTAGAGTGAGGAGAAAAACCAGGAGAACGTAACTGTTGCCTATAGCACACATTGACCCAGCAACTACTGCTGGCTGACAGGAAACTATAAAGGGGAGTGATTAACTAAAACACCTGGTGGGAACACTAATTGCAAAACCAAGACAGGTGAGGAGAATCAGTGCCCGTGGAAACCAACAGAAAACCAGGAAAGGGTGCACCCAGGGAACAGACTAAACCAGACAAACTACCAAACCCAAATCATGCCATGACCCGGGTGACGCATCATGACCGTACCACTGTAACCTTTTTGATGATATTTAAAAAATAAAGTAATAAAAAGATTAAATACAATTAAAATTGAACAAGTCTTTATTTCTACACTGCAAAAAGTCAGTGTTCAAAAACAAGAAGAAAAAAATACAAAAATGAGCAAAATTATCTGCCAATAGAACAAGAACATTCGGCTTGTCAAGACTTTCCAAAACAAGTAAAATTAGCTAACCTCAATGAACCCCAAAATACCTTAAAATAAGTATATTCTCACTAATAACAAGTGCACTTTTCTTGGTAGAAAAAAAAAGACCTTTTTTCTCAATATTTTGAAAAATATGAAGTAAATGCTAGTGCCATTATCTTGACATAATGATATGCGCTCGGCATTACTTTTATTGAAACCGGCAAACTTATACTAAAAACTAATTTATTTTTCCTAATGGAAAGACAACAAGGCAAGCGCTTGTTACTCTGTCATTTTGAAGAATTTATCTGAATGTGCATGAACAACCTCTGTTCAAAATTGTTAGAAATGTTAAATGTTTAAATATTAACTGTCAGTTTACTGTGCTGTGCCAACTGTACTACTATATGAGTACCTATTGTCTATTGTTTCATTGAAAATAAAACAGCAAAGTCCATTTGGCTGTCATCTGTTTTATTATGAGACACAATTGTGTCAAAGTCATGATTTTTTTTGTTCATGCTTGAAATAAGAAATTATTACTTTAAAAAAGTAGTTTTTTACTTGTGAGTGTTGATGACACAGCTTTGCAACACTTGATATTCTAGTTTCAAGCATGTTTTACTCAATATAGGTCATCAAATCTCAGCAACAAGCTGTAATATCTTACTGAGATCATTTAGAACACTTAAAACAAGTAAAACACTAACATAAAATCTGCTTAGTGAGAAGAATTATCTTATCAGACAGAAAATAAGCAAATATCACCCTTATTTGAGATATTTCATCTTACTTAGATTTCAGTTTTTGCAGTGTATGCTTGAGGTTGTCTTGCACACTGCAAAGGACCTTGAGACAAGTTTATTCATCAATAATTATACCACTATCGTTAGATTTCTTTATCCTTTTTTTTTTCTCTCTCTTTTTTTTTTGTTGAATTTATTCATCAGTCAAGCAAAACAATACACAACAATACCATAACAATGCAATCCAATTCCACAACCAAACCCGACCCAGCAACACTCAGAACTGCAATAAACAGAGCAATTGAGAGGAGACACAAACACGACACAGAACAATCTAAAAGGAGTGAAACAAAAATGAATATTATCAACAACAGTATCAACGTTAGTAACAATTTCAACATAGCAGTGATTAAAAATCCCTCATTGACATTATCATTACAGACATTAATAAAAAAATACAAAAATAAAAATGAACAATAGTGTCGCATCTCATGAGCTTGACAACACACTGTGTCCAATATTTTCCACAAAGATATAATAAGTCATATTTTTGGTTCATTTAATAGTTAAAACAAATTTAAATAATGGATCCCATATTCCAATATATGACTCATTATTATCTAAACTAAATGCATTTTTTTCTACTGATATCATCTCCATAGCTTGTGTATACCAGTCAGTATGAGTTGGACTATCAACATCTATCCATTTTTTTTCAACATTACCCTTTATGTTATTATGCATATTGAAAGAAATGCATTTTTACTAGAGATGTTCGATAATATAGGCCGATAAATGCTTTAAAATGTAATATCGGTAATTATCGGTATCTGGTTTTTATTATCGGTATCGTTTTTTTGTTGTTGTTTTTTTTATTAAATCAACATAAAAAACACAAGATACACTTACAATTAGTGCACCAACTCCCCCATTCACACTCATTCACACAAAAGGGTTGTTTCTTTCTGTTATTAATATTCTGCTTCCTACATTATATATCAATATATATCAATACAGTCTGCAAGGGATACAGTCCGTAAGCACACATGATTGTGCGTGCTGCTGCTCCACTAATAGTACTAACCTTTAACAGTTAATTTTACTCATTTTCATTCATTACTAGTTTCTATGTAACTGTTTTTATATTGTTTTACTTTCTTTGCTATTCAAGAAAATGTTTTTAATTTATTTATTTTATTTTATTTTATTATTATTTTTAAAAAGGACCATATCTTCACCATACCTGGTTGTCCAAATTAGGCATAATAATGTGTTAGTTCCACAACTGTATATATCGGTATCGGTTGATATCGGTATGACTCATTATTATCTAAACTAAATGCAGTTTTTTCTACTGATATCATCTCCATAGCTTGTGTATACCAGTCAGTATGTGTTGGACTATCAACATCTATCCATTTTTTTTAATATTACCCTTTTTGTTATTATGCATATTGAAAGAAATGCATTTTTATTAGAGATGTCTGATAATATCGGCCTGCCGATATTATCGGCCGATAAATGCTTTAAAATGTAATATCGAAATTATTGGTATCGTTTTTTATATTATCGGTATCGTTTGTTTTTTTGTTTTTTGTTTTTTTGTTTTGTTTTTAATTAAATCAACATAAAAAACACAAGATACACTTACAATTAGTGCACCAACCCAAAAAACCTCCCTCCCCCATTCACACGCATTCACACAAAAGGGTTGTTTCTTTCTGTTATTAATATTCTGCTTCCTACATTATATATCAATATATATCAATACAGTCTGCAAGGGATACAGTCCGTAAGCACACATGATTGTGCGTGCTGCTGCTCCACTAATAGTACTAACCTTTAACAGTTAATATTTTACTAATTTTCATTAATTATTAGTTTCTATGTAACTGTTTTTATATTGTTTTAATTTCTTTTTTATTAAAGAAAATGTTTTTAATTTATTTATCTTATTTTATTTTATTATTATTTTTAAAAAGGACCTTATCTTCACCATACCTGGTTGTCCAAATTAGGCATAATAATGTGTTAATTCCACGACTATATATATCGGCATCGGTTGATATCGGTATCGGTAATTAAAGAGTTGGACAATATCGGATATCGGCAAAAAGCCATTATCGGACATCCCTAATTTTTACTCTTTGATTTCTGTATCCCTGACAATGGTCACGGCATTGAAGTGGTTTACATCAGGCCCGCAGCAAAATGTGGATTGTTCCATTTCTCCACCGAATATTTTTAACGATAGTTTTACTTCACTTTGACTTGCCTTTGCTTTTACACCCTGCCACCAGAAGAGTCTCCCTCCCACTTGGGAGACCAAATGGAGGTTGAAGTGAAAAAGATCATTAAAAAGAACAAAACAATTGTGATGTTGTCCTTCCTCAATACAGTTGTGCTCATAAGTTTACATACCCTGGGAGAATTTAAGATTTCTTGGCCATTCTTCAGAGAATATGAATGATAACACAAAAACCTTTCTTCCACTCATGCTTAATGGTTGTGTGAAGCTATTTATTGGCAAAAAACTGTGTTTACTCTTTTTAAATCAAAATGACAAAAGAAAGTACCCAAATGACCCCGATCAAAAAGTTTACATATCCCAGTGACTTTGATCTGATAACATGCACAAAAGTTGACACAAACAGGTTTGAATGGCTAATCAAGGTTCCAATCCTCACCTGTGACATGTTTGTTTGTAATTAATGTGTGTGTATAAAAGGTCAGTGAGTTTCTGGGCTTCTGACAGACCATTGCATCTTTCATCCAGTGCTGCACAGATGTTTCTGGATTCTGAGTCTTGGGGAAGGCAAAATAATTGTCAAAGGATCTGCGAGAAAAGGTAATTGAACTGCTTAAAACAGTAAAGGGGCATAAAAAGATATCCAAGGAATTGAGAATGCCAATCAGCAGTGTTCAAACGCTGATTAAAAAGTGGAAAATGAGGGATTCAGGTAGACCAGCAAAGATTTCAGCCACAACTGCCAGGAAAATTGTTCGAGATGCAAAGAAAAATCCACAAATAACTTCAGCTGAATCACAGGACTCTCTGAAAAATGGTGGTGTGGCTGTTTCAAGATGTACAATAAGGAGGCACTTGAAGAAAAATGGGCTGCATGGTCGAGTGGCCAAAAAGTTCAATTTTGGTCTCATCACTCCAAAGTACTTTGTTCCAGAAGTTTTGAGGCTTGTCTCTGTGCCGTTTGGCGTAATGTAAGCGGGATACTTTGTGACATTTGCGCAGAAATGGCTTTCTTCTGGCGACTCGACCATGCAGCCCATTTTTCGTCAAGTGCCTTTTTATTGTGCAAAAAATAGCTTCACACAACCATTAAGCATGAGTGGAAGAAAGGTTTTTTGTGTTATCATTCATATTCTCTAAAGAATGGCCAAGAAATCATAAATTCTCCCAGGGCATGTAAACTTATGAGCACAACTGTACATAATACGCCACCTACTAGTAACTTATTGGAGTGGGTTTGTAAATATCGATTAAAAGAATGTTGTAAAGCGAAGACCACCTGTAATCAAATGTATAGAGATGCAGCTGTACCTACTGTACTCACACACACATGAGTGGTTTGCCGGAAACAATAAGAGCAGGGATGCATTCCGCACAATAATAACAATAATAATAGTTCAAATCCCATTCTAATCCATTTGAATGTCAACTTGTGGAAATATTGACATTTAAAAAAGAAATCAGCTCATTTGAATGTCACTACTTTATTGCTCTCTCAGTAAACACTGAGGGTGCAAGGAACCCCAGTCTAAAGGGGGTTGAGGTCTGGACCCAAACATACCAAAGACTATAAAAACCGGACCCGTTACCTCCCCTGCTTGACACTCAGCATCAAGGAGTTGGAATTGGGGGTTAAATCACCAAAAAAATGATTCCCGGGCGCGGCCACTGCTGCTGCTCACTGCTCCCCTCACCTCCCAGGGGGTGATCAAGGGTGATGGGTCGAATGCAGAGGATAATCTCACCACACCTAGTGTGTGTGTGACAATCATTGGTACTTTATATTAACAAAAAAATCTTACAGTACGTTAAACATGTTTCTTATTACAATTTAGTCCATCCATCCATTTTCTACCGCTTGTCCCTTCCTTAAATAAAATAGTGAACATACAAGACAACTTGTCTTTTAGTAGTAAGTAAACAAACAAAGGCTCCTAATTTAGCTGCTGACATATGCAGTAACATATTGTGTCATTTTCCATTCTATTATTTTGTCAACATTATGAGGAACAAACTGTAAAAATTGATTATTAATCCACTTGTTTATTTACTTTTAATATCTGCTTACTTTCTCTTTTAACATCTACACTTCTGTTCAAATGTAATAATCACTTATTCTTCTCTTGTTTGGATACTTTACATTAGTTTTGGATGATACCACAACTTTGGGTATCAATCCGATACCAAGTAGTTACAGGATCATGCATTGGTCATATTCAAAGTCCTCATGTGTCCAGGGACATATTTCCTGAGTTTATTAACATTATATAATTTTTCTTAAAAACGAAAGAAGATTTTGTGATGCTAAAAAATATCTATCTAATCGACTAGATACGCTCCTGCACTTGGTATCATTACAGTGGATGTTAGACCGATACTTTTTAGAGGCGGTATAGTACCGAATATGATTCATTAGTATCGCGGTACTATACTAATACCGGTATACCGTACAACCCTATAACAAGTGTTGGGTTGTAGCGCCGTTATTTTCAGCGGTAACTAGTAATCTAACGTGTTATTTATTATATTCAGTAACTCAGTTACCGTTACTACATGATGCGTTACTGCGTTATTTTACGTAATTTTTTATGTCAGGGGTGTCCAAAGTGCGGCCCGGGGGCCATTTGCGGCCCGCAGGTAGTTTTTTAACGGCCCCACGGCACATTCTAAAAATACGATGAAAAAAAAATAAAAAACATAAAAAGTGGTATAAAAGAGCAAACAGGTGAAATGTAACAAGAAAATGTTGCAATGTTTACTCTAATAACACAAAGCTGCCATGCAGGCTGTTTCTTTATTTAAAAAATAATAATGAATCAAAATCAATGTCATTATGAATTATTGACCTATTCAAGGCTCCAATTACGTCACTTTAATATTCCACTTTGAGATATTTTGGGGGGAAAATGTTGCATATTTTTTGGTTGCCATTTAAAAAACAAAGTTTTTTAAAGAAGAGCCTAAAAAGAACAAACAAAAAACATAAACAACAATAAAACTTATAATTGACGGATATATCTGAAGTTGATCTTGAGACTATTGTAGTAAAAGTTTTTTTAAAAAGTTGGGTTTATTTTTTTAAACTTTACTGAGCATTACCCTTTTGGATCCCCAATAATTTTAGTGGGACTTTTTTTTTTTTTAAGTGTCATTGCTCCAAAAAATAATGAATTAAAATCAATGTTGTTATGAGTTATTGACCTTTTTAAGACTCCAGTTATTATATAATCTCAAATATTCCACTTTTAAAATTTTATTGGGGGAAAATATTGCATATTTTGTGTTTTTTTTTCCATAAAAAAACACGGTTTTCCTTGACAAAAATGGCATACAACTTAAATCTTTAAAATAGTTATATTGACAGATAGACCAAATGCTGATCTAGAGATTTAAACCTTGAATAATAATAATAATACTAATAATAATACTAAATAATGACACATTTGTAATATTTTTTTTGACCAAAACCTTTTGGGGTCCCCGGGATCAAGTCTGAGTGGAGGCCTAAATGTATCTTTTTTTATACATATATTGTATTGGTTTTTAAACTAAAAAATATCAAAATGGCCCCCGCTTGCTTTGATTTTTCAGTGTGCGGCCCTCAGTGGAAAAAGTTTGGACACCCCTGTTTTATGTAGTATCGGCTAGAAACAGAAGATCTGAGTGTGTTTTATTGGAGCGCTGCGGTGTCGTCCTTCTGTGTCACAAGGAAAAGAAACTGCATGCTCCCTCACCTCTCTCGCCCACTCACTCACTGACGTCACTCACCTCACATGCTGTCATATCTTAAAGGGCCACACACACACACACATACGCTACTCTCATAACAACTAACAAGACATCATGGCGGAGCCAGAAGTCGAGTTTCTTAACATGGAGACATTCTCAATACTTTTCTTTTGTCGAGCACAAAGAAAATAGCATTTTAGTTGAATGTGAGTTGTGTCTTGGATCAAAGATCCTATCTACTTAAAGTTCAAGTTAAAGTGCTATTATGTTGCAGCTATTTAAAATAGTTTTGTCAATTTGTTCTGGCCTGAAATAAATTGGCCCTTTGAAACATATCTTGGTCTTTGTGTGTTGTATGTAGACCACATTGCTTTCTGAGTTCAGTGATAATAATAATAATAATAATAGATTGTATTTGTAAAAAGCACTTTACGTTGAGCAAACAACCTCAAAGTGCCACAGTGTAAAGAAAATAAATAAATAAATAAAAAATAAAAAATAAATAAATAAATTGTAATAATAATAACAATAATAAAAGATAATAAAAATAAATACAATATAAAACTAGAAACAACCCAATGGCTAGAACCAGCAAATGCATGTCAAGTTGATCAACAGATTGTATTATTCTCCGGTGCAATAACAGTACTGAAATGAAGGCTAAAAGGGCATTAATGTTAGCCTTAAAAAAAAAAACAAGTAAATAAAAGTTACTTTTCACAGTAACGCATTACTTTTTGGTGTAAGTAACTGAGATAATAACATAGTTACTTTTGAAATAAAGTAACTAGTAACTGTAACTAGTAACTGGTTTTCAGTAACCAACCCAACACTGCCTATAACACACAATATTGTAAATGAAGACAGTGGAGCGGAGGTCACCGCCTCTGTCCATGGTGCTGAGGACAGAGCACCATCACACGGGGGGGACAGGGGGGCGTTGCAGTGCTGACGGCGAGACACAGCTGAACGGGTGATTAGATCTCCCAGGTGGTACGAGTTATCTAACCACCTGTTGTCTTTAACAGTAGCGGCCGGGAGCAGTAGAGGAGGGAGGATTTCCAGTGACTGCAAAGTCACGACCTGCTGAAAAATTATTTTTGAATGATCTTGTCAACAACATTACAACTTTGTCAACTTTGCACGCCTGTCTGTGGTGACGTGTATATCAGTGGAGCCGCTAGGCAGCGACGTCTACAAAGACTACCTGTAAATATGCCGTATGCTATATATCAATTTTACGTCATTTTTTTGCGGCGATCATTTTTAATCGCATTTATTGACACATCTTATTTTGTGCTCGAATGTACTCACAAGTGTGACAGCCATGCCATAGGTTCCGACTTTGTGGATTATTTTGAGTCTTTCTATTGACTTCTATTGAGAGGTGTAGGTTGTCATACATACTCTCGTTCAGTGTTTTCAAACCGTCATTGATCCAGGGCGCATGTTTTATTTACCATCTGCCATCGAGTGGAAGAGTATTTATTTGTTCTTACTCTCACTATACGTCACCGGAGGGCCGGCCCGTGGCATAGGTCGTATAGGCAAATGCTAAGGGCGCTGTCCACCAGGGGGCGCCACGCCAGTGCCACAAATGGTGGAGAAAAAAAAAAGTTGGTACTATCATTTCTAAATACAAAAAATAATCCCACGTTAATTAAAATGCAAAGTAAAGCCTATTTAATAGAAATATTATTTGTTACAACATTACGCCCCCTCCCTTCCCGTATCATGACTCTTTTTGGACGTCACCACATCAAAAAATCAACACAAGATGTCAAAAACGGCCAAAACTGTCAGGTGCCCAGGGAAGAAAAAAATAGAAAAGAAGAGGAGGAGAAACGAGAAAAAGACGGGGGTAGCAGGTAGGTAACGTTAGCCTACATTAAATTATTTGTCTGTTACAGAATGTGATAGTAACCTGGCTTTTTAGCATTAAGCTAATGTTACATGATTCGGCAATTGCTAAACAATAAATAGCTAGTTCTGTTTTAACGTCGGGTTAATATTGTGGAGGGGGCTAAATTGTTATGGAAAATAATAATGTAACGTTAGGTAATTACAGTACTCCCACCTTACATTCCTCAGGGACATTTGTATTAGATCTTTTAAGCAGGTGTTTTTTGTTTAGATTGTTATTGCCTTCTGGTTAGCTAATGTTTGCCCTGCAGGTAATAGTCACTTTTCCACCCCTTTATATATTAGGTATAGTTGTAAGCCTAGTTGTTAAAGTGCACATCATTAATGTTAATATCACATGAGAGGGAATGCTGTTTTTTAATTTGAGCACTGCTGTGATTCGGTTAAAGATAATCATAACATAACATTCTCATATAATATGTTGATTTGCTTTCTTTAAGTAAAAAAAAAAGGTCAAAGACAAAGCTATTCGGTTTCTTGTGAGTATATACACTTCACTGCCGATGTGGGGGGGCGCCACCTAAAATCTTGCCTAGGGCGCCAGATTGGTTAGGGCCAGGCCTGCGTCACCGGCATTAACCGATAAACAAAAATGTGTCCTAAATAAATGTGTTCAGTTCAAAATTTGGGTGTGACTAAACATTTTGATTTTTACAAACACTCGAGCAATGTCAAATAGATAATCTTTGACCAACTTTTTTGCAGTTGATTAGGGGCATACTTGCCAACCTTGAGACATCCAAATTCGGGAGATGGGGGGCCGGGGGGTGGGGGGGGGGTGTACACTACCGTTCAAAAGTTTGGGGTCACCCAAACAATTTTGTGGAATAGCCTTCATTTCTAAGAACAAGAATAGACTGTCGAGTTTCAGATGAAAGTTCTCTTTTTCTGGCCATTTTGAGCGTTTAATTGACCCCACAAATGTGATGCTCCAGAAACTCAATCTGCTCAAAGGAAGGTCAGTTTTGTAGCTTCTGTAACGAGCTAAACTGTTTTCAGATGTGTGAACATGATTGCACAAGGGTTTTCTAATCATCAATTAGCCTTCTGAGCCAATGAGCAAACACATTGTACCATTAGAACACTGGAGTGATAGTTGCTGGAAATGGGCCTCTATACACCTATGTAGATATTGCACCAAAAACCAGACATTTGCAGCTAGAATAGTCATTTACCACATTAGCAATGTATAGAGTGTATTTCTTTCAAGTTAAGACTAGTTTAAAGTTATCTTCATTGAAAAGTACAGTGCTTTTCCTTCAAAAATAAGGACATTTCAATGTGACCCCAAACTTTTGAACGGTAGTGTATATATTTTCAAGTGTTTCTTATATAGATCATCAGTGTTTGAACCTGACAGTAGTGGTCCATGTTACAGTCTCGTGTTAAATGAACAAACAAAAAAAACACGGAAATATGTATTTTATAGACATCAGAGCAGGCGGGAAGGGCATGGAAGGAGAAGGAATTACAGGGGAGGATCCAGGCATCAGCAGAGAGCATGTACTAGAAATGCCCTTTTTAGTACGTCAGACACTTTGTGACATCACAAATGACCCACTGTTAAAAAAAAGAGACTATAAAACACAATGCTTTGGCTCTTAATGCTAGGTTCACACCAACGGCGCTTTGACGGCGCTTTAAAGCGGCGTTAAAGCGTAACAAAGCCTGATTAAAGCGTGAGGGTCCTAATGGATCGTGGGAAAGCTTGTAGTGAAGCGGGACATGCGGCAAGTTCGCCAACATTTTTTAAACGGTTTAAAAAAATTCTGCGCTCTGTCAAGAATGGAATAAATCGCCGAGAGCGTATCAAAGCGTGACAAAGCCTGACAAAGCTCAGCAAAGCTTGACTCAAAGTGTAGGAAAGCTTAACAGATCTTGGTTCAAAGCGCAATAGGAAGTGACTGTGATATTGACTAGTGACATTGAAACTTTATGTAAAACCAACACAGGATTACAAATCCATTCTCTTTTGCATCATTGCCTTTTTTATACGATGATCATTGTTTCTGTACTTCTGCTGTTTGATGTTGCAGTTTGACATTACTGTCTATCATTTTTCTGTATGAAAATGTTAATAATAAAGAGAATATGTTACGTTTAAAAGAAATGCCTTTTATTATTGTCAACTAGCATAAGAAATGAAAGATATATATTTATTAAGATGACAAAGAAATAAAAGAAATGAAGATATAAAACATAATATAACGGAAAAAAAAGAGAAATTGAAAAAATAAATGAATATAAAAAATAAAAGAAATGCCTTTTATTATTGTCAACTAGCATAAGAAATGAAAGATATATATTTATTAAGATGACAAAGAAGTAAAAGAAATGAAGATATGAAACATAATATAACGGAAAAAAAAGAGAAATTGAAAAAATAAATGAATATAAAAAATAAAAGAAATGCCTTTTATTATTGTCAACTAGCATAAGAAATGAAAGATAGATATTTATTAAGGTGACAAAGAAATAAAATAAATGAAAATATAAAACATAATATAACGGAAAAAAAAGAGAAATTGTAAAAATAAATGAATATAAAAAATAAAAGAAATGCCTTTTATTATTGTCAACTAGCATAAGAAATGAAAGATAGATATTTATTAATATGACAAAGAAATAAAAGAAATGAATATATAAAACATAATAAATAATAAACATAATATAACAGGAAAGAAAGAGAAATTGAAAAAATAAATGAATATAAAAAATGTGTGTAAAACACTATACTGAGTTTTTCACATTTTTTTTAACTTATTTGTTTATCATATTTCTCTTTTTTATTACATTATGTGTTTTATCCTGTATATAATAAAACAAAAAGAGAAATCAAATAAATAGATACATCTAAAAAAATGTGGGGAAAACTTAGTATACTGAGTTTTTCACATTTTTTTCTTATTTTTGTTGTAACAATGCACAACAGAGCTTGATCATCGTGTCGGAGCCTGATTTAAAGCGTCAGGATCGCATCAAAGCGTAATAAAGTTCAATAAAGCGTAATAAAACATATCAAAGCGTGATTTAAAGCGTATCAAAGCGGCATCAAATCGTGAGGAACGGTAACAAAGCGGCAACTAATTCGTATCAGAGCGTATCAAAGCATAACATTACATCGGAGATCGGGATATTCGTGGAAAAATTGACAAAAATGACGGCGCTTTGCTCGCCGCTTTAAAGCGCGGCAAGCGCCGTTGGTGTGAACCAGGCATAAGCGGCGCCTTGGTAGCTCCACGTAGCTTTTTCAAAAATGTATGGAAATGGATAAAAAATGGGGTTAAAAATATGTTTTTTGTTGTAATATGGTTTCTGTAGGAGGACAATCACAACACACACCTTCCTAATTGTTAGAAACCCCACTGTTTGATATGTTTGTGTTTATGCTTCACTGATGAGAGTATTTGGCGAGCGCCGTTTTGTCCTACTAATTTCAGCGGCCCTGTGACTCAACAGTTTGTTTACATGTACAACTTTCTCCGACGCTGCCACAGAAAGATGTGTTAATGCCACACCTTCTTTGTCTCATTTTGTCCACCAAACGTTGTATACTGTGTGTGAATGCACAAAGGGGAGCTTTGTTGATGTTATCATTTTGTGTTCAGTGCTAATCAGGCATATTTGGTCACTGCATGCTGATCAATGCTAACATGCTATTTCGGCTAGCTGTATGTACATATTGCATCATTATGCCTCATTTGTAAGTATATTTGAGCTCATTTAATTTCCTTTACTTATGTGTATTTAGTTTATTTTTCCATGTTTCATGACACATTATCTGTATGTAATAGTGGCTGCATTTCTGATAGTTTTTTGTGCACCATGTTGTTCCAGACCACAGCAAACATTACGCAACTTGCAAAGATTGTAATAAATCCATTAGAAGAAGACGTTTCCTTTAACTTGGACACACACATCTATACCTTTGGTCATTGTAATTCCAGGAGTTATCTCACCCTCTGAGAAGTTTTAGTAATGTTTTCCAATGTTGTAAAAATGTGTAGAATAAATATTACATTTCAACATTTCTGTCAGCCAAGATTTGCGTCAGCCTACGACACATGGTCATTTTGATAGTAGGCTAATATAGCTAATGAGCCACTTACATCATGTGTTGCCATCATTACAACACTAATGTAAGTATTTTAATTTTTTGCGACTCCAGACCGATTACTTTTTTGTATTTGTGGTCCAATATGGCTCTTTCAACATTTTGGGTTGCCGACCCCTGGTTTAACAGGACTATCCAACTTTGTAACAAGTTTTATAAGTCAGAAAAGAGGAAATTCATCATAATCAAAATGCTTTGAAATATGTTTGAGGTGCAATGTTTTCAAGCGGTCCTATTATTATTAGTCCGAGTCCAAGATTCTAGCCCGGAAAATGTTTGTTGGAGTGCCGTCTCCTGGTTGGGGAGGAGATCTTGCCCCAAGTGAAGGAGTTCAAGTACCTCGGAGTCTTGTTCACGAGTGAGGGAAGAGTGGATCGGGAGATCAAACATTGATCAATCAATCAATGTTTATTTATATAGCCCTAAATCACAAGTGTCTCAAAGGGCTGCACAAGCCACAACGACATCCTCGGTTCAGAGCCCACATCAGGGCAAGGAAAAACTCACAACCCAGTGGGATGTCAATGTGAATGACTATGAGAAACCTTGGAGAGGACCGCATATGTGGGTGAACCCCCCCTCTAGGGAAGACTGGATGCAATGGACGTCGAGTGGGTCTAACATATTATTGTGAAAGTCCAGTCCATAGTGGATCTAACGTAATAGTGAGAGTCCAGTCCATAGTGGATCTAACGTAATAGTGAGAGTCCAGTCCATAGTGGATCTAACGTAATAGTGAGAGTCCAGTCCATAGTGGATCTAACATAATAGTGAGAGTCCAGTCCATTGTGGATCTAACATAATAGTGAAAGTCCAGTCCGTAGTGGATCTAACATAATAGTGAGAGTCCAGTCCATAGTGGATCTAACATAATAGTGAGAGTCCAGTCCATAGTGGATCTAACGTAATAGTGAGAGTCCAGTCCATAGTGGATCTAACATAATAGTGAAAGTCCAGTCCGTAGTGGATCTAACACAATAGTGAGAGTCCAGTCCATAGTGGATCTAACATAATAGTGAGAGTCCAGTCCATAGTGGATCTAACATAATAGTGAGAGTCCAGTCCATAGTGGATCTAACATAATAGTGAGAGTCCAGTCCATAGTGGATCTAACATAATAGTGAGAGTCCAGTCCAAAGTGGCACTAACATAATAGTGAAAGTCCAGTCCATAGTGGATCTAACATAATAGTGAGAGTCCAGTCCATAGTGGATCTAACATAATAGTGAGAGTCCAGTCTATAGTGGATCTAACATAATAGTGAGAGTCCAGTCCATAGTCGATCCAACATAATAGTGAGAGTCCAGTCCATAGTGGATCTAACATAAGAGTGAGAGTCCAGTCCGTAGTGCAGGGGTGGGCAATTAATTTTCACCGGGGGCCGCATAAGCAACCCGAGCACTGCTGGAGGGCCACACGACAATATTTCAATTAAATTTTGCTCAATATTATTTTTGATATACCGTAAGATAAATAATAATGATGATAATAATAATAATAATTAATAATAATAATAATAATTTAATTTAACTTAACTTAACTTTATACAAAAGCAGATTGCTTTTGATGGTCACTTTATCCTGCATTATCCAACATTTTTCCCCATCAGATTTGGACAACCATCTGTTGTTAAAAATAGTTTTTAATCATATTTATTTTATATTGTTTTTTATATTGGTTTTATATGTAATTGTTTTTTCTTTTTATTCAGTCATTGGTGGAGCTAAGGATAATATTTGAATATTGTTTGTAATATTGTTGTGCAGCACTTTGGAAACATTTTGTTGTTTAAATGTGCTATATAAATTGGATTGTCACACCTGCCAGCTTGTCCCAACACGCATTTACCTCTGTGAACAAGTCATTACCTGTGGTTGTCTCTTTAATTGACTGCATCAGAGCTCTCATCCAAAGTTAGCGAAAAACAGTCAATGTCTCCGGGCATTATCAGCGCAACAAAGTCCAATAAGCACTCCTTAATAAACTCTCCGTCAGAAAACGCCTTACTTTTTCTGGCGCTTTTGTGAGAAATGACGAAACTTGTCCTGACGGCTGCATCTCTGGGGGTGTGAAATATGGCACAAAGTCCTTGTTGGGTTTGCAGTTTTACCATCAACGCATCAGCCTCCCTTGCGCGCGCTTCATCAGACACAGCCCGGTATTTTCCCTCGTGTTTCTTCGTGTAGTGGCGATTAAAATGATATTTAAACACAGCAAGCTGTGTACCACACATTAAGCACACGGCTTTACCATTAATTTATGTAAAGAAATACTTGCCAGTCCAAAACACGCCATTCCTCATCAACTTTTCTTTTTTTAGCATCTCATCACTTGTCTCTATGCACCTTCACTCACAGGTTCCCCCCGGACATACGGCATAAATAACACATTTCAAAATAAAAGCAGCACAGTTGTATTGCGCGCACGACATAGACGTTTTTTAAACTTTATTTTGTAATTTGTAATTGCGCCGTTCAATTCACTCACAATCGCACACGCGCATACGTCCACACGGAAGTAATACAAATAACGCTTTTCAAAACAAAAGCAGCACCGTTGTATTGCACACTCGACATAGATACTTTTTGAAATGTATTTTGTAATTTATGATTGGCCTCACGCGGGCCGGACAGGGATGCGCAAAGGGCCGGATGCGGCCCGCGGGCCGTACAATGCCCAGGTCTGCCGTAGTGGATCTAACATAATAGTGAGAGTCCAGTCCGTAGTGGATCTAACATAATAGTGAAAGTCCAGTCCGTAGTGGATCTAACATAATAGTGAGAGTCCAGTCCACAGTGGATCTAACGTAATAGTGAGAGTCCAGTCCATAGTGGATCTAACATAATAGTGAGAGTCCAGTCCATAGTGGATCTAACGTAATAGTGAGAGTCCAGTCCATAGTGGATCTAACATAATAGTGAGAGTCCAGTCTATAGTGGATCTAACATAATAGTGAGAGTCCAGTCCATAGTCGATCCAACATAATAGTGAGAGTCCAGTCCATAGTGGATCTAACATAATAGTGAAAGTCCAGTCCATAGTGGATCTAACATAATAGTGAGAGTCCAGTCCGTAGTGGATCTAACATAATAGTGAAAGTCCAGTCCGTAGTGGATCTAACATAATAGTGAGAGTCCAGTCCACAGTGGATCTAACGTAATAGTGAGAGTCCAGTCCATAGTGGATCTAACATAATAGTGAGAGTCCAGTCCATAGTGGATCTAACGTAATAGTGAGAGTTCAGTCCATAGTGGATCTAACATAATAGTGAGAGTCCAGTCCATAGTGGATCTAACATACTAGTGAAAGTCCAGTCCGTAGTGGATCTAACATAATAGTGAGAGTCCAGTCCATAGTGGATCTAACATAACAGTGAAAGTCCAGTCCGTAGTGGATCTAACATAATAGTGAAAGTCCAGTCCGTAGTGGATCTAACATAATAGTGAGAGTCCAGTCCATAGTGGATCTAACATAATAGTGAGAGTCCGGTCCATAGTGGATCTAACGTAATAGTGAGAGTCCAGTCCATACTGGATCTAACATAATAGTGAGAGTCCAGTCCATAGTGGATCTAACATACTAGTGAAAGTCCAGTCCATAGTGGATCTAACATAATAGTGAGAGTCCAGTCCATAGTGGATCTAACATAACAGTGAAAGTCCAGTCCGTAGTGGATCAAACATAATAGTGAGAGTCCAGTCCATAGTGGATCTAACATAATAGTGAAAGTCCAGTCCATAGTGGATCTAACATAATAGTGAGAGTCCAGTCCATAGTGGATCTAACATAATAGTGAAAGTCCAGTCCATAGTGGATCCAACATAATAGTGAGAGTCCAGTCCATAGTGGATCCAACATAATAGTGGAAGTCCAGTCCATAGTGGATCTAACATAATAGTGAGAGTCCAGTCCATAGTGGATCAAACATAATAGTGAGAGTCCAGTCCATAGTGGATCTAACGTAATAGTGAGAGTCCAGTCCATAGTGGATCTAACATAATAGTGAAAGTCCAGTCCATAGTGGATCTAACGTAATAGTGAGAGTCCAGTCCATAGAGGATCTAACATAATAGTGAGAGTCCAGTCCATAGTGGGGCCAGCAGGAGACCATCCCAAGCGGAGACGGGTCAGCAGCGCAGAGATGTCCCCAACCGATGCACAGGCGAGCGGTCCACCCCGGGTCCCGAACATCTTATATGTAATGTAAATGTGTAGGGGGGGTGTATGGTGTTTGGTCAATAAATATGTATTCTGATATATGTTCTTCACAGAAAATGAGCCAAAGTCAGTGAGTCTCAGTTTGAAAAATTCATTAATTGTATCATTTTTTTTCAAATAAAAAAAACAAGAACAAGAAAGTTTGATCATATTACGACTATACTGGCTCACCTGCACTGGCTTCCTGTGCACTTAAGATGTGACTTGAAGGTTTTACTACTTACGTATAAAATACTACACGGTCTAGCTCCATCCTATCTTGCTGATTGTATTGTACCATATGTCCCGGCAAGAAATCTGCGTTCAAAGAACTCCGGCTTATTAGTGATTCCCAGAGCCCCAAAAAAGTTGGCGGGCTATAGAGCGTTTTCTATTCAGGCTCCAGTACTCTGGAATGCCCTCCCGGTAAAAGTTAGAGATGCTACCTCAGTAGAAGCATTTAAGTCCCATCTTAAAACTCATTTGTATACTCTAGCCTTTAAATAGACCCCCTTTTTAGACCAGTTGATCTGCCGTTTATTTTATTTTCTCCTCTGCCCCCCTCTCCCTTGTGGAAGGGGGGGCACAGGTCCGGTGGCCATGGATGAAGTGCTGGCTGTCCAGAGTCGGGACCCGGGGTGGACCGCACGCCTGTGCATCGGTTGGGGACGTCTCTGCGCTGCTGACCCCTCTCCGCTCGGGATGGTCTCCTGCTGGCCCCACTATGGACTGGACTCTCACTATTATGTTAGATCCACTATGGACTGGACTCTCAGTATTATGTTAGATCCACTATGGACTGGACACTCACTATTATGTTAGATCCACTATGGACTGGACTCTCACTATTATGTTAGATCCACTGTGGACTGGACTCTCACACTATTATGTTAGATCCACTATGGACTGGACTCTCACTATTATGTTAGATCCACTGTGGACTGGACTCTCACACTATTATGTTAGATCCACTATGGACTGGACTCTCACTATTATGTTAGATCCACTATGGACTGGACTCTCAGTATTATGTTAGATCCACTATGGACTGGACTCTCACTATTACGTTAGATTCACTATGGACTGGACTCTCACACTATTATGTTAGATCCACTATGGACTGGACTCTCACACTATTATGTTAAATCCACTATGGACTGGACTCTCACTATTATGTTAGATCCACTATGGACTGGACTCTCACACTATTATGTTAGATCCACTATGGACTGGACTCTCACTATTATGTTAGATCCACTATGGACTGGACTCCCACTATTATGTTAGATCCACTATGGACTGGACTCTCACTATTACGTTAGATTCACTATGGACTGGACTCTCACTATTATGTTAGATCCACTATGGACTGGACTCTCACACTATTATGTTAGATCCTCTATGGACTGGACTCTCACTATTACGTTAGATCCACTATGGACTGGACTTTCACAATATTATGTTAGATCCACTATGGACTGGACTCTCACTATTATGTTAGATCCACTATGGACTGGACTTTCACAATATTATGTCAAACCCACTCGACGTCCATTGTACCCGGTCTCCCCCTAGAGGGGGGAGGAGGGGGGGGGGGGAGGGTTACCCACATATGCGGTCCTCTCCAAGGTTTCTCATAATCATTCACATCGACATCCCATTGGGGTGAGTTTTTCCTTGCCCTTATGTGGGCTATGTACCGCGGATGTCATTGTGGCTTGTGCAGCCCTTTGAGACACTTGTGATTTAGGGCTATATAAATAAACATTGATTGATTGATTGATTGAAGCCACGGGGGAGAACATGCAAACTCCACACAGAAAGAGCCAGAGCCCGGGATTGAACTCAGGACCTTCGTACTGTGAGGCACACGCACCAACCCCTGTGTAACCACAACAGGCAAGCAAAAAGTTGTATTATCCCTTGTGTAATGTTCATATTGTTGTTACTCAGCCAGTGTTTGTGGGTCGGATGGACCCGTTGCATTTTGTGGCTTTTAATGCCTCACAATCAAACACTTTTATGTTAAAATACTGAACAGATGTTTACCTTATCCAAATAAACATCAGTTCAGTATTTTAACCTAAAAGTGTTTGATTGTGAGGCATTAAAAGCCACAAAATGCAACGGGTCCATCAGACCCACAAACGCTGGCTGAGTAACAACAATATGAATGTTGCACGGAAAATACAGTTTCTGCATCCCACAGGGATTCTTCTTTTGTGTTTCTGCACCTGAGACACTTGTGATTTAGGGCTGTATAAATACACATTGATTGATTGATTGATTGATTGATTGAAAACGGGTCCCACAGACCCGAACACCACACAAGGGTTAAAATGGTCAAAACTGATTTAGACTGAAAAGCTTTGCATGAACAGGACAAAAAAAGGAACTATTAAGACGTAACTCACCAGCATGTGTTGGATGAAGGTGCGTCCACAATAAGGAGGGAACAGTCTGTAGGCCAGGTCCACACAGACGGCACATATCTAAATAATAATCACAAAATTGTGCAAGTTCTGAATATCTGACCCCTAAAAATCCAAAAGCCTCTTCAGAGGTCGCTGGAATCAGAGGTGTAATCCATGCAAGTGAACGTCCGCTCCACTCCAAACCAAGACGGGTGCCGTCGGAGAAAAACAGTTGAAGAAATCCTCTCAAATCCTGCAGTACATCGAGTGCAAGTGTTGCAGGGGCCAACAGCGACAACAGGTGAGAAGAGATGCGCGGACTTCCCCTCGCCTCCTCCTTCCTCAGCATCTCACAACTGTGGCTTCTCCTCTCTAGCCTGTTTTGCCGCTCTTTGCCAACACTTAGAAAGACACACATACATGCACATGACTCCTCCGTATGCCTGCGAGACTGTTTCTTTTTTGTTTTTTTTCTTCCCTTCTGAAGCCGAGCTAACCCTGAGCCCGGGCCCAGTCAGCCTTTTGAGACGCTTTCTATCCCACAAACACAAGGCGGCTTTCATTATCTTGCCCGTCGCAGCGCAAGGCCCATAGCTTCTAAAAGCTACTGATTTCTTTCTTCCTTTAGCCCCCCGCACAAAGAGAGGGCATTTTGTAAATTACTTGCTCGTTTCAGACCAACAAAAGGTACTTTCATTGAACCCTCCGCCCCCCTACTGCTTTCCCTTCCATCCTCCCGCCGTTTGATTTTGCTCAAATTTGATTACAAGGCTTGAAGAAGAAAAAAAAAGGGGAGAAGAAAAGAAAAGAGGAAATAAGAAAGGCCTCGCAGATGGCGTGTTCATTCAGCGCCGTGAAAGGCTTTGTACACGTGGCAATTCAAAGATTCTTCTTCTCTGCTTTAAAAAAAAAATCTTGACAAAATAATCGGTTTGGCAGCTATCTTACACAACTGACAGGAGGAATTATGACAAACTTGTTTTTGTTTTTTTTGTTCTTAACCTGCTTGTCTGGACTCATGGCCATGTCTACACTAAGCCGGATAACCCCTTAAACAAATAATTATTTAGCCTAAACCCCGTTTCAGCCACATTAAACCATCATTTAAGGTCCCCCTCCTCTGACAAATTATTCAATGAGGAGAGACGTTTGGGGCTGCACACTCAGTTACAATCTCCCACCACGCTCTAAGGTCCAGACCCACGTGCTCCTCTGTTTATTTGTGAGGTCCCTGGTTACATCACTGAGGCTGCTTCTGAGGCAGGGGGGTAATTTCAGCAGTGGACTTGTTTCTTGAGTCACGCACTTTGACTAAGGCCATGTCTACACTAAGCCGGATAACCTCTTAAATAAATAATTACTTAGCCTAAGCCCCGTTTCAGCCACACTAAACCATCATTTAAGGTCCCCCTCCTCGGACAAATTATTCAATGAGGAGAGACGTTTGGGGCTGCACACTCAGTTACAATCTCCCACCACGCTCTAAGGTCCAGACCCACGTGCTCCTCTGTTTATTTGTGAGGTCCCTGGTTACATCACTGAGGCTGCTTCTGAGGGAAGGGGGGTAATTTCAGCAGTGGACTTGTTTCTTGAGTCACGCACTTTGACTAAGGCCATGTCTACACTAAGCCGGATAACCCTTTAAATAAATAATGATTTAGCCAAAGCCCCGTTTCAGCCACATTAAACCATCACTTAAGGTCCCCCTCCTCGAACAAATTATTCAATGAGGAGAGACGTTTGGGGCTGCACACTCAGTTACAATCTCCCACCACGCTCTAAGGTCCAGACCCACGTGCTCCTCTGTTTATTTGTGAGGTCCCTGGTTACATCACTGAGGCTGCTTCTGAGGGAAGGGGGGTAATTTCAGCAGTGGACTTGTTTCTTGAGTCACGCACTTTGACTAAGGCCATGTCTACACTAAGCCGGATAACCCCTTAAATAAATAAGGATTTAGCCAAAGCCCCGTTTCAGCCACATTAAACCATCACTTAAGGTCCCCCTCCTCGAACAAATTATTCAATGAGGAGAGACGTTTGGGGCTGCACACTCAGTTACAATCTCCCACCACGCTCTAAGGTCCAGACCCACATGCTCCGCTGTTTATTTGGGAGGTCCCTGGTTACATCACTGAGGCTGCTTCTGAGGCAGGGGGGTAATTTCAGCAGTGGACTTGTTTCTTGAGTCACGCACTTTGACTAAGGCCATGTCTACACTAAGCCGGATAACCCCTTAAACAAATAATTATTTAGCCTAAGCCCCGTTTCAGCCACATTAAACCATCATTTAAGGTCCCCCTCCTCTGACAAATTATTCAATGAGGAGAGACGTTTGGGGCTGCACACTCAGTTACAATCTCCCACCACGCTCTAAGGTCCGGACCCACGTGCTCCTCTGTTTATTTGTGAGGTCCCTGGTTACATCACTGAGGCTGCTTCTGAGGGAAGGGGGGTAATTTCAGCAGTGGACTTGTTTCTTGAGTCAAGCACTTTGACCAAGGCCATGTCTACACTAAGCCGGATAACCTCTTAAATAAATAATTACTTAGCCTAAGCCCCGTTTCAGCCACACTAAACCATCATTTAATGTCCCCCTCCTCGGACAAATTATTCAATGAGGAGAGACGTTTGGGGCTGCACACTCAGTTACAATCTCCCAACACGCTCTAAGGTTCGGACCCACGTGCTTCACTGTTTATTTGGGAGGTCCCTGGTTACATCACTGAGGCTGCTTCTGAGGCAGGGGGGTAATTTCAGCAGTGGACTTGTTTCTTGTTTCTTCAGTCACTCACTTTGACTAAGGCTATGTCTACACTAAGCCGGATAACCCCTTAAACGAAGAATTATTTAGCCTAAGCCCCGTTTCAGCCACACTAAACCATCATTTAAGGTCACCCTCCTTGGACATATTTTTACACAGGTAAGTGCGCCGTGTATGTCTTGAATCTCCGGCTCTTAGCTTTGTATGGACTCATTGATCGTTTACAAACTGTCAGGTTCAAACACTGATGACATCTATTAAACAGACAAGAAGCAAGGATTTAGGCAATGACAGAGTTCAATTTGGCTCAATGAGGAGAGACGTTTGGGGCTGCACACTCAGTTACAATCTCCCACCACGCTCTAATTATGACAAAGTAGAGCTAATTTTTGTTTTTTTTGTTCTTAACCTGCTTTTCTGGACTCATGGCCATGTCTACACTAAGCCGGATAACCCCTTAAACAAATAATTATTTAGCCTAAGCCCCGTTTCAGCCACACTAAACCATTGTTTAAGGTCCCCCTCCTCGGACAAATTATTCAATGAGGAGAGACGTTTGGGGCTGCACACTCAGTTACAATCTCCCACCACACTCTAAGGTCCAGACCCACGTGCTCCTCTCTGCAAGCTCCCATCCTTCCAGGACCTGTTCTCCTCCAGGACCGGGAGGCGTGTGGGTCGGATCACAGCTGACTCTTTTCACCCTGGACACAAACTGCTCTCCCCTCTCCCCTCAGGCAGGAGACTACGGTCCATCCAGACCCACACCTCCCGCCACCTGAACAGTTTTTTCCCCTCGGCCACCAGGCACATGAACAATAACTCCTAACAGTAGCTCCTTTGAATTCCTTCTAAGTCTATAACACGATCTGATAGCTCAGTTACAGCTCTTTTTTATTACCAAATCTGTGTTATATGTGTTTTATGTTGCACGATTGCACCAAGAAAAATTCCTAGTTTGTGAACCCGTTCTCAAACAATGGCAATAAAACTATTCTGATTCCAATTCTGATTCTGATTATTTATTTGGGAGGTCCCTGGTTACATCACTGAGGCTGCTTCTGAGGCAGGGGGGTAATTTCAGCAGTGGACTTGTTTCTTGTTTCTTCAGTCACTCACTTTGACTAAGGCTATGTCTACACTAAGCCGGATAACCCCTTAAACGAATAATTATTTAGCCTAAGCCCTGTTTCAGCCACACTAAACCCTTGTTTAAGGTCTCCCTCCTCATTTTTTTACACTGTTAAGTGCGCCGTGTATTTCTTGAATCTCCGGCTCTTAGCTTTGTATGGACTCATTGATTGTTTACAAACTGTTAGGTTCAAACACTGATGACATCTACTAAACAGACAAGAAGCAAGGATTTAGGCAATGACAGAGTTCAATTTGGCTCAATGTGGATAGACGTTTGGGGCTGCACACTCAGTTACAATCTCCGGATAACCCCTTATGTCAAGTTCAAACACTGATGACATCTTTTAAACAAGACAAGAAGCAAAGAATCAAACAGAGACTGAATTAAATTTGGACTCAATTGAGGAGAGACGCCGTTGACCCGTAACCTCTTACAGTGTCTTAGCACGCGCTGGCGAAAGATTGTACGCCACCTCTTTTTATTTGGACTTTCCCTGTTTCCATGAAAACATCTGTTTCTAAAGGAATGGGGAGTATGTAAACAGTCATTGTTTTTAGTCACATTAACACAAAAGAAAAAGATGCCTCGGGCTCGGGCTGGTCCTGGCTTCAGCCTGGACAGGTCTTCGATGACAATAGATAATCCCCTCCCGTCTCCTCCCATCGTACACAATGGAATATTCCAAGCCTTTGCTTGGTGCAACAAAGACAGCCGCTTGTCTGTTCATTGGGAACTTAGAGAACGGAACGTTTTTTGATAATTTACATACAATTTTTCTGACACCTTTAACGAATAATTATTTAGCCTAAGCCCCGTTTCAGCCACACTAAACCATCGTTTAAGGTCACCCTCCTTGGACAATTTTTTACACGGGTAGGTGGGCCTTGTATTTCTTGAATCTCCAGCTCTTAGCTTTGTATGGACTCATTGATCGTTTACAAACTGTCAGGTCCAAACACTGATGACATCTATTAAACCAACAAGAAGCAAGGAATCAGGCAATGACAGAGTTCAATTTGGCTCAATGAGGAGAGACGTTTGGGGCTGCACACTCAGTTACAATCTCCCACCACACTCTAATTATGACAAAGTAAAGCTTGTTTTGTTTTTTTTGTTCTTAACCTGCTTGTCTGGACTCATGGGCATGTCTACACTAAGCCGGATAACCCCTTAAACGAATAATTATTTAGCCGAAGCCCCGTTTCAGCCACGCTAAACCATTGTTTAAGGTCCCACCTCCTCGGACAAATTTTTACAAGGGTAAGTGCGCCGTGTATTTCTTGAATCTCCGGCCCTTAGCTTTGTATGGACTCATTGATCGTTTACAAACTGTCAGGTTTGAACACTGATGACATCTATTAAACAGACAAGAAGCAAGGAATCATGCAGAGACAGAGTTCAATTTGGCTCAATGAGGATAGACGTTCAATCAATCAATATTTATTTATATAGTCCTAAATCACAAGTGTCTCAAAGGGCTGCACAAGCCACGACTACATCCTTGGTTCAGAGCCCACAAAAGGGCAAGGAAAAACTCACAACCCAGTGGGATGTCAATGTGAATGACTATGAGAAACTTTGGAGGGGGCCGCAGATGCGGTTGACCCCCCAACCCCCATCTAGGAGAGACCGGATGCAATGGATGTCAAGTGGGTCTAGCATAATATTGTGAAAGTCCAGTCCATAGTGGATCTAACATAATAGTGAGAGTCCAGTCCATAGTGGATCTAACATAATAGTGAGAGTCCAGTCCATAGTGGATCTAACATAATAGTGAGAGTCCAGTCCATAGTGGACCTAACATAATAGTGAGAGTCCAGTCCATAGTGGATCTAACATTATAATGAGAGTACAGTCCATAGTGGATCTAACATAATAGTGAGAGTCCAGTCCATAGTGGATCTAACATAATAGTGAGAGTCCAGTCCATAGTGGATCTAACATAATAGTGAGTGTCCAGTCCATAGGGGATCTAACATAATAGTGTAAGAGTCCAGTCCATAGTGGATCTAACATAATAGTGAGAGTCCAGTCCATAGTTGGACCAGCAGGAGACCATCCCGAGCGGAGACGGGTCATCAGCGCAGAGATCTCCCCAACTGACGCACAGGCGAGTGATCCACCCCGGGTCCCGACTCTGGACAGCCAGCACTTCATCCATGGCTACCGGACCACAAGGGAGAGGGGGGAAGAGGAGAAAATAAAATAAACGGCAGATCAACTGGTCTAAAAAGGGGGTCTATTTAAAGGCTAGAGTATGCAAATGAGTTTTAAGATGGGACTTAAATGCTTCTACTGAGGTAGCATCTCTAACTGTTACCGGGAGGGCATTCCAGAGTACTGGAGCCCGTATAGAAAACGCTCTATAGCCCGCAGACTTTTTTTGGGCTCTGGGAATTACTAAAAAGCCGGAGTTCTTTGAACGCAGATTTCTTGCCGGGACATATGGTACAATACAATCAGCAATGGGGCTGCACACTCAGTTACAATCTCCCACCACGCTCTAAGGTCCAGACCCACGTGCTCCTCTGTTTATTTGGGAGGTCCCTGGTTACATCACTGAGGCTGCTTCTGACGGAAAGGGGGGTAATTTCAGCAGCCCCGGTTGGACACAATATATGATTATTCAGAAATGCAAATGTGCTGACATTTGTGATATCGCCCTGTCTCTGCTTTGTCTGCATCGTGGTACTCGATGTTCTGGACACAAACACTGATAAGAGACGACTGCAATCCAAGATTGCAAGTTGTCCCTTTGCACGGATAGAAAAGTACAACTTCAGCACAATTGATAATAACTATGGCAACGGCCTTTAAGCATAAGAGTTGTGTGATAACTTACACATAATTATTCTAACACAAACTGAGTTCGGAGAGGAAGTGACGTCAGAAAGAACGCGCCACAGCCAGCTTCATAATAAAGCGGTTTCGTAACTCGGAGCTAACCACTGGAAATATGGAGGCGAGTCATCCAGACATGCTCGTGTTTCTCATTCTTCTACATGTACAGACGCTTGTGGAAATCACACATGAATACCTTAAGATTGCAGCTATTTGGGATACAACACTTCTCAGACGGCAAGAGAACTTTCCAATGTCCAGGTCAGCTGTGATTCTACTTAGCGAAAAACTTTTTAAGGGGGGAGGAATATATTTATAGCTAGAATTCACTGAAATTCAAGTATTTCTTATATATATATACAGTATATATATATATATATATATATATATATGTATATATATATATATATATATATATATATATATATATATATATATATATATATATATATATATATATATATATATATATATATATATATATATATATATATATATATATATATATATATATATAAATAAAATAAATACTTGACTTTCAGTGAATTCTAGCTATATACACTACCGTTCAAAAGTTTGGGGTCACATTAAAATGTCCTTATTTTTCAATGAAGATAACTTTAAACTAGTCTTAACTTTAAAGAAATACACTCTATACCAGGGGTCACCAACCTTTTTGAAAGCAAGAGCTACTTCTTGGGTACTGATTAATGCGAAGGGCTACCAGTTTGATACACACTTAAATAAATTGCCAGAAATAGCCAATTTGCTCAATTTACCTTTAACTCTATGTTATTATTGTTATTGGAAAGATAGGAACAGGTTTGGGGGTGGGGTGGCTATTTATGTTCAGAATCATTTATCTATCAAAGTGCGCAATGATTTGATGAGGGAGAGTATTGAAGCTATTTGTGTGCAGGTCTATCTGCCTTATTTGAAACCAATTATAGTATGCTGTTTCTATAGGCCTCCTAGTGCTGATGCTCTGTATCTGAAGGAGTTATGTGAGATGTTTGACAGGATATCAGATGCGAATAGAGAAATCTATTTACTGGGTGATATGAATGTTGACTGGCTGGGACAGGGGTGTACAAACAAAAATAAGTTACTATCCATTTTAAATGCTTGCAATCTGTCCCAAATTGTTGCCCCTCCCACGAGAATAGGTAGTAATAGTGATGGTATTATTATAGCTACATGCATTGATCATATTTATACAAATGTTCCGGACCAATGCTCCAAAGCAGTCTCGGTTCCTGTAGGTTTTACTGACCACAATATAATATCTGTCACTAGAAAGACAAGGGTTCCTAAACCTAAAGCGAAAATTATTTTTACAAGGTCTTATAAGAGATTTGATGAAGAATGTTTTATTGATGAAATATCCTGTTTAAATTGGAACGAGGTGTGCAGTGAGGAAGACCCTGAGGCTGCACTGGACTTATTTATGTTAATGTACATGAGTGTTGTGGACAAGCATGCCCCTTTGAAGAAGTTTTCTGTCAAAACTAAGTCTGCCCCATGGATTGATAATGGACTTAGAGGTTTAATGACAGAAAGAGACATGGCTAAAAAAGCCTCCGTCAACTCTGGTTTAATTGATGACAGGCATAAGTACTGTTCCTTAAGAAACCAGGTCACAAAGTTAAACAAACTGAAAAAAAGGGAATATTACAAACAGAGGTTATATGATGTGAGATATGATAGCAAAAACTTATGGAATGTTTTGAATGAAATCATGGGTAGAAAGAACAATGTCTGTACACCTTTTGTGGAATCAAATGGGTTGGTACTCACTAAGCCATGTGACATTGCCAATCATTTTAATAACTATTATGTTGACAAGGTATCTCAATTAAGGCATGGTATGCATATATCCAATAACAACAAATCAGCTGACCTCATTAGGAATATTATAATGGATAATAAGGACTGTGAATTCAATTTTCATCAGGTTGAAGTCAGTGAGGTTGAGAGGTTACTACACTCTCTTCCTGACAACAAAGTAGCTGGTGTAGACAACCTGGATAGTAAATTACTGAAAATGACTGCTGGTATCATATCAGTGCCTGTTTGTCATATTTTTAATAAATGTTTACAAGTGGGCCTGTGTCCAAAGATATGGAAGGTGGCTAAGGTTACTCCTCTACATAAGGGTACCAAATTGGCTTTCAATGAGGGCAATTCTAGACCAATAAGCATCCTACCTGGGTTATGTCAAATACTGGAGAAATGTGTGTATGCACAAATTCAAGCTTACTTTCAATCAAATGGGCTAGCAACTGATTCTCAACATGCATATAGAACGGGCCACTCTACGTCCACGGCTCTTATACAAATGACGGACGATTGGCTTAATGCTATAGATAATTCTATGTTGGTTGGAGCTGTGCTGTTAGATTTTAGTGCTGCATTTGACATGATTGACCACTCTCTTTTAATTGAGAAACTTAAATGTTATGGTTTTAATACTTCAAGTTTAATGTGGATACAGAGTTATTTGTCCTCAAGATCACAACAGGTGTATCTTAATGGCAGCTTGTCTAATAGCAGAAGTTTGGATTGTGGTGTTCCACAGGGAAGTTGCCTAGGACCTTTACTTTTTTCTATATTCACCAATGATTTACCGGTACCTTGGGCTACCGGGCGTGCAAGATTGGTTCTTTATGCTGATGATGCAACCTTATATCATGCTGCACCATCATGCAGTGTACTTAATGTAGTATTGAGTGAGGAACTAAAAGCTGTGCATGACTGGACAGTATGTAACAGACTTGTCCTTAACACCTCAAAAACAAAAAGTATTATATTGGGGACTAGGCAAGGGTTATCTTGTGACCCAAAGTTGGATTTGAGGCTAGGTATTTCAACAGTTCAACAGGTCAGAAGTGCCAAGCTCCTTGGAGTGATGCTGGACTGCACTCTATCCTGGTCAAATCATATCAGTGATATAGTTACAAAGATGGGAAGGGCTGTTGGTATTTCCAGGAAATGTGCTGGTTTTGCTGATCCACCTCTTCTTTGTCAAATTGTTAAGAGTTTAGTCTTGTGTCATATTGACTATTGTTCTACAGTCTGGGCGTCTGCTGCAAGTGGTGAGATCAGTAAGCTCCAGATTGTCCAGAATAGGGCAGCAAGGCTGGTTCTTGGTTGTTCACTAAGAACCAATGTGAACCAAATGCATGCTTCTCTTTCCTGGCTAACAGTGCAGAACAGGTTGTTGGCTAATACTCTTATATTGTTCAAATCAGTAACCGGTAGTAAAACTCCTGCTTTTCTCATGGCCCAAATAGTTCACAGTAGCACTATACATAATCACAATACCAGGGCATCCAGTGAGGGGCATTTTGTACTCCCTCGTCCCAGGAAGAATGCTTTGCGGAAATCTTTTATTTATAGATCTTTATCGCTCTGGAATAACCTGCCTCGAATTCTCACCAGCTTTGAAAGTAAACAGGTTTTTAAAAAGAGAGTAATATTTTATCTGAGTTTTTAAATTAGTTTGCTCATTGATGATTTGTTTGTTATATTTATATGGTAATTATTATTCTGTGACTGTAAATTGTTTGCTTGTTTTTTTATTGATGCTTTTATTTTTTTTCTGTATTGTGTAGTTATAATTATATGCTTTTACTTGTAATTGTATTGAATTGTGGACCCCAGGAAGACTAGTGGGTTGTTGAGGCAACCAGCTAATGGGGATCCTTAATAAAAATCAAATCAAAAATCAATTATTAATAATTAATGATATGTACACTTAATTGAACGGTTTAAAAGAGGAGAAAACACGAAAAAAATGACAATTACATTTTGAAACATAGTTTATCTTCAATTTCGACTCTTTAAAAATTTAAAATTCAACCGAAAAAAAAGAAGAGAAAAACTAGCAAATTCGAATCTTTTTGAAAAAATTAAAAAAATAATTTATGGAACATCATTAGTAATTTTTCCTGATTAAGATTAATTTTAGAATTTTGATGACATGTTTTAAATAGGTTAAAATCCAATCTGCACTTTGTTAGAATATATAACAAATTGGACCAAGCTATATTTCTAACAAAGACAAATCATTATTTCTTCTAGATTTTCCAGAACAAAAATTTTAAAAGAAATTCAAAAGACTTTGAAATAAGATTCAAATTTGATTGTACAGATTTTCTAGATTTTCCAGAATAATTTTTTTGAATTTTAATCATAATACATTTTAAGAAATATTTCACAAATATTCGTCGTCGAAAAAACAGAAGCTAAAATGAAGAATTAAATTAAAATGTATTTATTATTCTTTACAATTAAAAAAAAAAAATTACTTGAACATTGATTTAAATTGTCAGTAAAGAAGAGGAAGGAATTTAAAAGGTAAAAATGTATATGTGTTTAAAAATCCTAAAATCATTTACGGTTGTATTTAAAATATTTTCTTCGATTTTCAAATTCTATTTGAGTTTTGTCTCTCTTAGAATTAAAAATGTCGGGCAAACGAGACCAGCTTGCTAGTAAATAAATACAATTTAAAAAATAGAGGCAGCTCACTGGTAAGTGCTGCTATTTGAGCTATTTTTAGATCAGGCCAGCGGGCTACTCATCTGGTCCTTACGGGCTACCTGGTGCCCGCGGGCACCGCGTTGGTGACCCCTGCTCTATACATTGCTAATGTGGTAAATGACTATTCTAGCTGCAAATGTCTGGTTTTTGGTGCAATATCTACATAGGTGTGTAGAGGCCCATTTCCAGCAACTATCACTCCAGTGTTCTAATGGTACAATGTGTTTGCTCATTGGCTCAGAAGGCTAATTGATGATTAGAAAACCCTTGTGCAATCATGTTCACACATCTGAAAACAGTTTAGCTCGTTACAGAAGCTACAAAACTGACCTTCCTTTGAGCAGATTGAGTTTCTGGAGCATCACATTTGTGGGCTCAATTAAACGCTCAAAATGGCCAGAAAAAGAGAACTTTCATCTGAAACTCGACAGTCTATTCTTGTTCTTAGAAATGAAGGCTATTTCACTAAATTGTTTGGGTGACCCCAAACTTTTGAACGGTAGTGTACATATGTATTTTACTCTATATATACATATAAATAAAATAAATACATGAATTTCAGTGTTCATTTATTCACACATATACACACATAACACTCCTCTACTCATTGTTGTATTTGAAAGTGCAATGCTTTGCAGCCAGTAGCACAGCCTTTGAAGGCAGTGTAATATTCTGGGTTGGAGTCAATAACCAGGCGAGGTGACGAAGTTGCGTCTCTTTACTTCATACTTCAGAACCGACTCCCACACTTCCCGTCAGGGTGCGCAATACAACGTAAACCGTTGACCAACCAAAAACTAACCACAGAACACTATACCCAACATTCACCAGGAGATGGCAACAAACAACTTAGATCACGCTATTACAGGCAGCATCTGTGAAATGTAATTTGCAGGAAAGGAGTGAGTTTAGGGTTGAATTGTCCATCCTCGTTCTATTCTCTGTCACTCGTCGTCACCATGACTATCTCTTCTTCATCTCCTTCTTGTTGTGTGTGCAGTTGTGCACTCACCAAAAGCCGTAGATGTTATAACGTGTTTATATGAAGGAAAAAAGGACGTGACGACAGGCTGTCCTCACTCAGGTCCACACGGACCTGGAGGGGGCGTGCCTTAAAGGCCTACTGAAAGCCACTACTACCGACCACGCAGTCTGATAGTTTATATATCAATGATGAAATCTTAACATTATAACACATGCCAATACGGCCGGGTTAACTTATAAAGTGACATTTTAAATTTTCCGCTAAACTTCCGGTTCGAAACGCCTCTGAGGATGACGTATGCGCGTGACGTAGACCGGGGAACACGGGTATGCCTTCCACATTGAAGCCAATACGAAAAAGCTCTGTTTTCATTTCATAATTCCACAGTATTCTGGACATCTGTGTTCGTGAATCTGTTGCAATCATGTTCATTGCATTATGGAGAAGGAAGCTGAGCAAGCAAAGAAGAAAGTTGTCGGTGCGAAATGGACGTATTTTTCGAACGTAGTCAGCCACAACAGTACACAGCCGGCGCTTCTTTGTTTACATTCCCGAAAGATGCAGTCAAGATGGAAGAACTCGGATAACAGAGACTCTAACCAGGAGGACTTTTGACTTGGATACACAGACGCCTGTAGAGAACTGGGACAACACAGACTCTTACCAGGATTACTTTGATTTGGATGACAAAGACGCAGACGTGCTACTGTGAGTATGCAGCTTTGGCTTTTTTTTGCGTATGTACGTAACTTTTTTAAAATATATAAGCTTTATGAACCTTGGGTTAGGTGAACGGTCTTTTGGGCTGAGTGATTGTGTGTGTTGATCAGGTGTTTGAATTGTATTGGCGTGTTCTATGGAACTAGGAGCTAGCAGAGGAGCTAGGAGCTAGCATAACACGTACTGTACCGTACGTGCGCGTCACGTACGTAACTTTTTAAAAATATATAAGCTTTATGAACCTTGGGTTAGGTAAACGGTCTTTTGGGCTGAGTGATTGTGTGTGTTGATCAGGTGTTTGAATTGTATTGGCGTGTTCTATGGAGCTAGGAGCTAGCAGAGGAGCTAGGAGCTAGCATAACAAACACGCAGGTGTTTTTATGCAGGATTAATTTGTGGCATATTAAATATAAGCCTGGTTGTGTTGTGGCTAATAGAGTATATATATGTCTTGTGTTTATTTACTGTTGTAGTCATTCCCAGCTGAATATCAGGTCACCCCCGGCTCTCACAGCATCTTCCCTATCTGAATAGCTTCAACTCCCCACTAGTCCTTCACTTGCACTTTACTCATCCACAAATCTTTCATCCTCGCTCAAATTAATGGGGAAATTGTCGCTTTCTCGGTCCGAATCTCTCTCACTTCATGCGGCCATCATTGTAAACAATAGGGAACTTTGCGTATATGTTCAACTGACTACGTCACGCTACTTCCGGTAGGGGCAAGCCTTTTTTTTTATCAGATACCAAAAGTTGCAATCTTTATCGTCGTTGTTCTATACTAAATCCTTTCAGGAAAAATATGGCAATATCGCGAAATGATCAAGTATGACACATAGAATAGATCTGCTATCCCCGTTTAAATTAAAAAAATTCATTTCAGTAGGCCTTTAAGTCTGACTGGAAATCGGGAGAAATTCGGGAGAATGGTTGTCCCGGGAGATTTTCGGGAGAGGCACTGAAATTCGGGAGTCTCCCGGAAAAATCGGGATGGTGAGGAAGTATGGTTTAAGACCCCCTCCCACCCTCTGTCAGCCAGCGCAACGCGACCTAGTACGCATGCGCGGAAAATGTGCACGTCATAGTCACCTCTAGTGTTGCTTTGTGTGCACGTTCTTAAATGTAACTTATCTGAACAACATCCAGTGTTGTGGTATTTCAATGAACTGGAATCCAGTGTGCTGTGGGGCCCTATGGTAGTGAATCACACCTGAGACATCATACATTAATCAAATCTCTATTGGACACGTAAACAATGTGATAGAACATTTCACATTAATCAATCTAGGGATCTAGATATCTGGTCAGGACACTCCTCACTCTTTTGCCTTCACCTTCATTGTCCATTCCTTTTTGGTGACTTTATATACTCTGGACCTAGACGTTGAGTCCGCGACATACATGGCGGACAATAACTGATACAGTCTGCTTTGCCAGTCCAAATGCATTCACCGTTTTCTGTAGTCTTCCCTCGACGGCCAGGTAATACAAAGCACACGCTACCTTTTTTTAATCACATCCACGGGAGCCCGCGTTCTCGTTGTCTCTCCTTCGACAAAGTTTTTCGCTAAGTACAATCACAGCTGACCTGGACATTCGGCAGTAGATTTGATCATGCATATGAATTTTAATTAGAGAAATAATAATAATAGAGCATTCAGTTTCCTCCAGGTGTGGAGGCGAGTGTTCTCCATAATGTGCCACTCAATCCACACTTCCTCGGGAGGAGGATTATAGTGCTGTTGACACAAAGCGGCACCTCACACACATGGTGAACTACGACTTGTCATCCCATTAGCTGACCATGGACCACGCAGGCCAACACACAAACACTGTGAGTCACCTCAGACCACTAATGGGCAACATCTAGTATGCTGTAGGCTGCATCTTTCCATCAGTGTGATGAACCTTGGTCGTCAGGTAAGTTACAAGCATCTCGACTTCGGACGAAACTGCACCACCTCACGTACGGTGAGGCTCTTTGGCGTTTTATTCAAATGCATTTTCATATGCTCTCATCAGTGTTAATACATGCTGCTCAAATGTTGTCAAATACTTCTTAGTAGGGTTGGCAAGTTTCACTGCAATAAGGCACTTTTGGTAGCCATCCACAAGCTTCTGCTTGAGTTTTTGACCACTCCTCTTGACAAAATTGGTGCAGTTCAGCTAAATGTGTTGGTTTTCTGACATGGACTTGTTTCTTCAGCATTGTCCTCACATTCAAGTCAAGACTTTGGGAAGGCCATTCTAAAACCTTCATTCTAGCCTGATTTAGCCATTCCTTTACCACTTTTGATTATCCTGTTGGAACACCCAACTGCGCCCAAGACCCAACCTCCGGGCTGATGATTTTAGCTTGTCCTGAAGAATTTGGAGGTAATCCTCCTTTTTCATTGTCCCATTTACTCTCTGTAAAGCACCAGTTCCATTAGCAGCAAAACAGGCCCAGAGCATAATACTACCACCACCATGCATGACGGTAGGCTTGGTGTTCCTGGGATTAAAGGCCTCACCTTTTCTCCTCCAAACATATTGCTGGGTATTGTGGCCAAACAGCTCCATTTTTGTTTCATCTGACATCACATGGACAAAGCTAAGACTTTCTAAAGGTAAAGGAATGGCTAAATCAGGCTAGAATCAAGGTTTTAGAATTAAAGTGAGAAAAGGTGAGGCCTTTAATCCCAGGAACACCACACCTACCGTCAAGCATGGTGGTGGTAGTATTATGCTCTGGGTCTGTTTTGCTGCCAATGGAACTGGTGCTTTACAGAGAGTAAATGGGACAATGAAAAAGGAGGATTACCTCCAAATTCTTCAGGACAAGCTAAAATTGTGAACAGGAAGTGAACAAAAAGTTTTGCAACTGTTATGTAAAGAAAAGGGGTAGGATTAAATAAGCTCTGCTTCTTCCTACTCCTTTTCGAACATGTTGAAAAGAAACTGGAAATTGTGATGTATCATGTTGTATGCTTGCATGTTCGAAATAAACTCAAACTCAAACTCAAACTCAAACTCAAAATCATGAGCCCGGAGGTTGGGTCTTGGGCGCAGTTGGGTGTTCCAACAGGACAATGACCCCAAACACACATCAAAAGTGGTAAAGGCTGAATCGGGCTAGAATTAAGGTTTTAGAATGGCCTTCCCAAAGTCCTGACTTAAATGTGTGGACAATGCTGAAGAAACAAGTCCATGTCAAAAAAACAACACATTTAGCTGAACTGCACCAATTTTGCCAAGAGGAGTGGTCAAAAATTCAAGCAGAAGCTTGTGGATGGCTACCAAAAGCGCCTTATTGCAGTGAAACTTGCCAAGGGACATGTAAGCAAATATTAACATTGCTCTATGTATACTTTTGACCCAACACATTTGCTCACATTTTCAGTAGACCCATAATAAATTCATAAAATTCCTGGGACAAATGGTGAACCATGTGCCTCTCAATCCTTTCCATCGAGGACGTGGAAGACATCTACCTATTTGGAACCATGATCGCGGGGCACCTGCTGATTGGGCTGGGCATTGCTCTGGTGTATGGTCAAATTCGTAAGACGATGGCAGCCACTCAAGGAGCCCAAAGGCTGTTCGTCGCAATGGACGGATTGGGCCGGGCTGTGGGAACACAGACTGTGGGAACACAGACTGTGGCGTTTTCTGAACTGAATCGCAAGATGGATCACATCATGGAGAAGCTGGCTATAAAGGAAGGTTTGGATATGAGAGCCAGCATGGACGAATAGAACAGACAAGTCATTTTTAATGCCTGTTCGAGAAAAAACAAAAATCCTTATCTACGATTTGACTCCCTCGAATGGTCTTGAGGACAAGAACCGGCTGTTCTGTAATCATCCCCTGAGGAATTTCAAAGATGGACGCTTTTTGACCTCCCTCCCTCCTCAACGACACCTGGGAGTCGAACTTTGCTTGCATTGCATGCAGAACGACTCTGGGTTTATGAACATTTACACTTCACCCAAAGACAATGGGCATATATACAAACATACTCCCCACCCCCATCCAACGCCCCTCACCACCACTGCTTAATTCCTCTTCGGGGTGATGGACGGCTAGTAGCACTTTATAGCAGCAGAGCCCCAAATCCCCCACCCTCTGTTGGGAGTTGTTGTGATTATATGTAACATGTTTATGTGTGCTATGCTAAATGAGGTTTTTTCCCTTGGACTCAGTCTGGACCCCCTCCTGAGGGTCCAGCCTTAGACTGATATTTTTTACTCTTTCCCAATATCACCTTTTTCCCACCTTTTTTAAGGAGCGCCCTAAGCATACTTGCCAACCCTCCCGGTTTTACTGGGAGACTCCCGGAATTCAGCGCCTCTCCCGATAACCTCCCGGCAGAAATGTTCTCCCGATAAACTCCCGGAATTCAGCCGGAGCTGGAGGCCACGCCCCCTCCAGCTCAATGCGGACCTGAGTGGGGACAGCGGCGACAGTCTGTTTTCACGTCCGTTTTCCCACGATATAAACAGCGTGCCTGCCCAATCACGTTATAACTGTAGAATGATCGAGGGCGAGTTCTTGGTTTCTTATGTGGGTTTACAGGGCCTTCTCTGTGGTCGGCCCTAAGCTCTGGAACACTGCCCCTCCATGTTCAAACTGCTTCCACAGTGGAGTGTTTTAAGTCTCGTCTTAAGACCCACTTTTATTCTTTGGCTTTTAACACTACGTGAGTTGTGTGGTCTTCTGTCCTCTGTTGTCCTCTGTGTTTTTTTTTATAAATGTTGATGTCTATTTTACTGTTTTAATTGGTTTTACCCTTTAAAATCGTTTTTAATCATATGTATTTTTTATATTGTTTTTGTATTGGTTTTCTATTCACTTATTCGTTGTTTTTATTCAGTCATTGGTGTAGCATAATATTGTTTTTAATATTGTTTTTAATATTGTTTTTAACATGGCTATGCAGCACTTTGGAAACATTCTTGTTGTGTAAATGTGCTATATAAATCAAGTGGATTGGATTGGATTGGATTTATTGTTAGGCAGTTTCATTAACGTCCTCCCAGCGCGGTAACAACACACAACAACAGCAGTCACGTTTTTGTCTACCGTAAAGCAGTTCGTCTGCCGTAAACAGCAATGTTGTGACACTCTTAAACAGGACAATACTGCCATCTACTGGATAGCCTCCGGAACACTGAAATTCAAGTATTTATTTTATTTATATGTATAATAAAATAAATATATATATATATATATATATATATATATATATATATATATATATATATATATATATATATATATATATATATATATATATATATATATATATATATATATATTTATTTTATTATACATTATACATATAAATAAAATAAATACTTGAATTTCAGTGTTCCGGAGGCTATCCAGTAGATATATATATATATATATATATATATATATATATATATATATATATATATATATATATATATATATATATATACTGGATAGCCTCCGGAACACTGAAATTCAAGTATTTATTTTATTTATATGTATAATAAAATAAATACTTGAATTTCAGTGTTCCGGAGGCTATCCAGTAGATGGCAGTATTCTCCTGTTTAAGAGTGTATATATATATATATATATATATATATATATATATATATATATATATATATATATATATATATATATATATATATATATACTACCGTTCAAAAGTTTGGGGTCACATTGAAATGTCCTTATTTTTGAAGGAAAAGCACTGTACTTTTCAATGAAGATAACTTTAAACTAGTCTTAACTTTAAAGAAATACACTCTATACATTGCTAATGTGGTAAATGACTATTCTAGCTGCAAATGTCTGGTTTTTGGTGCAATATCTACATAGGTGTGTAGAGGCCCATTTCCAGCAACTATCACTCCAGTGTTCTAATGGTACAATGTGTTTGCTCATTGGCTCAGAAGGCTAATTGATGATTAGAAAACCCTTGTGCAATCATGTTCACACATCTGAAAACAGTTTAGCTCGTTACAGAAGCTACAAAACTGACCTTCCTTTGAGCAGATTGAGTTTCTGGAGCATCACATTTGTGGGCTCAATTAAACGCTCAAAATGGCCAGAAAAAGAGAACTTTCATCTGAAACTCGACAGTCTATTCTTGTTCTTAGAAATGAAGGCTATTCCACAAAATTGTTTGGGTGACCCCAAACTTTTGAACGGTAGTGTGTGTCTATATATATATATATATATATATATATATATATATATATATATATATATATATATATATATATATATATATATATATATATATATATATATATATATATATATATATATATATATATGAAATATGTATGAAATACTCCAGTTGGTGAATTCTAGCTGTAAATATACTCCTCCCCTCTTAACCACGCCCCCGCCCCACCCCCGACCACGCCCCCCAAGCCTCCACCCCCCCACCTCCCGGAATCGGAGGTCTCAAGGTCTGCAAGTATGGCCGTAAGTGGCTGATCCGTCGGCGGTCCCGTCTTGTCTCCCTGTAACGTATGTCTGCTCTTAGTGGGACTGTACGGAAAATGTCATTTCAGTTCTTATGTGTCTTGTACATGTTAAAAAATGGACAATAATAAAGCATCTTGAATCTTGAATCTTGTAAAAACCAACAACATCAATGTGACTCGGGTCATGAAAGCTAAAATGCTGAAAGGACAGAAGTGCTGTCATGTCTAACTATTAGAAGATCCAAGACTACATACCCCTAAAAGATGCACAGTAGACTGAAGACTATTTCTCACATTTTTTTGATTCGGTCATTACATATTCCCTCAGTGGTCAGAGAACATTCGTAACTCAGCAGTTCGGTCTCAATATACAGGAATGAAGTCATTATTTCCCCCAGATAAAAAATTGGAAGGTATGGTGTTTTTTTTTTTTTTTTTCCTTTGAAAGAAAGTAAACTAGAGATAGAATTGACCTTAATAATATTTCTCTCAGTCCGGGTATTTTCAGTATTCCGTCGGAGGATTTGATAAAAGGATTATGCAACCAGCTTTGTGCGGCCAATGTCAAATCTGGCTCCGGCGGTAGAGCTGTTGGATGAAATAATTCTTGTTTCCTTTCTGCCGACCCAGCAGTCCTCTTTGGAGGAAGCAAGAAAAATCAGCGTTCTAGCAGATTTATACACAAGCTTGGACGGGCTGAATATTAAACCAGCTGTTTGTTGTGTTGGTCAAAGTCATAAACCACACAAATAAATACAAATTGAAAAGGCATCTTCGACTAGGACTTGGGTGTTCTAATTATTTTCCAATGTTTTTTTCTGAATAGCAATAGATGTTGTATACATTAACCATTTTGAAGACAACGCCCCTGGCCGTGTTTAACCATAGTGTGGTGTTCAGGTCTGTGGGACCCGTTCTCATTTTCTATTCAAAGAAAAATGATACAATTAATACATTTTTCAAACTGAGACTCACTGACTTTGGCTCATTTTCTGTAAAGAACATATGTCAGAATACATATTTAATGACCGCACACCATACACCCCCCCTACACATTTATATTACATATAAGATGTCCGGGTCCACTGGATCCGGGGCTAATAGAAGTGTGGAAATTGATGTTCCACACACACACACACACAGCAGGCCTAGACAGGAGGAGGACAGAGTGTAGGTACACAGAACGTCAGAGGGTCAAATGTGCGAGAAAATGAGAGCAGACAGTGTTGACAAACAATGTTGCAACACGCACACACACACACACACACACACACACACACACACACACACACACACGCACACACACACAGCAGGCCGAGACAGGAGGAGGACAGAGTGTAGGTACACAGAACGTCAGAGGGTCAAATGTGCGAGAAAATGAGAGCAGACAGTGTTGACACACAATGTTGCAACACACACACACACACAGCAGGCCTAGACAGGAGGAGGACAGAGTGTAGGCACATAGTACATCAGGGGGTCAAATGTGCGAGAAAAAGAGAGCAGACAGTGTTGAAAAACAATGTTGCAACACACACACACACACACACACACACACACACACACACACACAGCAGGCCTAGACAGAAGGAGGACAGAGTGTAGGTACACAGAACATCAGAGGGTCAAATGTGTGAGAAAATGAGAGCAGACAGTGTTGACAAACAATGTTGCAACACACACACACACACACACACACAAACACACACACACACACACAAACACACACACACACACACACACACACACACAGCAGGCTGAGACAGAAGGAGGACAGAGTGTAGGTACACAGAACATCAGAGGGTCAAATGTGCGAGAAAATGAGAGCAGACAGTGTTGACCAACAATGTTGCCACACACACACGCGCACACACACACACACACACACACACACACACACACACACACACACACACACACACACACACACACACACACACACACACACACACAGCAGGCCTAGACAGGAGGAGGACAGAGTGTAGGTACACAGAACATCAGAGGGTCAAATGTGCGAGAAAATGAGAGCAGACAGTGTTGACAAACAATGTTGCAACCTTGTGTGGGAACCGCAGGTGCAGAAACACAAAAGAAGAATCCCTGTGGGATGCAGAAACTGGCAGAGAAATGTTCCGTGCAACATTCATATTGTTGTTACTCGGCCAGCGTTTGTGGGTCTGATGGACCCGTTGCATTTTGTGGCTTTTAATGTCTCACAATCAAACACTTTTATGTTAAAATACTGAACAGATGTTTACCTTATCCCAATAAACATCTGTTCAGTATTTTAACATAAAAGTGTTTGATTGTGAGGCATTAAAAGCCACAAAATGCAACGGGTCCATCAGACCCACAAACGCTGGCTGAGTAACAACAATATGAACATTACACAAGGTTTAAATACTGATTTTCTTTCCAATCCGATACCAAGTAAAATTCCGGTTGGTATTGGCGTTACCAATCCGATACCGATGTATACCTACATTAGTGTTGTCCCGATATCAACATTTTACTACCGGTACCGGTACCAAAATGTATTTAGATACATTTCCATACTTTTCTAAATAAAGGGCACCACAAAAAAATGGCATTATTGGCTTTATTTTAACAAAAAAATCTTACGGTACTGTGGAAGTTGCTTCCTAGCAGTTCCACTGCAGACACGGGCACAAGAGCCAAGCGTGCAGTTTTTTAAGAAAGGTTTTAATGTACATAGGTTTTATAAAAAAGTCTTTCTCCCCCAGAACGTGACTTTTCAGTCACGTCCGTATCCTCTCCCTCCTCCTGCTCCCGGCCGCCTACTGTTAAAGACAACAGATGATTAGATTAACACGTTCCACCTGTGTAGCGGGCCCCTTCCTCTTCCAACATGACTGTGCACCAGTGCACAAGGCAAGGTCCATAAAGACATGGATGACATAGTCTGGTGTGGATGAACTTGACTGGCCTGCACAGAGTCCTGACCTGAAACCCGATAGAACACCTTTGGGATGAATTAGAACGGAGGCCTTTTTTCACCAACATCAGTGTGTGACCTCACCAATGCGCTTTAGGAAGAATGGTGGAAAATTCCTATAAACACACTCCGCAACCTTGTGGACAGCCTTCCCAGAAGAGTTGAAGCTGTAATAGCTGCAAAAGGTGGACCGACATCATATTGAACCCTATGGGTTAGGAATGGGATGGCACTTCATGGTGATATGTGAGTCAAGGCAGGTGACCAAATACTTTTGGTAATATAGTGTACTTGCAAAGTACTACGTCGGTAGGTACGTTAACGGGGCAACATGGTCTTAATTTTCCATGAACCTTGCACTAAATGGGTATTGAATATGATATTTTTTTAGGGACTGTCCGATCGTTGGACACTACTTAAAATCAATATTTTATCCACCTATCCAAAATATGTTTAAATTAATTGACAATACTGCTCATTTAAAAGTCTAGTTTTTGTTAGGCATAGTAAAAAATTGCAGGTCTAGGATTGCGTGGACCCATGGCGTCTTCCGGTACTGATGGTGTAGCGCAGGGGTGTCCAAACTTTTTCCACACGGAAAAATTAAAGCCTGCGGGGGCCATTTTGATATTTTTAATTTTCAAACCATAACAGAATATATGGATTTTGTTTGTTTTTTACCTTTAGGGCTCCCGGGGACCATAAAGGGTCTAAGTCATTAAAATGTTAAAAACAAGTCACATTTTTTTTTAATTTACAGTATATAATGCTTACAGTAAATCTGTACAGTATATCAACTTCAGGATGATATAAAGTTTAAAAAAACAAAAAGGTTTTATGCTTTTTCTGTCAAAGACAACTTAGTTTTTTATAATAAAACTGAAATATGCAGTATTTCCCGCACTGCCCAAAACATTCAGAAAGCAATGTTTGATGTGAAGTAATTAGAGCCTTAAAAATATCAATAATGCAGGACACCAATGATTTTAATTCATTATTATTTTTGAGTAATCACAGTGAAAAGATAAATAAAATCCCATTAAATATATTTGGGATCCAAAAGGTGCCCCACTCAGAAAGTGATACATTTTTATTACTTTTTTTTTAACTTTCAACACTTAAGTTACGAGCTCAACTTCAGATATATCTGTCCATTTTACGTTTGAACTATTATTTTGTTTGTTTTATGCTCTTTTGTCAAATAAAATGTTGATGTTTTTGTATGGCAACCACACAATATATGCAATATTTCCCACATAAAACATTTTAAAGTCAATCAATCAATCAATGTTTATTTATATAGCCCTAAATCACAAGTGTCTCAAAGGGCTGTACAAGCCACAACGACATCCTCGGTACAGAGCCCACATACGGGCAAGGAAAACTCACCCCAGTGGGACGTCAATGTGAATGACTATGAGAAACCTTGGAGAGGACCGCATATGTGGGTAACCCCCCCCCCTCTAGGGGAGACCGAAAGCAATGGATGTCGAGTGGGTCTGACATAATATTGTGAAAGTCCAACACATCAGCGAAAGTCCAGTCCATGGTGGGGCCACCAGGAACCATCCCGAGCGGAGACGGGTCAGCAGCGTAGAGATGTCCCCATCCAATGAACAGGCTAGCGGTCCACCCCGGGTTGGGAGCAGAGTAGAAAAGAAAAGAAACGGCAGATCAACTGGTCTAAAAAGGGGGTCTATTTAAAGGCTAGAGTATACAAATGAGTTTTAAGATGAGACTTAAATGCTTCTACTGAGGTAGCATCTCTAACTGTTACCGGGAGGGCATTCCATAGTATTGGAGCCCGAATAGAAAACGCTCTATAGCCCGCAGACTTTTTTTGGGGCTCTGGGAATCAATAATAAGCCGGAGTTCTTTGAACGCAGATTTCTTGCCGGGACATATGGTACAATACAATCGGCAAGATAGGCAGGAGCTTGACCGTGTAGTATTTTATACGTAAGTAGTAAAACCTTAAAGTCGCATCTTAGGTGCACAGGAAGCCAGTGCAGGTGAGCCAGTATAGGCGTAATATGATCAAACTTTCTTGTTTTTGTCAAAAGTCTAGCAGCCGCATTTTGTACCAACTGTAATCTTTTAATGCTAGACATAGGGAGGCCCGAAAATAAAACGTTACAGTAATCGAGACGAGATGTAACGAACGCATGGATAATGATCTCAGCATCGTTTGTGGACAAAATGGAACGAATTTTAGCGATATTACGGAGATGAAAGAAGGCCGTTTTAGTAACACTCTTAATGTGTGACTCAAACGAGAGAGTTGGGTCGAAGATAATACCCAGATTCTTTACCGAGTCTCCTTGTGTAATTGTTTGGTTGTCAAATGTTAAGGTGGTATTATTAAATAGATGTCGGTGTTGAGCAGGACCGATAATCAGCATTTCCGTTTCTTAGCGTTGAGTTGCAAAAAGTTAGCAGACATCCATTGTTTAATTTCATTAAGACACGCCTCCAGCTGACTACAGTCCGGCGTGTTGGTCAGCTTTAGGGGCATGTAGAGTTGGGTGTCATCAGCATAACAGTGAAAGCTAACACCGTATTTGCGTATAATGTCACCCAGCGGCAGCATGTAAATACTAAAGAGTGCAGGGCCAAGAACCGAACTCTGGGGAACTCCGCACGTTACCTTGACATTGTTTTGGGAGACACACTGCATCCTGTCAGTAAGATAAGAGTTAAACCAAGACAAGGCTAAGTCTGTCATCCCAATACGCGTTTTGATACGCTGTAATAAAATATTATGATCAACAGTATGGAAAGCGGCGCTAAGATCAAGAAGCAGCAACATAGATGAAGCATCAGAATCCATCGTTAGCAATAGATCATTAGTAATTTTTGCGAGGGCTGTCTCCGTAGAGTGATTTGCCCTGAAACCGGATTGAAAAGGTTCACAGAGATTGTTAGACGCTAAGTGTTCATTTAGCTGCTGTGCAACAATTTTTTCGAGGATTTTCGAGATAAACGGAAGGTGGGACACCGGCCGGTAGTTTACCATGAGGTCAGGATTGAGGTTAGGTCTTTTGAGTAGAGGATGAATAACCGCTTTTTTGAATGCTAGGGGAACAGTGCCAGAGGAAAGTGATAAGTTTATAATATTTAACACTGATGGACCTAATAATACAAAAAAGCTCCTTGATAAGTTTCCCAGGAATTGGGTCAAGTAAACATGTTGTTTGTTTTATCCCATTTACACATTTTAACAATTCCTCCAATGTTATTTCATCAAAGAGGGAGAAACTATTTTGGAGGGCGGTATCCGTCGTATATACAGTCGTATCTGTGTTAATAGAACCCAGTTGTAGCTGAGATGCATTGTCTTTAATCTCTTTTCTGATGAGTTCAATTTTCTTATTAAAGAAATTCATAAAGTCATCTGCTGAGTGGGTGGAGCTACTGGGAGGAGTCCCTTGTTGGGTTAGCGATGCTACTGTACTAAACAGAAATTTAGGATCATTTTTGTTGAGGTGGATGAGATTTGAGTAATATTTGGCTTTAGCTGAGGTAAGCATGCATTTATAAGTTATTAAACTATCACTCCATGCTTGATGGAAAACCTCAAGTTTAGTCGCACGCCATTTGCGTTCCAGCTTTCTACATGATCATTTCTGGGCTTTAGTTTCTTCTGTAAACCATGGGGTACGCCTTTTAGGGGCCCTTTTTAGCTTTAGCGGTGCTACACTATCAATGGTGTCGCGCAGGGCGTCGTTAAAGTTGTTAGTGAGGTTATCAATAGAGCCCACATAATTTGGGAATGGTGCCATTACCGAAGGCAGTAGGTCAGTAAGAGTCGTCGTCGTGGCAGCATTAATGTTGCGGCTGCTATAGTAGTTATTATTATTATTATTAGTTTGTTGACAATGAGTCAGAACTTCGAATTTTATAAGGTAATGATCGGACATTACTTTAGTGTACGGGAGTATCGTAACTTTGGAGGTGGTGACACCCCTGACGAGCACTAGATCTATCGTATTACCGTTGCGATGCGTGGGTTCATTTATTATTAGTGTAAGACCACAGCTATCAATTATAGTCTGGAGCGCCACGCATGGAGGGTCCGATGGGGTATTCATATGGATGTTAAAGTCTCCCATTATGATTATATTGTCGCCGTGCGTCACTAGATCAGCAACGAACTCTGAAAATTCATTGATAAAGTCCGAATAGGTCCCTGGGGGGCGGTATATGACAGCCAGGTGCAGAGGCAGCGGTGTGACAAACCTCATAGTAAGCACCTCAAACGAGTTATATTTATTATTTAGGTCCGAGGTAAGGCTAAAGTTTTTGTTGTATATTAGTGCAACACCCCCACCCCTTTTAATGGGACGGGCAATATGCGTTCCCGTATAGCCAGGAGGAGACGCCTCACCCAGCGCAAAAAATTCGTCTGGTTTGAGCCAGGTCTCGGCTAATTACTTCATTAACTAATAACGTTTTGGAAGACAATGATCTTATGTTTAAAAAGCCCATATTATAGGTAGTGGGCTGTTTTGAGGAGTTTTTGTTGAAAGTATCCGTAGTAGCAATATTAATAATGTTACGTTTATTATGCGTAGTGCACTTTAAATAATTTCGACCATATCTAGGAATTGATATGACAGGAATTTTTAGATTGTTTGCCACCTCAGTAAAATGCATGTCCACCTCTGACGCAGAAAAAACATTATGTGAGTTGTATATTATTCTAAGAGAATTGCTATGTGTGCAGGGATTACCCAGCCTGGCACTGGCTAGTTCTAGCTTAACAGACTCCTTATTAGCGCTTCTTTGAGGATTAGCATTAAGCTTTTTTGTTAGCCCCGCTAACAACAACGCCTTTAGCTTTGCTGTTAGCCCCGCCCGACATCCCCGCTTCTGCTTCCGAGCACACCGCTTACGTCTCTTTCGTTGACGGTCCCCGCTGGTAGTGGACGCCGCTGCTTCAAAGGCCACTGCTGGATGTAGCTCGCGAAGAATTCCCAAGCTAGCGAGTAGGTCCACCGTACACGCATCTTTCAGCCCAAAATGGCCCGATCTCTCCACATCCAGAATCGTAAGTCGGTCGTAAGTGATCACGGAGTGAACACGCTGTGAGCCAGCCATGAAATTGACTGAATTGACGGGTATTTTTGCCAAATCGGTCTACACTTCCAAGAGCGCCTGCAAGAAGCTGCCTGCAAGAAGCTGCCGCCGTGAAGCGCCGCCATCTTGAAAAAAGTGAAATATTTGAAATATTTGGAGCCTTGAATAGGTCAATAATTCATTATAACGTTGATTTTTTTTTTTTTGGAGCAATGGCAAAAAAAGAAAAAAAGAAAGATAGACAAAAGAAAAAAAAAGCCTGCATGGTAGCTTTGTGTCAACTTTGCAACTTTTTCTAGTTAGATTTCACCTCATTCCACTTTTTGTAATGTTTATTTTTTATTTTTGCAATAGCATTTCCAGAATGTGTGGCGGGCCGGTAAACAATTAGCTGCGGGCCGCAAATTGCCCCCGCGCCTCACTTTGGACACCCCTGGTGTAGCGACAGCCACAACCAGTGATAAAATGTAAGGCACAGTGATATACAGTATGCAGTTTTTTTTCAAACCACTTCTGACATTATGCTTCTATTTAATGACAAATTAACACAATAGAGCATAAATGCATTAATCACACTGTTTAATTTACTTTCCCTAAATATCTAAAAGTATTCACATTCTCTTCATGTCATATTATGCTCTTTCCAGTGCTGTTGTTTTTAGGTTAGAGTTTGTATCCAATCAGAATTCAGCTAGCTTGTGTTGCCATGCTGTACGAAATCTTCCTATTGCAAGGAACTTGGGGATTTCACCATCTACGGTCCGCAATATCATCAAAAGGTTCAGAGAATCTGGAGAAACCACTGCACGTGATCCCTCAGGCGGTACTACATCAAAAAATGACATCAGTGTGTAAAGGATATCACCACATTGGCTCAGGAACACTTCAGAAAACCACTGTCAGTAACTACAGTTTGTCGCTACATCTGTAAGTGCAGGTTTAAACTATCCTTTGCAAAGCCATTTATCGACAACACCCAGAAATGCTGCCGGCTTCGCTTGGCCCGAGGTCATCTAAGATGGACTGATGCAAAGTGGAAAAGTGTTCTGTGGTCTCATGAGTCCACATTTCAAATTGTTTTTGGAAACTGTGGACGTGGTGTCCTCCGGACCAAAGACGATAAGAACCATCCGAATTGTTATAGGCGCAAAGTGTAAAAGCCAGCATGTGTGATGGTATGGGGGTGTATTAGTGCCTAAGACATGGGTAACTTACACATCTGTGAAGGCGCCATTAATGCTGAAAGGTACATACAGGTTTTGGAGCAACATACTGTATGTTGCCATCCAAGCAACATTATCAGAGACGCCCCTGCTTATTTCAGCAAGACAATGGCAAGCCATGTGTTACAACAGCGTGGCTTCATAGTAAAAGAGTGCAGGTACTAGACTGGCCTGCTTGTAGTCCAGACCTGTCTCCCATTGAAAATGTGTGGCGCATTATGAAGTGTAAAATACCACAACGGAGACCCCGGACTGTTGAACAACTTAAGCTGTACATCAAGCAAGAATGGGAAAGAATTCCACCTAAAAAGCTTCAAAGATTGGTGTCAGAATAATTGTGTCTAAGTTATCACAAAACTTTGTGAGAGACATTTTCTTTCAACTGTTTGTAACAAAGGCGATGGCTGTTTACGACCCCCGTCCCTTAGGAAAAATGTGTTGCCGTGTAATCAGGGAAAGTCCAAATAAAAGAGGAGGCGTACAATCTTTCTTCAGAGCATGGTGAGACTGTACAAAGAGTACAATCCAGACATCTCTCCTCAATTGAGCCAAATTTAATTATGTCTCTGTTTAATTCCTTGCCTCTTGTCTTGTTTAATAGATGTCATCAGTGTTTGAACCTGACAATTGGTCTCCTCGGTTCCCAAACGTTTACTGAGTGTTGTTAAAAGGAAAGGCCATGTAACACAGTGGTAAAAATGCCCCTTTGACAACTTTTTGTGCAATGTGTTGCTGCCATTAAACTCTAAGTTATGTACGAATTACACAACATGCCTACTTCACTGGTTTTGTGTATTGTTGATACAAATACATGTACAAATGGAAAACACTGACGTGTGTGTCGGGATGTAGCAATATGAATTCTCCATATAAAGGTTATCGTGATAAAAATGATCACGGTTTTCATTATTACCGCAGTATTGTTGAATGTGCTCAAAAAGTACCTAAACAGACACGGAAATCTTTTGACCAAGTTATATTTTGCATGTTTTGTGTTTGTTATGCTTCACTGACAGTAGTCTCAGTATTGTATCTGTTTGAATGGCTGATATTTAATTGTTGGAAATGTTGGTTTGTACTGGAGCACTTTAATATATATTAAAATGAAAAGTGCGCAACAAATAGAATGTATTATTATTATAATCATATCCGGTGGGTGTTGTGACGTCCTACTCTGTTCTGCGGTCCCTGAATGTACCTTAAAAAACACCTCTGTCTCGTATTCCTCTGAGTATAGAATAATCGCAGAGAGCTTATCGTTGTGCACATTTGATATCTTAGTTGCTCAGACAGCAATGTGTTTATATTAGCTTAGATTGGGGTATGTCGTTTCTTACTGGGGAAAGACGTTAACGTCTCCTGTTTTCATGTCAGCAAGCTGGCGGCAGTCAGTCTGTAAGTTCATCAAAGTGCGGTTTGAAATTACGTTTTTTTCGATAATTTTAATATAAAATGGTAATACATAGTTTTTCGATCATTTGAATTTAAAACGGTAATACTAACCATTGGGAGTTTTACTGAAGTTTACATTATAAACCTTCATCCATCCATCTTCTTCCACTTATCCGAGGTCAGGTCACGGGGGCAGCAGCCTAAGCAGGGAAGCCCAGACTTCCCTCTCCCCAGCCACTTGGTCCAGCTCCTCCCGGGGGATCCCGGGGTGTTCCCAGGCCAGCCGGGAGACATAGTCTTCCCAACATGTCCTGGGTCTTCCCCGTGGCCTCCTACCGGTCGGACGTGCCCGAAACACCTCCCTAGGGAGGCGTTCGGGTGGCATCCTGACCAGATGCCTGAACCACCTGTGGAGGAGCAGCGGCTTTAGTTTGAGCTCCTCCCGGATGGCAGAGCTTCTCACCCTATCTCTAAGGGAGAGACCCGCCACCCGGCGGAGGAAGCTCATTTCGGCCGCTTGTACCCGTGATCTTGTCCTTTCGGTCATAACCCAAAGCTCATGACCATAGGTGAGGATGGGAACGTAGATCGGCCGGGAAATTGAGAGCTTTGCCTTCCGGCTCAGCTCCTTCTTCACCACAACGGATCCATACAGCGTCCGCATTACTGAAGACGCCGCACCGATCCGCCTGTCGACCTCACGATCCACTCTTCCCTCACTCGTGAACAAGACTCGTGAACAAGAACTCCTCCACTTGGGGCAAGATCTCCTCCCCAACCCGGAGATGGCACTCCACCCTTTTCCGGGCGAGAACCATGGACTCGGACTTGGAGGTGCTGATTCTCATCCCAGTCGCTTCACACTCGGCTGTGAACCGATCCAGTGAGAGCTGAAGATCCTGGCCAGATGAAGCCATCAGGACCACATCATCTGCAAAAAGCAGAGACCTAATCCTGCAGCCACCAAACCGGATCCCCTCAACGCCCTGACTGCGCCTAGAAATTCTGTCCATAAAGGTTATGAACAGAATCGGTGACAAAGGGCAGCCTTGGTGGAGTCCAACCCTCACTGGAAACGGGTCCGACTTACTGCCGGCAATGCGGCATGATCATACAGGGAGTGGACCGCCACAATCAGACAGCCCGATACCTCATACTCTCTGAGCACTCCCCACAGGACTTCCCGGGGTACACGGTCGAATGCCTTCTCCAAGTCCACAAAGCACATGTAGACTGGTTGGGCAAACTCCCATGCACCCTCAAGGACTCTGCCGAGAGTATAGAGCTGGTCCACAGTTCCACGACCAGGACGAAACTCACACTGTTCCTCCTGAATCCGAGGTTCGACTATCCGGCGTAGCCTCCTCTCCAGTACACCTGAATAGACCTTACCGGGAAGGCTGAGGAGTGTGATCCCACGATAGTTGGAACACACCCTCCTTATTAACCTTATAATATTATAATATGTTCATGCAGACTGTAGGGGGAGAGCAATCTCGCAAGAAGGATAACTTTAGCTTGGAGGGGCAAGACATGTTTGTATTTTTTTTTTAACATTGTCACATTTAATTGATCGGATCACAAATAGGATTGGAAATTGAAGAATCGTGCAGCCCTATGGCTGACCTGTTCAAGTGTTGATAAAAAGCTGATACTGAGGTTTAATCTGTGATGCCTCACCTTGCAGATTAGTACTCAAAAGTGTGTGTTTTGGGGGGGTTTTCTACATGAGTATGGGGGTATATTACGCAACCTGGTCGATTTGCTCCACCTCGCCTCACGTTTGGATTTGATTTCTGCCGAGTGATATGCAAATTGTGAAAAAAAAAACCTGTTTTCATTTTCTCTGAGATTTGAAATTAAAAAAGCCCCGAATGACAAAAGCAAGAGGCATTTTCATCTGCTGTTATCACGCGTCATCAGCCGGCAGTGCAGACTGCCATTTAGAGCATTTGACCTCAGAGTTTAGTTATCATAACAGGGTTGCAACCCCAAGACCTGCAGTCATTACTGCAGACTGCTCCAATCACCCTCCTACCCCCCCCAAAGGTCTGATAAAGCGCACTGGGAGGCCACAGTCTGTGTGATACTATTGTTGGAGTGCCTGCATGGCCCCTGTGTGTTAGTTCTATTTCTATACCCAGAAGAGACCCATTGTCATGTTGTTTATGACTTCAAGTGCTTATTCCAGAATTGACAGATGAGAATTAGAAGTGAGACGATGCACTGGCTGGGACAGCGGTCATTATCGTATATTCCGGACTGTATGGCGCACTTAATCCTTTTTTTCCCCTCAAAACTCGACAGTGCGCCTTATAACGGATAGGATAGGTCTTTATTGTCATTGCACAAGTACAAAGAAATTATGTTTTCAGCACAAACCCGTTCAAGATTAGACAAACAAACAGTGTACAGGGTTACAGAACAGAAACGCTGATGGGTCGCCACAAGGCGCCCCGTAAAAGATGGTAAAAAGGTAAATGCTGGGGGAGGATGAGTAAAAAAATACAATTTAGACTGGGCTCCTAAGGGGGCCTAGTCTGGAGTGGGCAAAAACCTTCATAGCAAAGCACATATATATATATTACAACATACATCTTAAGATATCTAGCAACAGAGGGGGGGCATGGTGGCAGGCTGCAGCTCTTCAGGCGCTGCCCATCCGTCCATCACCCCTAAGGGATTCGCGTCAAGGGCGTTGGATGGGGGGTGGGGTATGTGTGTGTGGCGTATATTTTTTGTGGATGCACGTGTGTGTGTAAGCCTTCAGCGTTTCTCTGTTCCGCGGCCTTGATGTCGTGCAGCCGATAGTCCAAAGTCAACAACAACAGGTGTGTGTCCATGAGAGACAAGAAGGGAGTTTGTCGTGTCTTCGCCGCACTGTCCTTCGGGAGAGTCTCGAATCCAGGGAAACAATCCAAGTTAGAATGTTTTGTATACGAGTGAAAGGTGGGAAAAAGGGTAAAACGCTGGGGAAGAAGATGAGTAAAAAATTACAATCCAGACTGGGCTCCTAAGGGGGCCTAGTCTGGAGTGGGGGAAAAAAAACCTCCATGCCATGCACACATAAACATGTTACATTTAATCACGACAAATTGCAACAGAGGGGGGGGGGGAGTTGGGATCCTGGAGGTCGACTGCTGCTATGAAGCGCTGCCAGCCGTCCATCACCTTGAAGGGAAATCAAGCAGTGGTGAAGGCGTGGGGCTATCCTATCCTGTCTTGGGTGGGTTGATATAGTGTCCATAGGCCTGGGGTCGTTCTGCATGCAAGCAAAAGTTCGACTCCAGGTGTCGTTGAGGAGGGAGGGAGGTCAAAAGCGTCCATCATTGAGGTGTCCTCGGGGGATGTTTTCAGAACAGCCTGCTCCTGCGTCAAGGCCATTCGAGGGAGTCAAATCGTAGATTGGGATTTTTGTTTTTCCGCGAGCAGACATTACAATGGCTTGTCTGTTCTATTCGTCCATGCTGGCCCTCATATCCAATGTTTCCCTTTAAAACAGCTTTTCCATGATGTGATCCATCTTGCGATTCAGTTCAGAAATCGCCCTTTAGCTTGACCAGTGATGCGTTCACAGCCACAAAAAACAGTCGGACCACTCGTCTGCATTGTGACACATTTAACTTCTACTCAGTAATTAATAATTACATACACTGAGTAATTATTAACATTATTATTATTAATTAGCAAGTAACTGAATAATGACCTTTGTTAGATGCTCATAATTAACAAAGGTCAGTTACATTATCCTGTTGTGTTCAATGTGGCAATGTAAAATGTGTTATTAGTCGGACAGTTAATAGCCTAAATACAAAAAAGTTACATGTTCAAAGAGCTGTTGTTTTTGTTGTGATTTGATTTCATAGCAATATAAAGTAAAAGACACTATAATAGCTGACAACAAACTATTTTGAATTTTGGACAGTTTAATGGTTTACAAATATTTTTTGTCTGGGTAAGTGAAGCTCTCCATCTAGAGCTATGGTGCTAAGAAGCCCATTTAGATTTTGAAGAATGAAGAACAGGTTAGTTCTGCATCAGTTTTTCCATGAAACATAACATTTAATGTTCACAATACATATAATGGAAGAATAAAACATTATGCTCTGCTGTTCCAGAATCAGCAGTGGCTGCTTCATCTGAGTTTGACCCCCCAGCAAACACCCAACCCCAGCAGTCCAATGATGCCTTGGATGGTGAGTGAGCGATGTAGACACTGCTTGGCTGTTTTGGTTTATTAGTGAACTGCCGTAACACTGGCAGTGACTAAGTCAAAAATAAAAATGTTTGGCTATATCCATCCATTTTCTACCGCTTGTCCCGTTCGGGGTCGTGGGGAGGGCTGGAGCCTATCTCAGCTGCATTCGGGTTATGCTTATTTTTTTACACCTGTAACTCAATTTAAACTTCAACTGAGATTAGATGAGACTTGTTGTTGTTGTTGATATTTGTTTCGTAACAACGTATTCCATGTGCTCCTTGTTTTACTTGCACATTTAAGGTAAATGCCATGTATTTACCTGTGCATTATCTTGAGCCAGGACACTTGTTTTTTTGTTTTTTTTTGCATATCAGTGCTTGATTGATAAATACAATAAAATACCTACTATACATATTTGTGGGGTGGTTAAGCAAAAATGTATTTGCAATCAGAGGTGTAATAACTTGTTGCAAATCAGTTAAATGAGAATAAAACAACTAATAATACACAATTCACATAGTAATACTCTGACTTGTTAAGTGGTTCATTGTAAAAAAAAGAAAACCAATTGGGTGCAATTACACCGGGCACCGTCAAGAACACTGAAAACCAAGAACATTGTTAGAATAATTATGTATAAGTAATCACACAACTTTTATGCAAAAAGGCCGTTGCTATAGTTATTATCAATTGTGCTGAAGTTGTACTTTTCTATCTGTGCAAAGGGACAACTTGTAATCTTGGGTCTGGAAACAGCAGTTTGTTTCCAGACCCTGCCTGCTGACAGCCAAGGACGGACATCGAGTACCACGACGCGGACAGGACAGAGACAGGGCGAGATCACAAGCGTCAGCACATGTCCATTCTGAATAATCATGGATTGTGTCTACTGGGGCTGCTTGCATTACCCCTCCCTTCAGAAGCAGCCTCAGTGATGTTAACTAGGGACCTCCCGGATAAATAGAGGAGAACGTGGGACTGTACCTTAGAGCGTAGGGTGAAGCTGTAACTGAGTGTACAGCCCAATACGTCTCTCCTCATGAGCCAAATTGAACTCTGTCTCTGCTTGATTCCTTGCTTCTTGTCTAGTTTAATAGATAGTTTGGTGTTTGAACCTGACAAACATTGAAGGTAGCAATAAATGAGATAGAGGGGCCCACACTGAAACTTTTTTAGCGGTAAGGGCCCCATAAACTATGATTACCAGGTAGATTACCTAATTTCATCAACATTTCAGTTCCGCTTCAGTCTACGCTCTGCACGCTTTTTTGACGGCATCTCAGTTCAGCTTCAACTTTTACAGCATTCACAAACAATTTTTACGATCCACTCATGGTGGTGTTTTCAATTTGATGTGCCAGAAAAAAAGAGATGATATTTTGCAGCAGATAATATGGATGAACTCTAATATTGTAATAGATGGAAAGCCTTTCTTTTGGAAAAAAATATGTTTGAAAGAGGAATCCTTTTTGTGATTGACATTATCAATGAGAATGGTAAGATTATGGAATATGATGAATTTAGAACTATGTATGAAGTAATTGGGAAAATATGGAAACAAATAATTAATTATGGAACTACTAAATTATTAGTTTGTAAACCTCCAATAAGAAATTCTAGTTGGCAAAAAGGAACTAAAATACATATATTTTTATTTAATGAAGAAATCTCTGAAGGCTGCCCCATATAACACATATGGAAAATGGGAGGACTTGTTTGACTGCCCGTTGCCGTGGGATACAATATTCAAATTAATCTACAAAACTACTATCGATGTGCAAAATCGTTATTTTCAAATTAAAATCATTTATAACTTCTTACCCACGGGAAAAATTTTAAAACTATGGAATATGACCGTGGAGGGGGGCGTGGTCGGCGGGCCTGCCGCGGAGCGGGGTGTGTAAGGACCGGCCTCGAAGTCAGCGGCAGGTGAGTATATTGCCCAGCTGGGGCTTGTTATCTAATCACCTGTCGCCCTTATTAGCAGCAGCCGGAACGAGAGACGTGGTTGGAGTTGGAGCCAGAGAGAGACACACGCCAGAGACAAATATATATTGCTGGAAAGCAAGCCTACCCCCGGGGTGTTTATGCCAAATAAAGCCTTGATTCAAACTGTCCACCGGGCTCCCGAAGGTCTGTCGGCCAGGAGAACCCATCACAGGAGGGCAACCTCCACAATGACAGAGTCAGATGATTGTCGTTGTTGTCAGGAGTATGAATCCACCCTGCATTTGTTTTGGTATTGTCATATTGTGTCATCCTTTTGTTTCGGTATTGTCATATTGTGTCTTCCTTTTGGTTGGAAGTTGAAAAAACGTGTTTAAGGAGTGGTTTGTTTATGAAGCTTGATGTGGTTTCTGTTACTTTAGGAGAGTTCATGGACAGTCATGATTTAGTCAATTTAATTATAGTACTCGGTAAAAGGTTTATTTTTAAAGGCCTACTGAAATGAAATTGTCTTATTTAAACGGGGATAGCAGATCCATTGTATGTGTCATACTTGATCATTTCGCGATATTGCCATATTTTTGCTGAAAGGATTTAGTAGAGAACATCGACGATAAAATTTGCAACTTTTGGTCGCTGATAAAAAAAAGCCTTGCCTGTACCGGAAGTAGCGTGACGTCACAGGTTGAAAGGCTCTTCACATCTGCACATTGTTTACACCAGCAGCAAGAGCGATTCGGACAGAGAAAGCGACGATTACCCCATTAATTTGAGCCAGGATGAAAGATTCGTGGATGAGGAAAGTGAGAGTGAAGGACTAGAGTGCAGTGCAGGACGTATCTTTTTTCGCTCTGACCGTAACTTAGGTACAAGGGCTCATTGGATTCCACACTCTCTCCTTTTTCTATTGTGGATCACGGATTTGTATTTTATACCACCTGGGATACTATATCCTCTTGAAAATGAGAGTGGAGAACGCGAAATGGACATTCACAGTGACTTTTATCTCCATGACAATACATCGGCGAAGCACTTTAGCTACGGAGCTAACGTGATAGCATCGTGCTTAACTGCAGATAGAAACAGAAGAAATAAGCCCCTGACTGGAAGGATAGACAGAAGATCAACAATACTACCAAACCCTGGACATGTAACTACACGGTTAATGCCGTACCGCCTGGCAAAGCCTAGCAATGCTGTTACTAACGATGCCATTGAAGCTAACTTAGCTCCGGGACCTCGACAGAGCTATGCTAAAAACATTAGCTCTCCACCTACGCCAGCCCTCATCTGCTCATCAACACCCGTGCTCACCTGCGTTCCAGCGATCGACGGCGCGACGAAGGACTTCACCACGATGATCGGTGCGGTTGGCGGACCGGAGACGGAGGAAGTCAACCCAGACAGGTGAGGACAGCGGCGCGGTGGCGGACGGCGTTGTAGCTTTCGACGACACCCCGGCCGCCTTTAGGGTCGGCAAGAAACATATATTTCCCCAAAGTTACGTACGTGACATGCACATAGCGCCACGCACGTACGGGCAAGCGATCAAATGTTTGGAAGCCAAAGCTGTACTCACGGTAGCGCGTCTGCTATCTAACTCAAAGTCCTCCTGGTTGTGTTGCTGTAGCCAGCCGCTAATACACCGATCCCACCTACAGCTTTCTTCTTTGCAGTCTCCAATGTTAATTGAACAAATTGCAAAATATTCACCAACACAGATGTCCAGAATACTGCGGAATTATGTGGTGAAAACAGACGACTTAAGCTGGCCACCGTGCTATTCCAAAATGTCTGCTTCAACCCGTGACGTCACGCGCAAACGTCATCATACCGAGACGTTTTCAGCCGGAAGTTTCCCGGGAAATTAAAAATTGCACTTTATAAGTTAACCCGGCCGTATTGGCATGTGTTGCAATGTTAAAATGTCATCATTGATGTATAAACTATCAGACTGCGTGGCCGGTAGTAGTGGCTTTCAGTAGGCCTTTAAAGGATTTTTTTTTATTTAAACGGGGATAGCAGATCTATTCTATGTGTCATACTTGATCATTTCGCAATATTGCCATATTTTTGCTGAAAGGATTTAGTATAGAACAACGACGATAAAGATTGCAACTTTTGGTATCTGATAAAAAAAAGGCTTGCCCCTACCGGAAGTAGCGTGACGTAGTCAGTTGAACATATACGCAAAGTTCCCTATTGTTTACAATGATGGCCGCATGAAGTGAGAGAGATTCGGACCGAGAAAGCGACAATTTCCCCATTAATTTGAGCGAGGATGAAAGATTTGTGGATGAGTAAAGTGCAAGTGAAGGACTAGTGGGGAGTTGAAGCTATTCAGATAGGGAAGATGCTGTGAGAGCCGGGGGTGACCTGATATTCAGCTGGGAATGACTACAACAGTAAATAAACACAAGACATATATATACTCTATTAGCCACAACACAACCAGGCTTATATTTAATATGCCACAAATTAATCCTGCATAAAAACACCTGCGTGTTTGTTATGCTAGCTCCTAGCTCCTCTGCTAGCTCCTAGCTCCATAGAACACGCCAATACAATTCAAACACCTGATCAACACACACAATCACTCAGCCCAAAAGACCGTTCACCTAACCCAAGGTTCATAAAGCTTATATATTTTAAAAAAAAGTTACGTACATACGCAAAAAAAAGTTGCGCACATACGGTCAAGCGATCAAATGTTTAGAAGCCAAAGCTGCATACTCACAGTAGCACGTCTGCGTCTTTGTCATCCAAATCAAAGTAATCCTGGTAAGAGTCTGTGTTGTCCCAGTTCTCTACAGGCGTCTGTGTATCGAAGTCAAAAGTCCTCCTGGTTAGAGTCTCTGTTATCCGAGTTCTTCCATCTTGACTGCATCTTTCGGGAATGTAAACAAAGAAGCGCCGGCTGTGTACTGTTGTTGCTGACTACGTTCGAAAAATACGTCCATTTCGCACCGACAACTTTTTACTTTGCTTGCTCAGCTTCTTTCTCCATAATGCAATGAACATGATTGCAACAGATTCACGAACACAGATGTCCAGAATACTGTGGAATTATGAAATGAAAACAGAGCTTTTTCGTATTGGCTTCAATGTGGAAGGCATACCCGTGTTCCCCGGGCTACGTCACGCGCATACGTCATCCTCAGAGGCGTTTCGAACCGGAAGTTTAGCGGCAAATTTAAAATGTCACTTTATAAGTTAACCCGGCCGTATTGGCATGTGTTATAATGTTAAGATTTCATCATTGATATATAAACTATCAGACTGCGTGGTCGGTAGTAGTGGCTTTCAGTAGGCCTTTAAGGCCAAAAACAGATATTCACTTAGTATTACTTTCTTTAAAACATTTATTCAGCATTTTTTTTTTTACTTTAGAAATAAAAATAAAAATACATGGAAGCCCTCAAATGCTTATTTTGAAAATGTAATGTTGTTTATAGATTGTATAAATATTAGGGGTTTTGGCACCAGCTGCTGGACTAGATCTGACCAATCTAAGTCTATGAGCACAAACTGATGAAGCCTACTCGGATAAGCGGCGAATTGTCTTTTAAGACAAACCAAACGGTCCAGCTGCGATCGATCGAATGCCCTGAGATGACAATGACTTGGATGAAAGAGAACATTCATTGATATGGAAATGTAATTGTGTCTCCAAGAGCATGTATTCCTTTTGAAGGAATATATGAGTACAATCTTTAGCCATGTAAACACCCATTGATTGGTCCATCACAAGCGAGCGTTGTTGTAATCAACAGTACCACTGCCATTATCCACTTGGGAATAGAACTAACCAGAACGGCCCAGGTTGTTACTAGAATCCTCCGTCATTTCTCCACAATGACATCACAGAGCTGGTGGATGTCAGTTACCCTGAGGTCCTCCACCTTCCGCTTGAGGATGCCCAGATGCTGAATTAGATTCAGGTGTGGAGACGTACTGTGAGCCACTTGTACCATACACTTCTCTATCTTCTGGGTACTCAAAGCCTTTTGTTTGCTGGTACCTCGGAGCTACACGCCGCCTGGAGCAGCTTCAGTCCTGCACAGGAAGCCGAACCGTGGCTAGAGGAGCTAACCTCAGCAGCGCCAATGGAGGATGGAGCCAACTTTGCGTCAAGGCTGTGGAAGTCGGACTGCAGCTAATGGTTTCCAATGGTTGTAAAACAGTTATTTCAATTCCTAGCTTTACGCTAATGCCAGCGAGTATTAAAGCATGACAAACAGCCGAGAGACAGAATACTAAGTTGGGGCATTCGTAAGTCAAAGTCACACTGTACTTAAATAATAAATATTTGGAATTTTTGTAAATCGTCCATCGATTCAGAATCGTCCAAATCCTAATCGTGATGCATCATTTCACCCACCCCTATTCGACGTGGTCATGGGAGGACTGAGGATCAAATCAGAAACCTTCAGGATGCAGAGGGACAGGTGTGTCCTGATTGCCAATCAGGGGCAGGTGGGGGAACCAGCGCTCAGACAAAAGAAGTGGTGGAGGCAAACAGGAAGTGGATAATAAAATCATGACATATTAGAAATAAGAGCGCTGGACAGGAAATAATACAGAAACTAATAATGAAGACCAAACTGTCAGCTGAGATCTTGACACGATTTTTGTTTAGTTGTGTGTCTCTCTTCATGGTCACAGCCAATTTCAATGTCAACATCATTCGGAACATGTTGGATGTCATGTGTCCCTCAATGAACCACAGCTTGCCTGAAGTGTCAACAGCACTCATGCAGCCCCAGACCCTCAACTCTTGGCAATAGTACCTTGTTGCCAGCTAGTTAGCCAAGAACAGCTGTGTATTAAAGGTGCTGTTTTACACCAACAAGAACACCACCGGCTAGCTTATGTTACCATTGGTGGTTTATCCTTCCATCCATCCATTTTCTACCGCTTATCCCTTTCGGGGTCGCGGGGGGTGCTGGAGCCTATCTCAGCAACAATCGGGCAAAAGGCGGGGTACACCCTGGACAAGTCGCCACCTAACAGAACACATTTGTTTGACAATTGTTTATATTTTTTTCACAATTACAAAGTTTTTGTAATAAACATTTACGGCGGTCACTCACCCTGTCTCGTCAACACGTACGCTCAGGGAATGCGTGTGTCACGGCCCGGGCGCATGCCAATGCGCACTCATCAATGAGCCCCGTGGAGCGCACCTCGGGACACGCCCACGGCCGCTTATCTCCTGCACGCGTCACTCCGGCGGCAGCAAGCACCGCCAATCAATCAGCACTCAGCGCACCTGTCAGTGATGAGCTTCCTGGGCTTCTTAAGCCAGTGCAGACCTGCATTCCGGGCCAGAACGTAATCTTCTGTTCGCGTACGTCATGCTCTATGCTCACTCTTGCTCTCTGTGTTTTTCTTCCCCGTTGTATTGATTGTCTCGTGTCCTCCTTGTCGATCCTACTGCAGACCTCCGTTCTCGCGTTGACGAGCTGTGTGTCTCGTCTTTTTCCTTGTTTCCTCTGCCTCCCTGACTGCCTCTTGGATCTCGACCTCCCGCTTGGACACGGACCTTCTACGCCCCGCTTAGCCCCCGAGACTTCCTGCTTGTTTGACAGATCTATGAGCCTGCCCTGCCCCCTTTTGGACTTGCCTCTCGCTCAACATTTACGGTAACACTCAACAGTTAATTCCTACACACAGTCACACACATAAACACTCTTGGATTGTTGCCCCCTCTATTTCTCTTGGTTTATTAATATTATTGTTTCATTAGTAGATATATATATATTGTATATATATATATATATATATATATATATATATAATAAATCATAGAGTTAAATACTGATCCCTTGTTGTCTGTGCCGTCTACTCCCCCCGTACATAACAGCGTGAATTGATTAAAGTGGATCCCGACTTAAACAAGTTGAAAAACTTATTCGGGTGTTACCATTTAGTGGTCAATTGTACGGAATATGTACTGTACTGTGCAATCTACTAATAAAAGTTTCAATCAATCAGCGTGCACACATACAAAAGCAGTCCAAGAGAAGCAACAAGCAATTTGCAGTCATGTTGTTGTTATGATAGAATATACATTCAATGACAGCTAACGCTATAGATCCAAACTGCTATTATTAGCTTTCAACACCTAAAGCTAATGCGCGTGTATGTGTTGCGTACGTAGCTAAGCTACGTACCTTAACTGCATGTTCCAGTAGTGTCAGAATAATTGTATCTAAGCTATCCCAAAACTTTGTGTTACATTGAGTTCAGCTCGCCCTGCTAGAGGACAAAAGCTGTCTTTGATCCTACCAAGCAGAAGGCTCGTAAAACTCCACTGTGTAGGATGGGAAGCAAAATGAAGGTGTTCTGTTTCTTTGATGTATTGTAATCCACAGAAAGATATTGCCTTGACCCGAGATCTACAAAGCGGAGAGGAAGCAGGGCCTGACTCCCCTCCAGGCGACCTTTTCTTCTAACTCTTTTACGACCTCTTCTTTGAACCGACCTTTTCTTTGAACTGTTTTGTAATCAAAGGCGATAGCTGTTTACGACCCCCGTCCCTTAAGAAACAGCTGTTGCCATGTAATCAGGGTAAGTCCAAACAATCTTTCGTCAGAGCGTGGTGACACTGTACAAGGGTACGCGTTTCTCCTCAATTGAGCCAAATTTAATTTTGTCTCTGTTTAATTCCTTGCTTCTTGTCTTGTTTAATAGATGTCATCAGTGTTTGAACCTGACAAGTAGCTTGGTGGTAGTTTAGCTACTTTTTAAACAAGTAGCTTTTCCTGTAGCTTAGCTACTTTTAAGACCCATGTAGCTAGTTAGCTTACATCAAAGCTACACGCTACAAAGAGCCATGCTGATTACATGATTACGTAATTTCGTACGGGAAGCCGTAAGAGGGCGGGATATACTGTGTCAAATACATGGGAATGTTAGCGCCTGTTTAAGTAAATGTTCAGTGAATAGCAGATCAATATACAAGCTATACACAGACTACTCTAAAGTGTGTCAAAGTTTAATTTGTACAGCCTTGTGCAATCAGAATATATACTGGAATAAATATGCTGCTGAAATGTGAGCGGTGTGGTGTGAGATACTGTATATATCAAGACTTACAATGTGTATTCTTATAAAAATATTTTCATGTATATTTTTCCAATTAATCAAAACAAATGATCTATTCTATAGCTAGTTATGACATCCTGTTGGAAGACCTCAATACTACAGTATAAACTGTTTGACCTGTGCTGTGATTAAATACTGTAAATCAATGTTTTTCAACCGAGATATTGTGTGGTGTGTCATGGGAAATTATGCAACTTCACCTAATTGGTCCCAAAACATTTTTTTTGCAAATCAATCTGCAAATAATTTGCCATTCCTTAGTGTCTGTGCTGTGTAGAGCTCGGCAGGGTAAACACGTAATACTCCATGTCAGTAGGTGGCAGCAGGTAGTTAATTGCTTTGTAAAAGTCGGAATGTGTCGGGTGAAACGAGGATGCTTTGTTGTGATCCCAATATGCAGACCACAGCGTGCAGGTAAAAAGGTATGCAACGCCTAAACCAAAAATGAACAAAAGGGAAAGGAAAAGGCAATGGCGCATAGGGATGGCTATGCAAAACTATGTAAAACTGAACTGGCTACAAAGTAAACAGAAACAGAATGCTGGACGACAGCAAAAACTTGCAGCGTGTGGAGCAGAGAGTACACCGTACATGACCCTAACCCAAGCAACAATGTCCACACAAAGAAGGATAGCAACAACTTAAATAGCCTTGCTTGCACTACACACAGGAAAACACCAACAAACTTAAAAAAAGGCACGAGGACCTGGTGGAGTTTCAGTTTTTAACGTTTCCTGCTGGTGGTATCCCTCCGTATTTTTAAATGAAAAAAAATGTGCCTTGCCTCAAAAAAGGTTGAACAACACTGCTGTAAGTTACCATCCATCCTCACAAACAACTCATTTACTTTGATTAAAATACATCCATCCATCCATCCATTTTCCTCCGCTTAGCCGAGGTCGCTAGCGCCTCCCGGGGGATCCTGAGGCGTTCCCAGGCCAGCCAGGAGACATTGATTGATTGAGACTTTTATAAGTAGATTGCACAGTACAGTACATATTCCGTACAATTGACCACTAAATGGTAACACCCGAATAGGGATGATGTTCGAAACCAGTTCTCCCGGTTGTTCGATAAGAAAAGAACTGTTCGATAAGAAAAGAACCGATTCCATGCACTCGAATCCCTTTTTTAGAACCGGTTCCCGTTATCGAGGCCACTATAGTAAAGAAAAAGAGTTGGTTCTTTATTCGAATCCCTGGGAACGAATCTCGTCCCACAAGAAATGCCCTGTGGGACATCACAGGAAATGACGTAGCTCAGTCATTAGACTGAGCTACGTCATTTCCTGTGATGTCACACAAGCAGCAAAAATAATGGACCGGAAAAAAAACGCCTCAAGGCATGGCTATTCACCTATAGTGATCACAGAGACAGGTTGTTTTGGGGTTACTGTATATATTAGTTTTTCTGAAAAATCCCACTTAATATACTTTGGGTAACAACAGTCAATATTTATTTATTTAATTTTTTTAGGTGGGTAACAGTCAACATTTATTTATTTATTTTTTTTATTTTTTTTCTTATAAAATAAAAGTGAGCTTTTGTTAAACCAAATATTGTGTTTTTTTTCCATATACAACAACCTATCTGGATTCGATAAGAGAATCGATAAGGAATCGGTTCAATAAGAGGATTCGATAATGGGCTCGAACTCGATAATTTCTTATCAAACATCATCCCTACACCCGAATAAGTTTTTCAACTTGTTTAAGTCGGGGTCCACGTTAATCAATTCATAGTCTTCCCAACGTGTTCTGGGTCTTACCCGTGGCCTCCTGCCGGTCGGACGTGCCCTAAACACCTCCCTAGGGAGGCGTTCGGGTGGCATCCTGACCAGATGCCCGAACCACCTCATCTGGCTCCTCTCGATGCGGAGGAGCAGCGGCTTTACTTTGAGCTCCTCCCGGATGACAGAGCATCTCACCCTATCTCTAAGGGAGAGCCTCGCCACCCGGCGCCGGAAACTCCGTGATCTTGTCCTTTCGGTCATAACCCAAAGCTCATGACCATATGTTTGGCCAAATGTAAAAAAAAATGTACTAGATGTGAGCTACAAAAAGCCTCACAAACTTCTCCCCGATTGGAGGACTGACACCTTCTCAGAGTTCTCAGCAAGGATAACTGGTCGGGAGAATAATCCAGAGCGCCAGCATCACCCGTCAAATCCCGACGTAAACTTTGATCAACTCGTTGCAAAACTTCTCGGAAAACACGAGCGTTAGTCCAAAGATGACTTGATTGGGACGGTGGAGCAGCCCACCAACAATCACCACCGATCAAAACTTCACATTCTTCCAGTCTAGTCCCAGGAGCGGAAGAACTCGTCCCCAAAGTGGCGCATTGTCATTCCTAATCAGTCTGCCGGAATCGTAACAAGGCACACAACTTTCTCTGTTTATGCAGTTCCCAGAAGGCATTGCCTTTCCGTCTCTTCTCTCCCAGGTGGGAGAAAATGCCCGGAAAAACAAACAACGGCAGCGAGCAAAACAACACAAAGTCTCTGGAAATACCTTTGCGGACGCCCAGAGGAAGACGGCGGACAGACAGATGAGCAGATAGGTTTCCCTCGTCTTCTCTCAGGCTGTCTTCCTCTCTCGGTGTGCTGTGGAGAGTGACTGCTCGCAGCCTGCCTGGCATATCTAATTAGAACCAGGCTGCTATCTGGCAGAGGATCTACCTCTCCAATCTCTCCTGACTCAATCTTCCCCATCTATGATTTCCTTTTATATTTATGCTGGAATATTTAATTGTAGACAAAAGGTTACTCTGGGCTCTATTCATTGCACACAGGCAGAATAATCTCCTTTAAAAGGCTTGACATTTCAGGCTTTTCAAAAGGGGCTGAAAAAAAATATATCCCTGCTTTTGTTAATCAATGAAGTAGAACTCTGCCGAACAAAAGAATTAAATTGCTTGGTTGGGTTAATAAAACACACAGAAATAGCTGCTTCCTGTGGGCTTTTGTGCCCGCCACTGGGTCCTCCATATGCAACCGGCTCTATAATTCCATATGATTTAGGGAGCAAAACTCTCATTTCTCCACACAGTTGGCGCTTTAAGTCCTTTTGAAAAGGGAGTCCGTTAGGTTGCCCGATTGGGACCTCTTGCCTTGCGGAGACCGGCAGAACGAGCGACAAGGAGATGGTTTCCGAAAAGGAAAGACAGTGGCTCAACTGCGCTTTACAATTTCTATACAACCGCTATATAGTGGGAATAAACAACATTGTAATTATGCAAATGATAGGGGCCATAATGAGGCCCTTCACTGTGTGAGATAGTGACGTGTTTCGGGCCATGTTCACACTTTAATTGCCCTTTTCGGGGCGATGGCAGATGTTTAGGGTGGCATAGCTCGGTTGGTAGAGTGGCCGTGCCAGCAACTTGAGCGTTCCGGGTTCGATCCCCACTTCACTGCCCTTTCAAATGTTCTTGTAATCAGACAGTATTTTTCGGTATATTTAGATGGAATCTTTACCTGACATGTTTCGAATGTCATCTGCGGTCTTCTTCAGAAGGGTCACCTGACCACTGTGACGTGTTGCCTATCAGCTGTTCTTATAGGCGTGGCCAACCAGGCAGACCTGTCAAGTCTACCTGGTTGGGTACCCCCTCCTCCCCAGCAACTTGATGGTTAATAGAGGACGGAGTCCCAGGTACATACTTGCCAACCCTCCCGAATTTTCCGGGAGACTCCCGAATTTCAGTGCCTCTCCCAAAGATCTCCGGGGACAACCATTCACCCGAATTTCTCCCGATTTCCAGCCGGACTTAAGGCACGCCCCCTCCAGATCTGTGCGGACATGAGTGAGGACAGCCTGTCGTCACCTCCACTTGGCCAACCAAAAAGTAACCACAGAACACTAATACCGTATAGTGTTCTGTGGTTACTTTTTGGTTGGCCAACAGTTTACGTTGTATTGCGTACCCTGACGGCGAATTTGGAGGTCTCAAGGTTGGCAAGTATGCCCAGGTATGCTCCCTCATCCCGATTGATGGGTTTCCTTGGGTCGCTTCCTTAGTTTGATGGCCTCCTTAATCCATCGTTTGAATGTGTTACTCTCTGTGCCGATGATTTTGCCGTTGTCCCGGTCCATGATGTGGTTATTTATTTGCAATGATCTGAGATGGCTGATTTTAAAATTTCCTGTTCGGATTTTTGTTTTAGGCTTCTTGTAAACCTTCCAGTTGTCTCTTTTTCGCATTCTTTCTGATGTTCTTTCCTCCCTGTTTATCCGATGTATGATTTTTCGCATGATTTACACGGGATTTTGTAGATGACATTGCATTTTTTGTCTTGTTCTATTTTGTCTTTTGGATGTACAAGTATCTGTCTTGTTTTTGTGTGAGGTTTAACTGTTGTGTTTATTTTGTATTTTTTCATGAGCCACTGTATTGGTTCAGTTACTCCCCTAATGTATGGTAAGGTTATGACCTCTTTGTTCTTTATTTCAAGTTTTTCTTTGAGTTTCTTCTTTGTTCTCTTTTCCTTGTTTTGTACTTGTTTATACCCTTTTTAAAGTTAAAGTTCCAATGATTGTCACACACTAGGTGTGGTGAAATTCGTCCTCTGCAATTGACCCATCCCCATGTTCACCCCCTGGGAGGTGAGGGGAGCAGTGAGCAGCAACGTGCGCCGCGCTTGGGAATCATTTGGTGATTTAACCCCCAATTCCAACCCTTGATGCTGAGTGCCAAGCAGGGAGGCAATGGGTCCCATTTTTATAGTCTTTGGTATGACTCGGCCGGGGTTTGAACTCACGACCTCCCAGTCTCAGGGTGGACACTCTAACCACAATGCCACTGAGCTGGTTTTTAATGGCCCAGGTGGGATATTAGCAGTTTTTGAGTGCATTTTGGATGTGTTTGTCTTCTGTTTTTCTATCTTGTTCTTCTTTTATGATATTGGCCCGTTCATAGAGTGTTTCTCACCACTGATAGTTTGTGTGCTGTGGGATGTTCGGAGGTCCAGAGTAGATATTGGTCGGTGTGTGTCGGTTTTCGATGAACAGTAATGTTTTGACTGCCGTCACCTTTGCGGTGGATTTTCATGTCCAAAAAAGTTATTATGTGTATGTCATGTAAAGATTCCATCTAATATACCGAAAATATTGTCTGATTACAAGAACATTTGAAAGAGTATATGAATAAGAAGACATAATGAACCTTTTTGAGCCACTTCAATGTCGTTGTGTCCTTGGGCAAGACACTTTACCCACCTGCTCCCAGTGCCACCCACACTGGTTTAATTGTAACTTAGACCCTACATTAAGCCCGATAACTCCTTAAACGAATAATTATTTAGTCTAAGCACCGTGTCAGCTACACTAAACCATCCATTAAGGTTCCCCTCCTTGGATAATTTTTGACACGGGTAAGTGCGCCGTGTATTTCTTGAATCTCCGGCTCTTAGCTTTGTATGGACGCATCAATCGTTTACAAACTAAGTTCGGAGAGGAAGTGACGTCAGACAGAACGCGCCACAACCAGCTTCATAATAAAGCTGTTTTGTAACTCGGAGCTAACCACTGGAAATATGGAGGCGAGTCATCCAGACATGGCCGTGTTTCTCCTTCCGTCTGTACAGACGCTTGTGGAAATCACACATGAATACCTTAAGAGAAAGCCATTGCAGCTATTTGGGATACAACACTTCTCAGACGGAAAGAGAACTTTCGAATGTCCAGGTCAGCTGTGATTCTACTTAGCGAAAAACTTTGTCCATTTGTCGAAGGAGAGACAACAAGAATGCGGGGTCCCGTGGACGTGATAAAAAAAAGGTAGCGTGTGCTTTGTATTACCTGGTCGTCGAGGGAAGACTACGGAAAACGGCGAATGCTTTTGGACTGGCAAAGCAGACTTTACCAGTTATTGTCCGCCATGTATGTCGTGGACTCAACGTCTAGGTCCAGAGTATGTAAAGTCACCAAAAAGGAATGGATAATGAAGGTGAAGGCAAAAGAGTGAGGAGTATCCTGATCAGATATCTAGATCCTGAGATTGATTGATGTAAAGCAGGGGTGTCAAACTCATTTTAGATCGGGGGCCACAAGGAGAAAAATCTACTCCCAGTGGGCCGGACAGGTAAAATCACGGCACGATAACTTAAAAATAAAGACAACTTCAGATTGTTTTCTTTGTTTAAAAAATAGAACAAGCACATTCTAAAATTGTACAAATCATAATGTTGTTGTTGTTGTTTTTTACAATTACCTGTTGCGGTTAATAGTATACATACTTTATTTGTCGTTATTTATAGTTTCTGAATAAATTATGTCAGTCAACTCATTGGTGTCAATTTTCAATCTATCAAGATAAAAAAATAATATCAAAATCTAATTACCCTATGTTATTTGTGTAGTTGGATCATTTTCCTCGACTGATGTACTAACATCATGTGGTTTATTTTGTACATATATAGCATCATCTACAAAGATACAAATAATTGCTATTGCGACATCCAGTGGACACATTTAGTACAGCAGTTTCTTTCATTCAAAAATGTCAGGTTATTTTTTATACTTAGCAAACTCCTCCCGCGGGCCGGATAAAACCTGTTCGTGGGCCTGATCCGGCCCTCGGGCCGCACGTTTGACACCCCTGATGTAAAGTGTTCTTTATCACATTGTTTACTTTCCCGTGTCCATTAAAGATTCGATTAATTTATGATGGCTAAGGTGTGATTCACATTATCGATGGGAAAATGCACTTTTACACTAGGAGACACCGAGAGTAACAAGCGGTAGACAATGGATTAATAAGGACAGATTTTAAAAAATAATAGTTAAAAAAAAAAAAGTTTAACTTGGGACTTCCCGCGGGCCGGATTTTGGAGGCTGGTGGGCCGAATGCGGCCCGCGGGCCGTAGTTTCTGGACCCCTGGTTTAACATGCCTTTAGCCACGCTGTCTATATGGAGAAACGGGCTCCAGTTCTGCAGAAGACATCACACCAAGAGGAGGCGGCATATGGAGTCTGGGGCGTTCCCAGTACAGTTCGATAATTGATCATATGGAAAATGACTGCCTGACTCACTTTAGGTGAGCAAACATACATAATGACAACTTTGTAGTGAAATGATGTGCATCTGGACACAAAGGGTCCTTTAATGCAGTGGTCCCCAACCTTTTTGTACTTGCGGACCGGTCAACGCTTGAAAATTTGTCCCACGGACCGGGGGGTAGTAAAAAAAAAAAAAAAAAATTTTTTTTTCTTTCTTTCTCATAAACAAATACAATCATGTGTGCTTACAGACTGTATCTCTGCAGACTGTATTGATTTATATTGATATATAATGTATATATTGTGTTTTTTATGTTGATTTAATAAAAAATAAAAAAAAAATATATATATTTTTTTTATTTCTTGTGCGACCAATTGGTCCACGGACCGGTACCGGGCCGCGGCCCGGTGGTTGGGGACCACTGCTTTAATGCAGGGGTGTCCAAACTTTTTCCACAGAGGGCCACACACTGAAAAATCAAAGCAAGCGGGGGCCATTTTTAAAAAATTTTTTTTTTAAAAACCAATACAATATATGTTTAAAAAAAATAAACATTGAAGCCTCCACTTAGGCTTGATCAAAGGGTTTTGGTCAAATAAATATAAAAAATGCGTCATTTTCACATGTCATCATTGGGACGGTATAGCTCGTTTGGTAGAGTGGCTGTGCCAGCAACTTGAGGGTTTCAGGTTCGATCCCCGCTTCTGCCCCATCCTCGGGCACGACACTTTACCCACCCGTTCCCAGTGCCACCCACACCGGTTTAAAAATGTAAATTAGATATTGGGTTTCACAATGTAAAGCGCTTTGAGTCACTAGAGAAAAGTGCTATATAAATATAGTTCACTTCACATTATTTCAGTATTATTATTCAAGGTCAATATTAAATTGTATGCCCTTTTTGTCAAATAAAATCCTGTTTTCTTATGGAAAAAAACAAAGTATGCAATATTTTCACCCAATAAAAATTTTAAGTGGAATATTTTGGATGATATAATAATTGGAGCCTTAAAAAGGTCAATAACTCATAACAACATTGATTTTAATTAATTATTATTTTTTGAGCAATGACACTCAAAAAAAAAAAAGTCCCACTAAAATGATTGGGGATCCAAAAAGGTCCTGCCCAGTAAAGTTAAAAAAAAATTAATTCATACATTTTTTTGTTCTCAGGCAAATCATATAGTATATGTAGATGCCCATATTTTTTTTTTACTTTTAACACAATTGTCTCAAGATCAACTTCAGATCTACCCGTCAAATATAATTTTTATTGTTGTTTATGTTTTTTGTTTGTTGGTTTTAGGCCCTTCTTTAAAAAAAAACAAAAAAAAAACTAACTTTGTTTTTTAAATGGCAAACACAAAATATGCAACATTCCCCAAAAAAATATCTCAAAGCGGAATATTCAATGTGATGTAAATGGAGCCTAGAATAAGTCAATAATTCATAATAACATTGATTTTGATTCTTTTTTTTTTTTTAAAGAAAGAAACCGCCTGCATGGCAGCTTTGTGTTATTAGAGTAAACATTGCAACATTTTCTTGTTACATTTCACCTGTTTGCTCTTTTATACCACTTTTTATGTTTTGATTTTTTTTAAACGTATTATTAGAATGTGCCGTGGGGCCGTTAAATAATGACCTGCCGGCCGCACTTTGGACACCCCTGGTTTAATGGAACAGGTGTGCTGTCTCTTCTGACTTTTTACAGCGGGACCACCAAATTTGAGTGCGATCATGTCAGGCTTCGTTCGATTGGTGAAATGGAGTCAAACCTCACGAGTGGTTACGTTGGCTTGGTGCAGTTCTTCTCAAATAGTGAGGTGGTGCACGGTGCGATGCCACGGGGGAACATGGCGTTATCAGTATCATGCTTCGAAAAGCTCTGCACTAAAAAACTTGCTCATTGTAACCATTATTACTGAATCCCTCATTTTGATTAATACAAAAATTGCACAAATTGTTTTACTCATTTTTGTTTTGTAGGTGCAGGAGCCATGTGTGTCTTCCTTGGGTGTAGTTTATTTGGTTTGTGCTATTTGTCGGTTGACCACTGGTGACAGTAATGAGGTATCCCTTTCTCACTGGCACTCATCGAGGGCGGACGCTCCTTTTTCCTCTCCTGCTTGCTTCTTTGTCTTGTCTTGTCTTAACTTTTTTGTTGCCTCTTTTTGCACTGCTCTCCAAATCTAAACATTGGAACTATTTAAAGGCCTACTGAAAGCCACTACTACCGACCACGCAGTCTGATAGTTTATATATCAATGATGAAATCTTAACATTGCAACACATGCCAATACGGCTGGGTTAGCTTACTAAAGTGCAATTTTAAATTTCGCGCCGAAATATCCTGCTGAAAACGTTTCGGTTCGTTGACGCCTGCGCGTGACGTCATGGATTATAGAGGACATTTTGGGACAGCATTGTGGCCAGCTATTAAGTCGTCTGTTTTCATCGCAAAATTCCACAGTATTCTGGACATCTGTGTTGGTGAATCTTTTGCAATTTGTTCAATGAACAATGGAGACAGCAAAGAAGAAAGCTGTAGGTGGGAAGCGGTGTATTGCGGCCGGCTGCAGCAACACAAACACAGCCAGTGTTTCATTGTTTACATTCCCGAAAGATGACAGTCAAGCTTTACCATTGGCCTGTGGAGAACTGGGACAACAGAGACTCTTACCAGGAGGACTTTGAGTTGGATACGCAGACGCGGTACCGTGAGTACGCAGCTGCGGCTTCCAAACATTTGATCGCTTGCCCGTACGTGCGTGCCGCTATGTGCATGTCACGTACGCAACTTTGGGGAAATATATGTGCTGTATGAACTTTGCGGAGGTGAACGGTACTTTGGACTGTGAGATTGAGTGTGTTGTGCGGGTGTTTGATTTGTATTGGTGGGTTATATGGACGGGATGGGGGAGGTGTTTGTTATGTAGATTAATTTGTGGCATATTAAATATAAGCCTGGTTGTGTTGTGGCTAATAGAGTATACATATGTCTTGTGTTTATTTACTGTTTTAGTCATTCCCAGCTGAATATCAGGTCCCACCCGTCTCTCACAGCATCTTCCCTATCTGAATCGCTTCCACTGCCCTCTAGTCCTTCACTCTCACTTTCCTCATCCACAAATCTTTCATCCTCGCTCAAATTAAAGGAGAAATCGTCGCTTTCTCGGTCCGAATCGCTCTCGCTGCTGGTGGCCATGATCGTAAACAATGTGCAGATGTGAGGAGCTCCACAACCTTCCGGTACAGGCAAGGCTTTTTTATCAGCGACCAAAAGTTGCGAACTTTATCGTCGATGTTCTCTACTAAATCCTTTCAGCAAAAATATGGCAATATCGCAAAATGATCAAGTATGACACATAGAATGGATCTGCTATCCCCGTTTCAATAAGAAAATCGCATTTCAGTAGGCCTTTAACTGGCCTCAACGAAATTGACAAGATCTTGGGTTTGGGGGAACCTGCTTGTCGTGACGGAACAGTTGTTGCTGGACACACCACGGACTCTTGCGAGAAGAAGGATTGCCGCGTGCCTGGCGACCCTTCCAGTCGAGGACGTGAAGACATCTACCTATTGGAAATTATGACAACAGGACATCTGCTGATTGGAGTAAGCGTTGCTCTGGTTTGTCAACAAATTGGAAGTTGCTGGCAGTCTTCAAAGTACCCCAAAGCTGCCACAAATTATTGGAGGATGCGGGAAGAACTGTGGACACTCTTGTGATTTGGATAACATCGGACTGTCTGCCCCGCAGGATGAATCTTGAGGACCAGTCAAAGACAATTTAGAGTGAAAAGCAAATTTTATTTTCACTCGTATACAAAACATTCTAACTTGGATTGTTTCCCTGGGTTCGAGACTCTCCCGAAGGACAGTGCGGCGAAGACACGACAAACTCCCTTCTTGTCTCTCATGGACACACACCTGTTGTTGTTGACTTTGGACTATCGGCTGCACGACATCAAGGCCGCGGAACAGAGACACGCTGAAGGCTTACACACACGTGCATCCACAAAAAATATACGCCACACACACATACCCCACCCCTCATCCAACGCCCTTGACGCGAATCCCTTAGGGGTGATGGACGGATGGGCAGCGCCTGAAGAGCTGCAGCCTGCCACCATGCCCCCCCCCCCTCCTGTTGCTAGATATCTTAAGATGTATGTTGTAATATATATATATGTGCTTTGCTATGAAGGTTTTTGCCCACTCCAAACTGGGCCCCCTTAGGAGCCCAGTCTAAATTGTATTTTTTTACTCATCCTCCCCCAGCATTTACCTTTTTACCATCTTTTACGGGGCGCCTTGTGGCGACCCATCAGCGTTCCTGTTCTGTAACCCTGTACACTGTTTGTTTGTCTAATCTTGAACGGGTTTGTGCTGAAAACAAAGTTCCGTTGTAGTTGTGCAATGACAATAAAGACCTATCCTATCCTATCCTATCCCGATCAGAGTCATTTATAAAGAGCAGTGGCGGGCCGTGCGCTTCTCACCTAGGCCTTCAGTGTCCTACTTAGTCCGACTTCACCTCTCAAAATACCGTAATTGATGTCACCACATGTACACAGCTGGAGATACTATACAGAAACGCACTTGCACACTACTGTGCATTGAAACTCCTCAACAGTGTACAAAACGGTCTATTTTTCGGCGCATTTAACATTCAATAAACCCGCTCCAGCAATTAAAACATATCTTACACTGCAAAAACTAAAATCTAAGTAAGATTAAATATCTCAAATAAGGGTGATATTTGCTTATTTTCCGTCTGACAAGATAATTCTTCTCACTAAGCAGATTTTATGTTAGAGTGTTTTACTTGTTTGAAGTGTTTTGCTCCTAAATGATCTCAGTAAGATATTACAGCTTGTTGCTGAGATTTGATGACCTATATTGAGTAAAACATGCTTGAAACTAGAATATCAACTGTTGCAAAGCTGTGTCATCAACACTCACAAGTATAAAACTGTTTTTCAAAGTATTCATTTCTTATTTCAAGCATGAAATAAAAAATCATGACTTTGACACGATTGTGTCTCATAATTAAACCGACAGTTAATATTTAAACATTTAACATTTCAAACAATTTTGAACAGAAATAGTTCATACACATTCAGATAAATTCTTCAAAATTACAATAAAAAAAAAAAATTGGCTGGGGGCCGGGCTGTAAATATATATATATATATATATATATATATATATATATATATATATATATATATATATATATATATATATATATATATATATATATATATATATATATATATATATATATACTACCGTTCAAAAGTTTGGGGTCACATTGAAATGTCCTAATTTTTGAAGGAAAAGCACTGTACTTTTCAATGAAGATAACTTTAAACTAGTCTTAACTTTTAAGAAATACACTCTATACATTGCTAATGTGGTAAATGACTATTATAGCTGCAAATGTCTGGTTTTTGGTGCAATATCTACATAGGTGTATAGAGGCCCATTTCCAGCAACTATCACTCCAGTGTTCTAATGGTACAATGTGTTTGCTCATTGGCTCAGAAGGCTAATTGATGATTAGAAAACCCTTGTGCAATCATGTTCACACATCTGAAAACAGTTTAGCTCGTTACAGAAGCTACAAAACTGACCTTCCTTTGAGCAGATTGAGTTTCCGGAGCATCACATTTGTGGGGTCAATTAAACGCTCAAAATGGCCAGAAAAAGAGAACTTTCATCTGAAACTCGACAGTCTATTCTTGTTCTTAGAAATGAAGGCTATTCCACAAAATTGTTTGGGTGACCCCAAACTTTTGAACGGTAGTTTATATATATATATATATATATATATATATATATATATATATATATATATATATATATATATATATATATATGTTCCTTGCGCACTAATTGACTGAAAGAGCACGCACTTGGTACGATGATGTCATGTTATTGATGGGAAAATGCATTTTTAGACACTATGATTTGCTTGAGCGTTGCCTTTTTGCCTTTCCATTAAGAAAAATAAATTAGTTTTTAGTATAAGTTTGCTGGTTTCAAGAATTGTAATGCCGAGCGCATATCATTATGTCAAGATAATGGCACTAGCATTTACTTCATTTAAGAATATTTTTCAACATATTGAGCAAAAGGGTCTAATTTTTTTTTCTACCAAGAAAAGTGCACTTTTTATGAGTTAGAATATACTTATTTTAAGGTATTTTGGGGTTCATTGAGGTTAGCTAATTTTACTTGTTTTGGAAAGTCTTGACAAGCCAAATTTTCTTGTTCTATTGGCAGATAATTTTGCTTAGTTCAAATAAAATACCCCTCATTTATGTATTTTTTTTCTTGTTTTTGAACACTGACTTCTTGTAGTGTACCTGGTACTGTCAAAATTAAAAGAATTGTATAAAACAAATGAAACATGAAAAAATTAAGAAATAAAATATTTGAACTCACAATTTGTAGCACACCATTCGACGCCGTATAAGCCAGTGGTACCGCTCGTAGTCGGTCGTAGTCGGTTGATTCGCGTGAAAGTGGCGGGAAAACCATTTCACCGCCGGGATAGCTTCCGGGATAGGTTGATTGGCAACACTAAATTGGCCCTAATGTGTGAATGTGAGTGTGAATGTTGTCTGTGTATCTGTGTTGGCCCTGTGATGAGGTGGCGACTTGTCCAGGGTGTACCCCGCCTTCCGCCCGAATGCAGCTGAGATAGGCTACAGCACCCCCTGCGACCCCAAAAGGGACAAGCGGTAGAAAATGGATGGATGGATGGATGGATGGAAAGCTTCCGGTGTCGGCCGATCTAGTGTCACAAGATGTTGTTTCTCTTAAAGGCCTACTGAAATGATTTTTTTTTTTATTTAAACGGGGATAGCAGATCCATTCTATGTGTCATACTTGATCATTTTGCGATATTGCCATATTTTTGCTGAAAGGATCTAGTAGAGAACATCGACGATAAAGTTCGCCACTTTTGGTCTCTGATAAAAAAAAACCTTGCCCCTACCGGAAGTAGCGTGACGTTGTCAGTTGTTCACTCCCTCATATTTTCCTATTGTTTTCAACGCAGCTAAAGCTATTCGGACCGAGAAAGCGACGATTACCCCATTAATTTGAGCGAGGATGAAAGATTCGTGGATGAGGAAAGTGAGAGTGAAGGACTAGAGTGCAGTGCAGGACGTATCTTTTTTCGCTCTGACCGTAACTTAGGTACAAGCTGGCTCATTGGATTCCACACTCTCTCCTTTTTCTATTGTGGATCACGGATTTGTATTTTAAACCACCTCGGATACTATATCCTCTTGAAAATGAGAGTCGAGAACGCGAAATGGACATTCACAGTGCCTTTTATCTCCACGACAATAAATCCACGAAGCTCTTTAGCATGAGCTAACGTGATAGCATCTGTCTCAAATGCAGATAGAAACAAAATAAATAAATCCCTGACTGGAAGGATAGACAGAAGATCAACAATACTATTAAACCATGGACATGTAACTACACGGTTAATAGATCTCAGCCTGGCAAAGCTTAACAATGCTGTTGCTAACGACGCTAAGGCTAACTTAGCAACCGGACCTCACAGAGCTATGATAATAACATTAGCGCTCCACCTACGCCAGCCAACCCTCATCTGCTCTGCTCATCAACACCCGTGCTCACCTGCGTTCCAGCGATCGACGGCGCGACGAAGGACTTCACCCAATCATCCGTGCGGTGGGGCTAGCATCGGCTAGGCGTCTGCTATCCAAGTAAGTAGTCCTGGTTGTGTTGCTACAGCCAGCCGCTAATACACCGATCCCACCTACAACTTTCTTCTTTGCAGCCTCCATTGTTCATTAAACAAATTGCAAAAGATTCACCAACACAGATGTCCAGAATACTGTGGAATTATGAAATGAAAACAGAGCTTTTTTGTATTGTATTCAATGGGGAAGGCATACCTCTGTTCCCCGGGCTACGTCACACGCATACGTCATCCTCCAAAGGCTGTTTCAACCGGAAGTTTTGCGGGAAATTTAAAATTGCACTTTATAAGTTAACCCGGCCGTATTGGCATGTGTTGCAAAGTTAAGATTTCATCATTGATATATAAACTATCAGACTGCGTGGTCGGTAGTAGTGGCTTTCAGTAGGCCTTTAAGTATCCTTCTTGAAAATGGCCTTGCAAATATTTATCTGCCACCTAATCAACATTCTGCTCTCCTTCTTTGTGAGCACCGGGTAGTTTTCTGTGGCTTTCTATGGTTTGTATGGCTCCGGTGCCACTTCCTGTTTTCACAACTTGTGATTGGAGACTCACTTGGGACGCCCAAGTGAGTCTCCAATAAATAAACGCGTTACCGTCTGGCGAAATAAACCAAAATTGGACAAGTCGCCACCTCATCACGGGGCCAACACAGATAGAGACAGACAACATTCACACTCACATTCACACACTAGGGCCAATTTAGTGTTGCCAATCAACCTATCCCCAGGTGCATGTCTTTGGAGGTGGGAGGAAGCCGGAGTTCCCGGAGAGAACCCACGCAGTCACAGGGAGAATATGCAAACTCTGTAGAGAAAGGATCGAACCCAGGACCTTCTTATTGGGGAGCACACGCACTAACCCCTTTTCCACCGGTAGCGTGGTATTTGTGTCATCCTCAAGCTCGGGTCCGCTACCAGAGGCCTGGCAGTTTGAGGGTTCCGTGCAGTATCTTGGCTGTTCTTAGGACTGCGCTCTTCTGGACTGAGGCTTCGAATGTTGTTCCTGGGATCTGTTGGAGACACTCTTCCATTGGCAGCAAAATGGAACTGGTGCTTTACAGAGAGTAAATGGGACAATGAAAAAGGAGGATTACCTCCAAATTCTTCAGGACAACCTAAAATCATCAGCCCGGAGGTTGGGTCTTGGGCGCAGTTGGGTGTTCCAACAGGACAATGACCCCAAACACACGTCAAAAGTGGTAAAGGAATGGCTAAATCAGGCTAGAATGAAGGTTTTAGAATGGCTTTCCCAAAGTCCTGACTTAAACGTGTGGACAATGCTGAAGAAATAAGTCCATGTCAGAAAACCAACACATTTAGATGAACTGCACCAATTTTGTCAAGAAGCAGCATGGCTGGATCAAAAGAGACGTCGGAGACGCTTTACTGAACCAAAAGTTGCGCTGGAGGAGCTCAGGTCAAAAAAATGAGGCACTCCTAAACTGGAGAAGCCAAACCACCAGTTTTATAATCCCATCTCCTGTCTGTGTGTGTGTGTGCTGGGTCAGGAGAGCACATCCTGACCATAAAAGGAGATGTTTGTGTCTGGAAAACAACTGATTTAAGTCACAACTTAAATGTTGGCGTTGAGCTAGACAGGTAGTCTCCTCTCAAGGATATGTTTATCACTTTTGCATTCCCAAATCCCAATTAGGGCCTCTTTCCTACGAGAATTGATCCAATCCACCTGCGAATATCAAACTAAGGGGCCTTATCTTATAATGTGTTCAAACTGAAATACCACTTTTTACTTAAACTTGGAGGTTTGCTTTCTCCAATGTGAATATGAACATTCACCATATGTAGAACATAATATGAGTTCATGAATTCACTTCAGTTAATTTTCTCATCTATTATTACTTCTGACCACAGAACTTTCCTCCAATGACTTTTTTGTGATAGAGTGATTGGAGCACATACTTGTTGGTCACAAAAAACATTCATGAAGTTTGCTTCTTTTATAAATTATGGGTCTACTGAAAATGTGACCAAATGTGCTGGGTCAAAAGTATACATACAGCAATGTTAATATTTACTTGCATCATATTTGCCAACCTTGAGACCTCCGATACCGGGAGGTGGGGGTTGGGCGGGGGGCGTGGTTGGGGGCGTGGTTAAGAGGGGAATATATTTAAGCTAGAATTCACCAACTCAAGTATGAAATACTTGACTTTCAGTTAATTCTAGCTATGTATACATATATATATATATATATATATATATATATATATATATATATATATATATATATATATATATATATATATATATATATATATATATATTTATTTTATTATACATATAAATAAAATAAATACTTGAATTTCAGTGTTCTGGAGACTATCCAGTAGATGGCAGTATTGTCCTGTTTAAGAGTGTCACAACATTGCTGTTTACGGCAGACGAACTGCTTTACGGTAGACTAAACGTGACGTGTGTTGTTGTGTGTTGTTACCGCGCTGGGAGGACATTAATGAAACTGCCTAACAATAAACCCACATAAGAAACCAAGAACTCGCCCTCGATCATTCTACAGTTATGACGTCATTGGGCAGGCAAGCTGTTTATATCGTGGGAAAGCGGACGTGAGAACAGGCTGTCCCCACTCAGGTCCACATTGAGCTGGAGGGGGCGTGGCCTCTAAATACCGGGAGTTTGTCGGGAGAAAATTTCTGCCGGGAGGTTATCGGGAGAGGCGCTGAATACCGGGAGTCTCCCGCTGAAAACGGGAGGGTTGGCAAGTATGGCTTACATGTCCCTTGGCAAGTTTCACTGCAATAAGGCGCTTTTGGTAGCCATCCACAAGCTTCTGCTTGAATTTTTGACCACTCCTTCTGACAAAATTGGTGCAGTTCAGCTAAATTTGTTGGTTTTCTGACATGGACTTGTTTCTTCAGCATTGTCCACACGTTTAAGTCAGGACTTTGGGAAGGCCATTCTAAAACCTTAATTCTAGCCTGATTTAGCCATTCCTTTACCACTTTTGACGTGTGTTTGGGGTCATTGTCCTGTTGGAACACCCAACTGCGCCCAAGACCCAACCTCCGGGCTGATGATTTTAGGTTGTCCTGAAGAATTTGGAGGTAATCCTCCTTTTTCATTGTCCCATTTACTCTCTGTAAAGCACCAGTTCCATTGGCAGCAAAACAGGCCCAGAGCATAATTCCACTACCACCACCATGCTTGACGGTAGGAATGGTGTTCCTGGGATTAAAGGCCTCACCTTTTCTCCTCCAAACATATTGCTGGGTATTGTGGCCAAACAGCTCCATTTTGGTTTCATCTGACATCACATGGACAAAGATAAGACCTTCTGGAGGAGAGTTCTGAGGTCAGATGAAACAAGAATTTAGCTGTTTGGCCACAATACCAAACTTCATGAATTTTTTTTGTGACAAACAAGTATGTGCTCCAATCACTCTATCACAAAAAAAAAAGAGTTGTAGAAATGATTGGAAACTCAAGACAGCCATGACATTATGTTCTTTACAAGTGTATGTAAACTTTTGATCACGACTGTACACATCAAATGTGTATTTACACAAAACCAAATACAACAAAAGGGGACAGAAAAACAACAACTATATAATAAGTATTAAACCTGTGATCTAAAGATATCCCATTAAAGCCTTGCTACATTCTTTATTGTTTTCCCCCTTCCCTAAAATTGCATTTAAACTCCATCCCCTACCTAGACTCTACAATTTGTCCCTTAGTGTTTGTGTCAGAAACGGTCCGAAATTGCCGTAAAAACTAGAGGTGGGCGGAGTAAACCAACTGTTATCGATACCTGGGTGGTATCAGATCGATACTAGCGTGAAATCAGCAGAATAACCACAACTAGTGCAACCTTAATAGACAATATCTTTACAAATGTTTTAGGGATTCACATCACTACTGGGTTAGTGATAAATGACATAAGTGATCATCTGCCTATATTTGCAATATTTGACTATCAATTCCCTAAAAGAACATATCATCAAATACTTAAGAGGAAAAGAAGTGTCAACAACTTCAGGAATGACCTATTAAAACAAGAATGGAAAGAGGTGTACACAGACGATATAAACACTGCCTATGATTCTTTTCTGAAACATTATATTACTCTGGGGCCGTATTTATCAAGCTTCTTAGAATGACTCCTAAGAAGTCTGCTAAGAGTTGACTTAAGAGTAAATAAATTCTTCGCTGAAAGCTGCACTTGAAAGTTAGTTATCAAGCGTCTTACTCACACTTTCAGCGAAGTGTAGGACTGAATCTTAAGTGTCACACTCAGAGCTGAATTACGACATTACTATGTGCCGTAAACGGAATTTTAGGTGACGTCATTTCTGTGTCCATAGAAATGACCAATCACGGAAGGGAATCCCTTGTCTAAGAATAAAGAAATATTTTAGAAATATTTAAGTGGACAATGGGAGTGTATATTTTGACAATAAACTACAAAATAATACAAAACAAAAAAACAATATTGGCAATGAATCAAAAATAAATGTTTCCTTTTTGTTGCACCTTTCCTGCTTTCTGCTCCCAGACCGTAGTCGAAGAGCACAGGGGAGACACTTCTCCAGGATGTATGCTCGGGGAAACACCCTTCACTTTACCTGGCAGTGGGTCTCCACAGCGGACGACTTTAGGGTGAAAGATGAGTCCGGCTTTTAGTTGCAAATCTTGCTTTATTGATTGCTTGCACACAGCCAATCCAACACAAAACAAACTAGTCCCCGCCCGCACTCACGCTACCGCTCCCTCTCTTCTCTCGCCCACACACTCACTGAAGTCACTCACCTCACATGCTGTCACCTATTAAAGGGCCACACACACACATTCGCTACTCTCATAACATTTTCTTTCCAATTCATTAATTAGGCAACTAATTTGAAACTGGTGTGGGTGGCTCTATATACAGTATACTAGCCCACTGCAGCCACATGCAGAAATCAACATGGAATCGAAAATTATTTAATCTGTGACAAAAATAATACCCGCTCTGTCTAAACGATACCGTTTGATCAGCTGCTCGTCATCAAACAAAGCCAGGACATCCTTCCGCTCCCTGAACATTCGCGCACGTCTCTCTCGCCTCAGTGCCATCCCCTGCTGGCAACTCCTAACCACTTAGGACACCTCTGAAGGTCTCTTAAATATCGTGGAGAGTAGGAGTGATTCTTAGACTTAAGAAAGTTGATAAAAAGCTTTTATTCTTAAGTTTGAGAGTAGGACTACATTTCGCAAATTCTCAGGACTTAAGTGTAAAATAGCACTCTAAGACGCTTGATAAATACGGCCCCTGTATAACAAGCATTGTCCTGAGGTTCCATGCAGATCTAAACAAAGGCAAAATAATGCACCTTGGATGATAAACAGTTTGAAAAATGCATGTAAAAAGAAAAATAGACTTTATAAGGAGTTTATCAAATCAAGAACAGAGAATGCTGAAAAACGCTATAAGAACTACAAAAACAAGTTGACCAATATATTGAGACAAGCAAAAAGGGAATATTACAAAATAATGTTGCATGAAAATAAAAACAACATAAAGGCCACATGGAATATTTTGAATTGATTGATTGATTGAGACTTTTATTAGTAGGTTGCACAGTGAAGTACATATTCCGTACAATTGACCACTAAATGGTAACACCCGAATAAGTTTTTCAACTTGTTTAAGTCGGGGTCCACTTAAATTGATTCATGATACAGATATATACTATCATATATACTATCATCATAATACAGTCATCACACAAGATGAGTAAAGCAATAGGGATTAGGACAAGGCGAACAGAATTACTTTGATATTTTAAAAAAGATCATATGTTAATTGAAAACAAAGATGAAATTGTCAATGAATTAAATCAATTCTTTGTAAATGTAGGACCTAGCTTAGCAAACAAAATACCAAGAGCTAATGATCAATCAGGGGGTGTCTGGAAAAGGGAAAATAGGGTTATGCAGTCAATGTTTCTTAGTGAAGTGACTGAAAATGAAATATTATCTGTGGTTTATAAACTAAAAAACAAGACCTCAACAGACAATGAGGGTATTGACATGAAAATAATAAAAAACACAATTGATTGCATCATTAAACCATTACATTATATAATTAATTGTTCTTTTAAAGTAGGAGTTTTCCCAGACAGTATGAAAACAGCTAAGGTCATACCTTTATTTAAAACTGGAGATAAACATACATTTGGTAATTATAGACCAGTATCTCTCCTATCTCAATTTTCAAAAGTGCTTGAAAAACTGTTTGTTAATAAATTAGACTGCTTTATTGAAAAACATAAATTATTAAATGAAAGTCAGTATGGATTTCGATCAAATAGGTCTACAAGCTTGGCCATCATGAACATTATTGAAGATATTACAACTGCAATTGATCAAAATAAATACACAAAAGGAGTGTCCATTGATTTAAAGAAGGCATTCGACACTATGGATCATCAAATTCTCATTTCTAAATGACATACTTGTAGAGTTAGAGGAGTTGCACTGGACTGGTTAACCAGCTATTTACAACGATGACAGCAATATGTTGAGATTGATGATTATAGATCAGAATGTATGAATATTAAATGTGGAATTCCACAAGGTTCGATTTTAGGACCCAAACTTTTTATTTTATTTATAAACGATATTTGTGAGGTTTCGAAAATTTTACAGTACGTATTATTCGCAGACGATACAAATTTATACTGTTCAGGAGATGACTTGAAAATCTTAGCCGATAATATTGAAGAGGAAATGGTTAAACTAAAATTGTGGTTTGATGTAAATAAATTATCTTTAAACTTGGAAAAGACTAAATTTACGGTATTCAGTAATAAAAGAAAAATAGAAGTTAGTTTATCCATAAACAATGTGAAAATTGAGAAGGTGTCTGAAATCAGGGGCCGTACTTATCAAGCTTCTTAGAATTACTCCTAAGAAGTCTGCTAAGAGTTGACTTAAGAGTGAATAAATTCTTCGCTGAAAGCTGCACTTAAAAGTTAGTTATCAAGCGTCTTACTCACACTTTCAGCGAAGTGTAGGACTGAATCTTAAGTGTCACACTCAGAGCTGAATTACGACATTACTATGTGCCGTAAACGGAATTTTAGGTGACGTCATTTCTGTGTCCATAGAAATGACCAATCACGGAAGGGAATCCGTTGTCTAAGAATAAAGAAATATCTTGGAAATATTTAAGTGGACAATGGGAGTGTATATTTTGACAATAAACTACAAAATAATACAAAACAAACTAGTCCCCGCTGGCACTCACGCTACCGCTCCCTCTCTTCTATCGCCCACACACTCACTGACGTCACTCACCTCACGGCCACACACATACGCTACTGTCATAACATTTTCTTTCCAATTCATTAATTAGGCAACTAATTTGAAACTGGTGTGGGTGGCTCTATATATACTAGCCCACTGCAGCCACATGCAGAAATCAACATGGAATCGAAAAGTATTAAATCTGTGACAAAAATAATATCCGCTCTGTCTAATCCATACCGTTTGATCAGCTGCTCGTCATCAAAAAAAAAAAAACATTGTTCCGTTCCCTGAACGTTCGCGCACGTCTCTCTCGCCTCAGTGCCATCCCCTGCTGGCAACTCCTAACCACTTAAGACACCTCTGAAGGTCTCTTAAATATCGTGGAGAGTAGGAGTGATTCTTAGACTTAAGAACGTTGATAAAAAGCTTTTATTCTTAAGTTTGAGAGTAGGACTAAATTTCGCAAATTCTCAGGACTTAAGTGTAAAATGGCACTCTAAGAAGCTTGATAAGTACGGCCCCAGATTTCTTGGGGTCATCTTAGATGAAAAGTTGACATGGAAAGCTCATATATTGCATGTGAAAAATAAGCTATCTAAAAGTTGATTTATTTTGAACAAGGTTAAATACAGTTTCCCGTATAATACAATGAGAATGTTATATTGCTCAATTATTCTACCTTATTTCAATTATTGTGCAGAAATATGGGGAAGTACATATCACAGCAACATAATGCCTTTATTTCTTTCACAGAAAAGAGCAATTCGTATCATTTTTACAGTAGGATATAGCGACCACACAAATCCAGTCTTCATTAGGTCAGGATTATTAAAACTAAAAGACATTGTAGAATTGCATACTCTATTAGTGATGTTCAAAGCTAGAAATAAAGTTCTTCCAAAGGACTTACAAAAGTTATTTGTGTTCACGTGTGAAGATGAGAACCACAGAAGGCCGTATGATTTTAAACATCCAAGAGTGCGAACAAATTTGAAGCAAATGTGCTTGTCTGTTGCTGGTGTGAAAGCATGGAATTCTCTAGACAAAGACTTAAAAAGTTGCAAGAATATCTTTGAATTTAAAAAGAGTTACAAAAAGAGACAACTGGAATTATATCAAACTGCTTTTTGATTTTGATTGGAACGTGTCATTTTGAAAATGCTTAAACGAAAATTAAAAGTATGTTGGAGTTCGGGTGTTGGTGGAGGGAACAGTGATAAAGTCATCTAAATAATTTGTGTTAAAATGGGGGCAGATAAATATAGGAATAGTATTCTTCCATCTGCTCCTTTCTGATCACGGAAATGTATGAGAAACAAAAAAACAATGAGTGTCAACTGTACATGGCTTGTATGTATGCATTTTCATTGATGATGATGATGAATGCTAACATGCTATTTATGCTCGCTGTATGTGCATATTGCATCATTGTGCCTCGTACTTTAGGTACATTTTATTTGCAGTTTCCGTTTCCTTCAACTTGGACACACAAACACATCTTTACTCTTGGCCGTTCTAAGCCAGTAATTTCCAGGAGTTATCACACCCTCTGAAAAGCCTCCGTTTTAGTAATGTTTTGCTATGTTGTAAAAATGTGTAGAATAAATATTACATTTCAACATTTCTGTCAAAGATTTGCGTCAGCCTGCGGCACGTAGTCATTTTGATAGTAGGCTAATATAGACACTTACATCATGTGTTGCCTTCATTATAACACTTATATAAATCTTTAAATTTGTTGCAGCTCCAGACAGATTTTTTATTTTGTATTTTTGGTTCAATATGGCTCTTTCAACGTTTTGGGTATACCAACATAGCCTGTAACCTGAGGATGCACACTCCAGTACAGTAGGTGGCGCTATGCGGCTGTAACGTTGGTCTCCACAAAATGAAGAAGAAAAAAAAGACGTTTCCGACACAAACACAGAGACGTCAGGAGGTCGAAAGTGACTACGCTCTTATTTAAATAACCAAAGAGAACACATAGAAATGGTAAGTGCGAGGTGGAATTATTCAACAGGACGAGAACGTTCCACGACGTTGTTGTTGTTGCGTGCCACTAAATGCTAAGACGGGTAAGCTAGGCTAACGTTAGCGTGGATCAAATGAGCAGACTTTAAGTTAACCAAACCTCCGTTAACGACAACTAGCTAGTTTGTTTTTGTTGGCGTTGTATTGTACACAAAAACACGCCAGAACGTTGAGGTAAACATAAATGTTGATGTTGTGGTGCGACTCTGTTGAACTTGCACCTGGCTCGCTGACAACAAGCTATCCATACACTTGGGTAAAACGGAATCCATCCTGTTTGGGTCCCACATCAACCTTAAGAAAGTCAACGACTTCACTATAAAAGAGGGTGACATTGTTATCACCAGGAAAGATGAGGTCACCTACCTAGGTTCCATTCTAGAGGCTAATCTTTCCTGTGATAAAATGGCAACCAAGGTAATCAAAAAGGTCAACCAACGAACGAGATTCCTCTATAGAATCTCCTCTCTGGTCAAAAAAAGAACGATGAGGATTCTAGCGGGAACTAGACTCAAATCTAGACTCCAAACATCCCAGAACAAGCTAGTCAGGTTACTTCTAGACTTCCACCCCAGATCACACCTCACTCCTACCCACTTCTCCAAAGTGGGTCTGGCTCAGGGTGGAGGACAGAGTAAAACAACTTGCACTGAGCCTAGTCTATAAAATCCGCTACACCTCCCTGATACCGAAGTACATGTCAAACTACTTCCTTAACGTAAATGACCGCCATAACCACAACACCAGGGGCTCCACAAACCACGTTAAACCCAGATTCCGATCTAACAAAGGTCTTAACTCATTCTCCTTCTATGCCACATCAATATGGAATGCACTCCCAACTGGTGTAAAAGAAAGGGCATCTCTATCCTCCTTCAAAACTGCACTAAAAGAACACCACCAGGCAACTTCAACCCTTAACTAACACCCTCCCCTTTCCACATCCCACCTCCCCGGATTGTAAATAATCAAATGTAGATACTTATTCTTATGCTTTCTGATCTCTCTCTCTATGTCCCCTACTTGCTGTACATATCCTACCGAGTCAGACCTACACTGTTCCAATGTCCATGTCTCTGATGATGCAATTGTTGATGACTGAAGTGTTGATATCAACCAAACCTAACCCCCCCTCCACATCGCGGATTGTAAATAATGTAAATAATTCAATGTACACTACCGTTCAAAAGTTTGGGGTTACCCAAACAATTTTGTGGAATAGCCTTCATTTCTAAGAACAAGAATAGACTGTCGAGTTTCAGATGAAAGTTCTCTTTTTCTGGCCATTTTGAGCGTTTAATTGACCTCACAAATGTGATGCTCCAGAAACTCAATCTGCTCAAAGGAAGGTCCGTTTTGTAGCTTCTGTAACGAGCTAAACTGGTTTCAGATGTGTGAACATGATTGCACAAGGGTTTTCTAATCATCAATTAGCCTTCTGAGCCAATGAGCAAACACATTGTACCATTAGAACACTGGAGTGATAGTTGCTGGAAATGGGCCTCTATACACCTATGTAGATATTGCACCAAAAACCAGACATTTGAAGCTAGAATAGACATTTACCACATTAGCAATGTATAGAGTGTATTTCTTTAAAGTTAAGACTAGTTTAAAGTTATCTTCATTGAAAAGTACAGTGCTTTTCCTTCAAAAATAAGGACATTTCAATGTGACCCCAAACTTTTGAACGGTAGTGTATATACTCTGATGATTATCTTGTGTGATGACTGTATTATGATGATAGTATATATCAGGGGTCACCAACGTGGTGCCCGCGGGCACCAGGTAGCCCGTAAGGACCAGATGAGTAGCCCGCTGGCCTGTTCTAAAAATAGCTCAAATAGCAGCACTTACCAGTGAGCCGCCTCTGTTTTTTAAATTTTATTTACTAGCAAGCTGGTCTCACTTTGCTCGACATTTTTAATTCTAAGAGAGACAAAACTCAAATAGAATTTGAAAATCCAAGAAAATATTTTAAAGACTTGGTCTTCACTTGTTTAAATAAATTCATTAATTTTTTTACTTTGATTCTTATAACTTTCAGAAAAACAATTTTAGAGAAAAAATACAACCTTAAAAATGATTTTAGGATTTTTAAACACATATACCTTTTTACCTTTTAAATTCCTTCCTCTTCTTTCCTGACAATTTAAATAAATGTTCAAGTACATTAATTTTGTTTAATGTAAAGAATAATAAATACATTTTAATTTAATTTTTCATTTTAGCTTCTGTTTTTTCTACGAAGAATATTTGTGAAATATTTCTTCAAACTTATCATGGTTAAAATTCAAAAACATTATTCTGGAAAATCTAGAAAATCTGTAGAATCAAATTTAAATCTTATTTCAAAGTCTTTTGAATTTCTTTTAAAATGTTTGTTCTGGAAAATCTAGAAGAAATAATGATTTGTCTTTGTTAGAAATATAGCTTGGTCCAATTTGTGATATATTCTAACAAAGTGTAAATTGGATTTTAACCTATTTAAAACATGTCATCAAAATTCTAAAATTAAGCTTAATCAGGAAAAATTACTAATGATGTTCCATAAATTATTTTTTTAATTTTTTCAAAAAGATTCAAATTAGCTAGTTTTTCTCTTTTTTTTTCGGTTGAATTTTGAATTTTAAAGAGTCAAAATTGAAGATAAACTATGTTTCAAAATTTAATTGTCATTTTTTTTCGTGTTTTCTCCTCTTTTAAACCGTTCAATTAAGTGTAAATATCATTAATTATTAATAATAACAGAGTTAAAGGTAAATTGAGCAAATTGGCTATTTCTGGCAATTTACTTAAGTGTGTATCAAACTGGTAGCCCTTCGCATTAATCAGTACCCAAGAAGTAGCTCTTGGTTTCAAAAAGGTTGGTGACCCCTGGTATATATCAATATCATGAATCAATTTAAGTGGACCCCGACTTAAACAAGTTAAAAAACTTATTTGGGTGTTACCATTTAGTGGTCAATTGTACGGAATATGTACTGTACTGTGCAATCTACTAATAAAAGTTTCAATCAATCAATCAAATTTCAATCATTTACCTTCGTGTGTCTTCAGGCGAGTTCCATGGTGGCAGTGGGACTGACTCTGGCCGCAGCTGGGTTCGCAGGTACGTCTTCTTTACTCCTCCATATTTAAAAAAATATATACATATATTTTTCTATTTGTGTTACCGACCTTTCATGCATTGTCCCCCCAGGTCGCTTTGCCATGCAGGCCATGAAGCAGATGGAGCCTCAGGTGAAGCAAGCCCTTCAAAGCTTCCCCAAGACTGTAAGTAAATATACATTCAATGAAATAACCCAATATGGAACTATAACGTACAGTACATCTTAAATTAATGGTAAATGGGTTATACTTGTATAGCGCTTTTCTACCTTCAAGCGCTTTGACACTATTTCCGCATTCACCCATTCACACACTGATGGCGGGAGCTGCCATGCAAGGCCCTAACCACCACCCATCAGGAGCAAGGGTGAAGTGTCTTGCTCAAGGACACAACGGACGTGACGAGGTCGGTAGAAGGTGGGGATTGAACCAGGAACCCTCTCCCAACTGCGCCACGGCGTCCCCCCAATAATAAATATTTATGTTGTTCCCTGATTAATGTAAATGTTACGATAAATTAGAAAATACTCAAAGTTTTTGATTGTGTTGTCGACGTTACACCTGACAGTTTACTATTATGTTGCTATAATTCGCATTAAGATTTTGTCAATAAAATAGATAAATATCTGTACAGTGAAAACTTGGTTATCATTCAAAATGAACGTATTCAACAAAAACATATAATATGTGGTAATTGTTAAGGACAAAGATACACTATATTGCCAAGAGTATTTGGCCACCCATCCAAATGATGAGAATCAGGTGTCCTAATCACTTGGCCCGGCCACAGGTATATAACATCAAGCACTTAGGCATGGAGACTGATTCTACAAACATCTGTGAAAGAATGGGCCGCTCTCAGTGATTTCCAGCGTGGAACTGTCATAGGATGCCACCTGTGCAACAAATCCAGTTGTGAAATTTCCTCGCTCCTAAATATTCCATAGTCAACTGTCGGCTTTATTATAAGAAAATGGAAGAGTTTGGGAACAACAGCAAGTCAGCCACCAAGTGGTAGGCCACGTAAAGTGACAGAGAGGGGTCAGCGGATACTGAAGCGCATAGTGCAAAGACTTTCTGCACTGTCAGTTGCTACAGAACTCCAAATTTTGTGACCTTCCAATTAGCCCACGTACAGTACGAAGAGAGCTTCATGGAATGGGTTTCCATGGCCGAGCAGCTGCATCTAAGCCATACATCACCAAGTCCAATGCAAAGCATCGGATGCGGTGGTGTAAAGCACGTTGCCACTGATTCTAGAGCAGTGGAGACGCCTTCTCTGGAGTGATGAATCACGCTTTTCCATCTCGTAATCTGACTGCATTGTGCAGAGTGTGAAATTTGGTGGAGGAGGAATTATGGTGTGGGGTTGTTTTTCAGGAGTTGGGCTTGGCCCCTTAGTTTTAGTGAAAGGAACTTTGAATGCTCCAGGATACCAAAACATTTTGGACAATTCCATGCTCCCGACCTTGTGGGAACAGTTTGGAGCGGGCCCCTTCCTCTTCCAACATGACTGTGCACAAAGCAAGGTCCATAAAGACATGGATGACAGAGTCTGGTGTGGATGAACTTGACTGGCCTGCACAGAGTCCTGACCTGAACCCGATAGAGCACCTTTGGGATGAATTAGAACGGAGACTGAGAGCCAGGCCTTCTCCACCAACATCAGTGTGTGACCTCATCAACGCGCTTTTGGAAGAATGGTGGAAAATTCCCATAAACACACTCAGCAACCTTGTGGACAGCCTTCCCAGAAGAGTTGAAGCTGTAATAGCTGCAAAAGGTGGGCTGACATCATATTGAACCCTATGGGTTAGGAATGGGATGGCACTTTAAGTTCATATGTGAGTCAAGGCAGGTGGCCAAATACTTTTGGCAATATTGTGTAGCAGTGATGGGTGTAAATGATGCCTCAGTGAGTGTGTGGTACACTCACTAGCTGTATTGACACTGCACTGATACTGTGTTGGTGTTTTATAATGGCCATCTACATGAATTAAAATGAAGAGTTCCATCCATCAGTTTTCTACCACTTATATTAAATTTAATTTAATCTTTACTTTTTTAACTTGCTTTGCTCTGGCCTATGAGCCAAAGAGTAAATAAGAACATTTACAATATTTGGCGCTCGAACATCAAAATGATCACAAACTATCAATTAAGATCGACAATGGTGACAAATGATTTGTATTTTTTTGGAAGTATACACATCCATCCATCCCTTTTCTACCGCTTGTCCCTTTCGGAGTGGCGGGGGGTGCTGGAGCCTATCTCCGCTGCATTCGGGCGGAAGGCGGTGTACACCCTGGACAAGTCGCCACCTCATCACAGGGCCAACACAGATAGACAGACAACATTCACATTCTCACACACTAGGGCCAATTTAGTGTTGCCAATCAACATATCCCCAGGTGCATATACATATTATAGATGGGAATTATTCGTAAATATGGATTATCATTTTCATTTGGCATTGGTTTTCCCAGAGATTACCATTTTGATTTTACCCTCACCTAAAAAAAAAATGCTAAAAGTACCAGTGGAGTGAAAAAACAAGTTGACTTTAAATGCAAAATTATGTTTTATTGTATTCATTAAACCATATCCAATTGTATTTACAATCTGCAAAGTACATGAAAATACTGTTAAACATCACAAAATGCCACAAATTCAGTCGGTCATTTTGAATATTCCGCTCCAAATATCTTCCGTCGATTCTACGTCAGTGGAGTAACCACTCTGACCATATTATTAGATCAGTTATACTGGAAATACACAACAACAATGCTGTGTATCGTTCACAATGTTTATGTAAGACAGGAAAACAAATGCTTGGCATTTTTATGCATTTGAAATTATGTAAATAAATAGCTAACAATTGAGTCAATAGATCAAGGGTCCTCTTTTGCGCCCTAAAAAACATCCAGAAACCGGCAACAATGCTCCATTTACATGTCGTGACCTAAAAAATTAACCAAATGAGCAATATCATTATTCTAACCGCCAATGCAGACGGCTTATTTTAGCGGTGCATTCATAACAGTGAGCTAATGCTATTTTACGCTGCTATTGTTGACACACAGAGCCAGCGGCTGCTTCTGCTTTGTCTCAAACTTGGTAGAAGTTGATTCTAGATTATAAGCATCTCTCACCTGGTAGTAGACAAATGTGGCCATGGACCGAGAGGCTGGTCCACTTTGAAGTAGATGCGGCAACTTTTTTTTTTTAGACTGCGATTGAATCTTTATCTAAACGGGATTATGTGATCCTCCTGTTGGAGAGTGGAAATTGTACACAGTTTGTTTTATTATGGTTAGTTTGTATGTTTAGCACCTAGCAATGCTGTTGATGCTATAATATTACAGTAAAGCTGCACTTGACTTCTAAAACTTATCGCTCATCACTTACGGATCAAAAAAGTGCAGTTCCCTTATGAAGGAACTTGTAATTAGCGCGTCATCGCTTTAACACCCCTAATTTAAAGTCAATTTTACCTTTATTGAAGAAGGCGATGAAGGAGTACATTGCGATGAGTCCTCTCTTGAATTTGAGTGCAACTTTCTTTAGATACCGGTGGGCTTATTTTGCAGTTCTTCTTCATACAAGACGGACTTGTTTGTCACGCACAAATGTTTGACCGTATGAAAACCGGTTTATTCATTAACATTTTCACTGGATACCAAATCATAAAAAGTAGTGCGTAAGTAAACCTAGAAAGAATATGATTTGGAGAGGACATATTTATAAAGTATGTAACTAATATTTCAGTAACATATTATACTATTAAAGGGGTAATTATTATTATTTTTTTAACATGTTTACTACTATTAAAGGGATCATATTATGATTATTTTACATGTAAAACACTACTCAGTGGTGTACGTAACATGTAATGGTGGTGTTTTGGTCAACATTTTGCTATAGATTGTTTTACAGACCATCTTCAAGCCGCTTTCAGACTGTCCGTTTTGTGGGTGGTATTATCTCCATGAGAAAAATAAGGAACTTGTTTACACCTGAATAAAATGGTGGCGTCGCGCAAAGCTCTTTGGGTAAACTTACACCATGTATGGAAATATCCGCTGACGTAACTAAGGCAAAATATGTCACTAAAGTCTCAAACGGCTCGCTTTGAGCAAGATTGGAATACTGGATTTGGGTTTTCAGCTTCGGGTGTTTGTACACACACATTTGCACAAGTTATCCAACTACTGAGTTCTAGTAGGATAAGGTGACTTAAGAACTGTATGTGTTTCTTTCTGAAGGCATTTGGAGGAGGTTACTACAAAGGTGGGTTTGAACCAAAGATGACTAGGAGAGAAGCTGCTTTAGTTTTAGGCATCAGGTATGTTTCTTTGCACCCGCACCACATTGTCATTCCAGGCTAACAGACAAGTGGGGGAACTAGTTACTTTACATTTGGTTGTGTCTTTCAGTCCCGCTGCCACTAAGACTAAAATACGAGAAGCCCACAGAAAACTGATGATACTAAACCACCCAGATCGAGGTATGTGGAGTGGTATTGACCAAGATTTCTGTGATTTTAAATATTTATTTGTTGTGTTCTTCCAGGTGGATCTCCCTACCTTGCAGCAAAGATTAATGAGGCTAAAGATCTCATTGAAGGCCAGACTAAGTGACAACTGTAAACCAAGCCCTTTCGCGCTTAAACAATAGTTGTGTGTTCTTAAATAAATCCATTGTACAAATTGTTCATAGAACTCTTTTTTGCTGCTCTGGCCGCATATCGTGTACATAATACAACTCACGGTTCCCTGGGAGGCTGCTGTGGAGGAGGCATTTCAACGCAAAAGCCTTAAGTACACCTGCTGAGCAGAATGGATGGAAAGCCAAGGTCTGCCCAGTGGAAGTTGGCTGCAGAGGCTTTGTGGGCCGGACAACCATCAAGCTGCTTAAGGACATTGGCGTTTGAGGTCGAAACCTGCGAAACAACATCAAAGCCCTCTCAGGAGCAGCAGAGACAGCCTGTGGGTGAAGAGGAAAGACTATCTGGAGCTGTAGTAATACCTACAGCTAAGGGTGTAACGGTACGTGTATTTGTATTGAACCGTTTTAGTTCGGGGGATTTGGAGGTGTACCGAACGAGTTTCCACACGGACATATTAAGTAGCGCACCGCACGTTGTGTAAACAATGCACACTGAGGCACAACACACGGCATGCTAGCAGCGACCGGGCTACTACAAAATGCAAAAAGCCAGAGCTGGAAGACCCTCCTGCCTCTTTAAGATCTCCCGTTTGGGAACATTTCGGTTTCGCGGTGCAATACAACAATGGATAACATCGCTTCAACGAAGAAAAAGACGAACAAACAGCTCCCAACCAAATTCATGCAGCCTCTCCTCGGCGAGTCAGGCAGGGCTAAAGCAATAACAAATGCCGTTGGTGTTTTTATAGCAGCAGATTTAAGACCATATTGCATTAAAAACTAGATTTTGACCCACTTCTATGGTGGAAGAACAATGAGCCCATATATCCTCTTACTGCCAAGTTAGCCAGGCACTACCTCGCCATACTTGCTACCACCGTGCCCAGCCAAAGGGTATTTTCCACAGCTGGAATAAATGTGGATAAACTGATTTTTCTGGCAAAAAAAACATGAAAATTGAGTGAAAGTCACCAGGGTTAAAGGCTGGTGGGGAAAAGAAAAGTTAATCTGAGGCAGAGTTCACTTGAAACTACATACAAACTTTTTGTATGTAGAAGAAATGTTTTGTCATTTTATTTAATCTGAGCAACAACTTGAAGCAGTTTAATGTTGCACTTTATATGTACAAAGTTTTGTTAAGAAACCAATTCTCAGCCTTATCTTATTTAGTTTTTATTTTATACAAACCCCGTTTCCATATGAGTTGGGAAATTGTGTTAGATGTAAACAAACGGAATACAATGATTTGCAAATCATTTTCAACCCATATTCAGTTGAATGTGCTACAAAGACAACATATTTAATGTTCAAACTGATAAAACTTTTTTTTTTTTCAAATAATAATTAACTTTAGAATTTGATGGCAGCAACACGTGACAAAGAAGTTGGGAAAGGTGGCAATAAATACTGATAAAGTTGAGGAATGCTCATCAAACACTTATTTGGAACATCCCACAGGTGAACAGGCAAATTGGGAACAGGTGGGTGCCATGATTGGGTATAAGAGTAGATTCCATGAAATGCTCAGTCATTCACAAACAAGGATGGGGCGAGGGTCACCACTTTGTCAACAAATGCGTGAGCAAATTGTTGAACAGTTTAAGAAAAACCTTTCTCAACCAGCTATTGCAAGGAATTTAGGGATTTCACCATCTACGCTCCGTAATATCATCAAAGGGTTCAGAGAATCTGGAGAAATCACTGCACGTAAGCAGCTAAGCCCGTGACCTTCCATCCCTCAGGCTGTACTGCATCAACAAGCGACATCAGTGTGTAAAGGATATCACCAAATGGGCTCAGAAACACTTCAGAAACCCACTGTCAGTAACTACAGTTGGTCGCTAAATCTGTAAGTGCAAGTTAAAACTCTCCTATGCAAGGCGAATACCGTTTATCAACAACACCCAGAAACACCGTCGGCTTCGCTGGGCCTGAGCTCATCTAAGATGGACTGATACAAAGTGGAAAAGTGTTCTGTGGTCTGACGAGTCCACATTTCAAATTGTTTTTGGAAACTGTGGACGTCGTGTCCTCCGGACCAAAGAGGAAAATAACCATCCGGATTGTTATAAGCGCAAAGTGTAAAAGCCAGCATGTGTGATGGTATGGGGGTGTATTAGTGCCCAAGACATGGGTAACTTACACATCTGTGAAGGCACCATTAATGCTGAAAGGTACATACAGGTTTTGGAGCAACATATGTTGCCATCCAAGCAACGTTACCATGGACACCCCTGCTTATTTCAGCAAGATAATGCCAAGCCACGTGTTACATCAACGTGGCTTCATAGTAAAAGAGTGCGGGTACTAGACTGGCCTGCCTGTAGTCCAGACCTGTCTCCCATTGAAAATGTGTGGCGCATTATGAAGCCTAAAATAGCACAAGGGAGACCCCCGGACTGTTGAACAACTTAAGCTGTACATCAAGCAAGAATGGGAAAGAATTCCACCTGAGAAGCTTCAAAAATGTGTCTCCTCAGTTCCCAAACGTTTACTGAGTGTTGTTAAAAGAAAAGGTGATGTAACACAGTGGTGAACATGCCCTTTCCCAACTACTTTGGCACGTGTTGCAGCCATGAAATTCTAAGTTAATTATTATTTGCAAAAAAAATATAAAGTTTATGAGTTTGAACATCAAATATGTTGTCTTTGTAGTGCATTCAATTGAATATGAGTTGAAAAGGATTTGCAAATCATTGTATTCCGTTTATATTTACATCCAACACAATTTCCCAACTCGTGTGGAAACGGGGTTTGTATATGTTGACTGCATTAACCCTGGCAATCGACCCTGTGTGTATATGTATGTTATTCTTATGTTAAAAGGATAAAGCCATTGTTTACAAATGTTGGTAAATAAATAACCAGAAAATTTATATTTTGTTTTTTTCTTACTGTACCGAAAACGAACCGAACCGTGACCTCTAAACCGAGGTACGTACCGGACCGACATTTTTGTGTACCGTTACACCCTTACCTACAGCACATAATGGTTAAAAGCAGAGGTGGGGGGCTCACCTGGGACGCCGCGTGTTGCCGATGAGGCCTCTGGAGGGTGCCCACCTGATGACCCCAATGAAGCTGGCAACCATCCCCTCCTCCTCCTCCTCTCCGTCCCCCATTTTGCAATCTCACCCAACCATGAAGGTAGCCTACTGTTACCACTGTTTTGTTTTTTTTGGTATCATGGGATTGTTCCATCGAGTCCTAAAATTGAACAAAATTGAACTTTCTAACCTGTTGTGGGTCAAAATCAACCCCTTTCCTTTGAGGAGATGAGAGCACACACACAGCTTTTAGATCTACACGGAAGATCCTATTTATTTAAGAACTACCTGCATACAAAACATATTGCACATCAACCAAACAGAATGATCATTTAGAAAAAAAACAAATACTGTTGTCGACTCAACAGGAAAAACTTGAGCTGGCGCAACTTTTAGTAGTCCAAATTTGTCATTTGTGCCAAAGCCTCTCATGATGTTGCTTTTAGTGTCAAGTTAAACGTTGCCTTTTGTTTAGTTTTGTCTTTTTTTTAAATACTGTACATAAAATAAATAAACCTTCCTTTGTGGAAAAGTCGTCACCAGTTTCCAGCCAAACTAAAATCATGACGCCGTACTTGTTCGCTACACCTCTGTTCAGAACCTAAACAGGAACAAGGCGGGTTCTGAACACATTTACCTCTTGACAGAAAAATACATTTCAGTGCAAAGGAAACAACCCTCCAAATTTTTCTTTCCCAGATACGCGTTAACAACATTTCCTGGTGAACAAAGTGGTTGCATATAGAAAAAGAGAAAGCAGCTACGTCAAACTTATTAGAATATAAAGGATAACAAACATTTAGAACAGTCACACCTGACTTTTTAAAAGATATGCATCTGAAAGTATTTTACAGCTCTTTTCAGTGGTTGCGTTCGCCAGCCCTCAAGCGAGCGTTTAAAACGAGCCATCTGGTCCGACTGTGGCGAGCGAGCATCAACGACTGAAACCAAGCGAAAAGCTTTCAGATATTGTGCGCATCAGGTTTGAAACTATCCTCAAGGCACAACAGCTGATCACGTCAATGTCAAGCATACAGGGGGCTTCCGATAAACCTAGCTGCACTGTGGTACTGCCCATGCAGACAAACAGTGAAGTACTTCAGATGCACAATACTCAGAACATGTTTTGGAAGCGTCTTCATGTCCCGTTGGTAACGTCAGACTTTAAAAAAGAAAAAGAAACCTTTACAAAAAAGAAGAGCGTCAATACCACAGTATGGGCTTGAGTGGAATCCCTGACTATTTGAAATACTGCGTTCACACTCATTCCTTGGACTGAAAATGAACATTTCCATAGTCTGTGTGTTAGACTATCTTTGGCAAGCTTGTACAGGAAGAGCTGCTAGAAGAAATAGACTAACTGCATGGATAGTCGGACAGGAGTGTGTAAAGAGGTGGTGCAAGTACAGACCACTAAAATGTGCACAGTGAAACAGGTTTCAAATTTCCCTAATGTAAAAAAAAAACAGTTCTTGCTGCAATCTTAACATCTGAGACTTACTCACGTGACTGAGATTCCAAAAGAGAAATATTTTAAACTATATTCTTTAGCTTGGGTCTGACAAAGCGAGACCGTTTACAGCAGATTGGAGGTCAGGCTCGACGTTGTTGGAGCCCTCGGTGGAGACGTCTGGGGCGATGTTGCCATTTTCTGCTGCACTGTTGGAACCGTTGGTGGTTGTAGAGACAACTTCTAGGCTGTGCTCTGCTGTGGCATCCGCCTGAACCTGGAAACACAAACAAGGAAAAAGATGCAAAGTAAAAAAAAATGATTAAACGTTACTACGTTACCAAGTTTTGGCTAAGCCTCAACATAAGAATGTGTACCGAATTTGGTGCTTTTATTGGTACCAACCAAATTCCAAGTATCAAGTAATGTAAAATCAAAAGGTGCCACGTTTAAAGGCCTACTGAAAGCCACTACTACCGACCACGCAGTCTGATAGTTTATATATCAATGATGAAATCTTAACATTGCAACACATGCCAATACGGCCGGGTTAACTTATAAAGTGCAATTTTAAATTTCCCGGGGAGCTTCCGGTTCAAAACGCCTTTGGAGGATGACGTATGCGCGTGACGTCGCAAGGTCCACGGAAGTGTTTGGACCCTTTTGGACACAATACAAACAGCTCTGTTTTCTTCGACAAAATTCCACAGTATTCTGGACATCTGTGTTGGTGAATCTTTTGCAATTTGTTTAATGAACAATGGAGGCTGCAAAGAAGAACGTTGTAGGTGGGATCGGTGTATGCGGCTGGCTGTAGCAACACAACAAGGAGGACTTTGTTGGATAGAAGACGCGCTAGCGGCGAACTCACCTTGACTTCCTACATCTCCGGGCCGCCGACCGCATCGTCGATCGCTGGAACGCAGGTGAGCGGAGGAGGGCTGGCTGGCGTAGGTGGAGCGCTAATGTTTTTATCATAGCTCTGACGAGGTCCCGTTGTTAAGTTAGCGTCGTTAGCAACAGCATTGCTAGGCTTCGACAGGCGTCGAATACACATTACCGTGTATTTACATGTCCAGTGTTTGGTTCGGTGTCTCCTGATAGTAGTATTGTTGATCTTCTGTCTATCCTTCCAATCAGGGATTTATTTATTTTGTTTCTATCTGCATTTGAGACAGATGCTATCACGTTAGCTCATGCTAAGAGCTTCGTCGATGTATTGTCGTGGAGATAAAAGTCACTGTTAATGTCCATTTCGCCTTCTCGACTCTCCTTTTCAAGAGGATATAGTATCCGAGGTGGTTTAAAATACAAATCCGTGATCCACAATAGAGAAAGGAGAGAGTGTGGATTCCAATGAGCCAGCTTGTACCTAAGTTACGGTCACAGCGAAAAAAGATATCTCTTGAACTGCATTCTAGTCTGTCACTCTAACGTTCCTCATCCACGAATCTTTCATCCTCGCTCAAATTAATGGGGTAATCGTCACTTTCTCGCTCCTAATATCTCTCGCTCCATTGTAAACAACGGGGAATTGTGAGCAGCACTACCGCTTGTGACGTCACGCTACTTCCGGTAGAGGCAAGGTTTTTTTTATCAGCGAGCAAAAGTTGCGAACTTTATTGTCGATTTTCTCTACTAAATCCTTTCAGCAAAAATATGGCAATATCACGAAATGATCAAGTATGACACATAGAATGGATCTGCTATTCCCGTTTAAATAAAAAAAAATCATTTCAGTAGGCCTTTAAATAACTTGATTGCTTGAGACTCCATGTCCAGTTTCAGAAACACTGACTCAAACACTGGGTGAGGAAGCAAGTGTGGCCTAACTGCCTCTGGAGAGGTAATGTTGCAATTTTCCATGCCAACAAAGCAAGTATGCCTGATAGAAAACGCACAAACCTAAAGTAAGGCTCCTCTTTGACAAAATATGCAAGTTTGATGCTAATTTATATTGGATTTGCCATTGACATGCTACTGATTTGTATTAGTGATTTTAAATCAAAGCCAAAGACCTACTCAGTGGCCTAGTGCAGTGGTTCTCAAATGGGGGTACGCGTACCCCTGGGGGTACTTGAAGGTATGCCAAGGGGTACGTGAGATTTTTTTTAAATATTCTAAAAATAGCAACAATTCAAAAATCCTTTATAAATATATTTATTGAATAATACTTCAACAAAATATGAATGTAAGTTCATAAACTGAACATCAAATCAAGTAGGTTATTCCATCATTACCATAAACCCAGAGTTTCCCCCATGCCATGATGGTTTGACCCTCACTAAAATGTCTGTCAAAAAGAACTGTGAAAAGAAATGCAACAATACAATATTCAATGTTGACAGCTAGATTTTTTGTGGACATGTTCCATAAATATTGATGTTAAAGATTACTTTTTTTGTGAAGAAATGTTTAGAATTAAGTTCATGAATCCAGATGGATCTCTATTACAATCCCCAAAGTGGGCACTTTAAGTTGATGATTACTTCTGTGTAGAAATCTTTATTTATAATTGAATCACTTGTTTATTTTTCAACAAGTTTTTAGTTATTTTTATATCTTTTTTTCCAAATAGTTCAAGAAAGACCACTACAAATGAGCAATATTTTGCACTGTTATACAATTTAATAAATCAGAAACTGATGACATAGTGCTGTATTTGACTTCTTTATCTCTTTTTTTCAACCAAAAATGCTTTGCTCTGATTAGGGGGTACTTGAATTAAAAAAATGTTCACAGGGGGTACATCACTGAAAAAAGGTTGAGAACCACTGGCCTAGTGGTTAGAGTGTCCGCCCTGAGATCGGTAGGTCGTGAGTTCAAACCAGGGCCGAGTCATACCAAAAGACTATAAAAATCGGACCTAGGTTGGAATTGGGGGTTAAATCACCAAAAATTATTCCCGGGCGCGGCCACTGCTGCCCTCACCTCCCAGGGGGTGAACAAGGGGATGAGTCAAATGCAGAGGACACATTTCACCACACCTAGTCATTGGTACTTTAACTTTAAATGGCTATTTCAACACCTCTGAATTTTGTAATGAAAACTACAACTAAAATGCATGCTACAATCAAACACCAGGTGTGTAATAAATACAATACTTACAGTATAACACTTTGTAGGGTGCAACAAACAACGAGAGAGACATCCAGCTTCAGGAAAAGACTACGTCTTGGAATTGCGACCGCATGCAAGATCTACTATATAACACTTGCAAATGAGACCCAGAAATGTAATAAGAAGACAATATAAAAACTAAACAATACTGTCAGAATAATTGTATCAAAGTTTTCACAAAACTTTGTGTTACATTGAGATCAGCTCGTCCGGCGAGAGGACAAAAGCTGTCTTCAAATGCATGCTACATTTAAACACCAGGTGTTTAATAAATACAATACTTACAGTATAACACTTTGTAGGGTGCAACAAACAACGAGAGAGACATCCAGCTTCAGGAAAATACTATGTCTTGGAATTGCGACCGCATGCAAGATCTACTATATATCACTTGCAAATGAGACCCAGAAATGTAATAAGAAAACAATATAAAAACTAAACAATACTGTCGGAATAATTGTATCTAAGATATCACAAAACTTTGTGTTACATTGAGTTCAGCTCGCCCGGCGAGAGGACAAAAGCTGTCTTTGATCCTACCAAGCAGAAGGCTTGTAAAACTCCACTGTGTAGGATGGGAAGCAACATGAAGGTGTTCTGTTTCTTTGATGTATTGTAATCCACAGAAAGATTTTGTCTTGGCCCGAGATCTACAAAGCGGAGAGAAAGCATGACCTGCCCAAGCTCCAGGGACCTTTACCTTTTTACCATGAATTGATTAACGTGGACCCCGACTTAAACAAGCTGAAAAACGTATTCGGGTGTTACCATTTAGTGGTCAATTGTACGGAATATGTACTGTGCTGTGCAATCTACTAATAAAAGTTTAAATCAATCAAAAAAAACTTTTCTTTGAACCGATTTACGACCTTTTCTTTGAACTGTTTTGTAATCAAAGGCGATGGCTGCTTACGACCCTCGCCCCTTTAGAAACAGCTGTTGCCATGTAATCAGGGAAAGCCCAAATAAAAGAGGCGTACAATCTTTTGTCAGAGCGTGGAACACTGTACAAGGGTACAGGTGTATGCGTTTCTCCTCATTGAGCCAAATTTAATTCTGTCTCTGTTTAATAGATGTCATCAGTGTTTGAACCTGACAAATACAGTTATCATAATCCGCTAAATCTGAAATGTTACATTAAAAATAATAGATTTTGTCATTAAAAGAATGTATATGTATAACCATACACAGAAAGGTACCAGGAATGGTACTGTATCGGTTAAAATGTGAAAGGTACACATCAACAGGTACACTCAACAAAACACCTTTATTCAATGAAGATTAGTGGTTTGTAAACGTTTTCTTCAAAAAGGAAAGAATGACTAAGCACAAACCTCATCCGTGTTTTTCTTAGTGTCCGTGGTCGTGATCAGTCTGCTCTGAGAGTCAGCTCGGGACATGAAGTCAGCCACTGTCACTGCAAGGATCATAGATCACATTCATGCATTTTAGCATGAAAGCAGAACCAGGTAAGATGACATGTTTAAAGGGGTCACTTTCTTGAAGGGTTAGTGACGGTCATAAACAAACAAAACAATCATAACCGCTTCTATCAATCAACCAGGTTTACATGAGTATTAGTTAGCTAGTCCAAAATGCGGCTGTTGGTCTTTTTAACCTTCAGGGACAAAGGCCGACATGTTTGTCCTCTCAGTAAATGTATTTTGGCCACAATTTTTGTTGTGTTCCTCCCATTATGCAGGATTTTTCCCAAGAGTGTTTTTTTAGAGATGTCCGATAATATCGGACTGCCGATATTATCGGCCGATAAATGCTTTAAAATGTAATATCGGAAATTATCGGTTTCAAAAAGTAAAATTTATGACTTTTTAAAACGCCGCTGTACGGAGTGGTACACGGACGTAGGGAGAAGTACAGAGCGCCAATAAACCTTAAAGGCACCGCCTTTGCGTGCCGGCCCAATCACATAATATCTACGGCTTTTCACACACACAAGTGAATGCAATGCATACTTGGTCAACAGCCATACAGGTCACACTGAGGGTTGCCGTATAAACAACTTTGACACTGTTACAAATATGCGCCACACTGTGAACCCACACCAAACAAGAATGACAACCACATTTCGGGAGAACATCCGCACCGTAACACAACATAAACACAACAGAACAAATACCCAGAACCCCTTGCAGCACTAACTCTTCCGGGACGCTACAATATACAAACCCCTGCAGTATCTCTACAGACCCTCTGGGAAGAACTTTAAAGGGGACCTATTATGCAAAACCAACTTTTCTCATCTATTGGTCCCCATTTTTGTGTATTTGGGATCTGCAAAAGTCTCGAAAATTTGACATCAAACCATCCATGGAAGCATTGCGGAGATATTTATAAAACCATATTGCATTTCTTCATACTTCCTCCAAACGAGCCGTTTGGAATTTTCACAAATGTTTTTCCAACATGTTTTTCCGAAGAGCTTTGAGCGAGTCCATCATTGTAGTTCGAAGTTTTAGTCACTAAGTTTCTTTTTTTTTTCGTTATCCTCTTGTTGTGGGGCAGATTGGCTCGTACATGCACATGCATCATCCACTGTTGCCATTTCTAATGCAAAGTAATGTACACATGCAACTTATTTCTGTCATTAGACACGATAGGAAGCGCTAAAAACTACAGCATGGTTGACGGGGAGAAGACAGTTGAAGTGGAGGCATGTAAATAAAAAAGCCTGGAGACGGTCTGAGTGTCTTGAAGGTCATTTGTTAAACATTATTTATGCTAAATTTTGACCAAAGAACCACCATTACATGTGATGTAGACCACAAGTAAGTATTTTATATGCAGAAAATAAAACTTGTCCAGGGTGTACCCTGCCTTCCGCCCGAATGCAGCTAAACTAGGCTCCAGCACCCCCGCGACCCCGAACGCGACAAGCGGTAGAACATGGATGGATGAATGGATGACCCCTTAAATGTCATAGATGAGATGTTGCAAACTGGAAGCAAACAATCTAATCTTTGACTGCCAGAACCATTTTGGGTCAGAATTCATTTATAATCAATACATGTTTTTTTCCTTTCAGACAACATATTAATATATAATATTTAAGTAAGAAAATGATTATTTACAACAAAGGTTCTGTAAATGTCTAACCTTAGTTGTTAATTACTAAATAATGTTTTGCATGAGTGAAGACCAATAATCGTAAGTCTGGCAGTGCGGGTCTACAATGGAGACAACTTACACAGCAAACACATGCACGTGGTTAGAAGAAGAAAACACCACATCAAACCATTTAAGACTATTAGAATTTGATCAAAAAATACGATTTAGTCAAAAGCTAAAATATGTTGACACATCACCCAAAAACTACCGGTGCAAAAGGCGATGGATACGAGAAATCCCCATTTACCTGGCTGCCTCTCTTCAGGCAAGCGAATACGACGTCGTCTACTACGGTTACGGCGTTGAGGTTGCGCTTCAGAGTCATCTATGGGTGTTGAAAGGAATTTGAAGCTGAACATGAATGCCTAGTACATGACAACTTGTTTTTTGCTAGTGCTGCCATTAATTATATTTTTTTTAAAAAGCGATGTGATCAGTTTTTTCATGCCTAGTCGGACAGAAAATTCTGTTGTTTTTAACAACGTTGGTGATCTTTCCTTAATTTGTGACTTTCATACCGATTCCATTTTCACTCAGTGAAGCGTTGTCAGACTCGCTCATTCCATCCATCAATGTGGTGTCCTCATCTGTTCTACGTCGTCGAGATCTTCGCCGGCGGTTGGTAAGCAAGTTAGATTCGCTAGCATCGGTGTCGGCCGTCTGGTCTGTCTCTGTGTTGGTCTCCGAGACAACAAAGGCACCGTTGTCATCCCGGGGCCCTGCTGCAAAGTCAGTAGTTTATTTAAACATAATACACACATCTTGCTTTTCTACCAACATGCATTCAGACCAAATGTAAAAGCGTATTCATTCACCTGAGCTGTTACTGTATCCTCCTCTTCCTCGTCCCCCTCGTCCTCTGCCAGGTCCTGGCCGCCTGCGACTATCTCTTTGTGGACGTGGGCCTCTTTCCCTTTCCCTGTAAGTCAGTCAGCCAATGCATCCGTCAAACCAAAGTTTACATGTGATCAACACAAATACAGTATGGTACAGAACATTTGGTAATAAACTCAGACACCTGACTAAAGACCGTATTTCACAAAGAACACCAAAAGAGCCGTTTGCACCGTATCATTTCTCTTACCTATTCTGATCCTCCCCAGCCAAAGACCAGTCACTGAGCTCATCTCGACGCTCAGAGTCAGTCTCAGAGGCGTTGGACTGCTCAGAGTTGGTGCCTGGCAGAATCATAAAGAGACACCAAATGAAAACGGTAGATTTCATATAGCAAAATGAGTACACACAGGGTCTCTGCAGGTTTCAACAAGTCAAATTTAAGACTTTTAAAGACCTTTTTAACATCATAATTAATCATATTTAAGAGCATTTTACACCAATACTGACAAAAAAGTCATGAATAGAGATGTCCGATAATATCGGACTGCCGATATCATCGGCCGATAAATGCTTTAAAATGTAATATCGGAAATTATCCGTATCGGTTTCAAAAAGTAAAATTTATGACTAAAACGCCGCTGTACGGAGTGGTACACGGACGTAGGGAGAAGTACAGAGCGCCAATAAACCTTAAAGGCACTGCCTTTGCGTGCCGGCCCAATCACATAATATCTACGGCTTTTCACACACACAAGCGAATGCAATACATACTTGGTCAACAGCCATACAGGTCACACTGAGGGTTGCCATATAAACGACTTTAACACTGTTACAAAGACAGACCGAAGACAGCACGTGCGGCTGGGGAAGATTGTCTCGGACAGTCGAACCACAAACACTGGTACTCCTCAGGGCTGTGTACTCTCCCCCTGGCTCTTCTCCCTGTATACAAACTGCTGCACCTCCAGTCACCAATCCGTAAAACTGCTCAAGTTTGCGGATGACACCACCCTCATCGGGCTCATCTCGAATGGCGATGAGTCCGCCTACAGGAGAGAGGTGGACCGGCTGACGTCCTGGTGCAGCCTCAACAACCTGGAGCTGAACGCCCAGAAAACAGTGGAGATGATCATGGACTTCAGGAGAGTCACAGCCCCACCATCCCCCCTCACCCTGATTGACTCTTCCACCCCCGTCCCCATTGTGGACTCCTTCCGTTTCTTGGGCACCACCATCACCCAGGACCTCAAGTGGGAGCCGACCATCAGCTCCCTCATCAAGAAGGCCCAGCAGAGGATGTACTTCCTGCGGCAGCTGAGGAAACTTAAGGTGCCGACCGAGATGCTGGTGCAGTTTTACTCAGCCATCATAGAGTCCATCCTGACCTCCTCCATCACAGTGTGGTTCCCCGGCGCCACAGTCCAGGATAAGAATAGACTGCAGCGCATCGTACGTGCTGCTGAGAAGGTGATTGGCTGCAAGCTCCCATCCCTCCATGACTTATTCACCTCCAGGACCAGGAGGCGTGTGGGTCGGATCACAGCTGACTCTTCTCACCCTGGACACAAACTATTCTCCCCTCTCCCCTCAGGCAGGAGACTACGCTCCATCCAGACCCACACCTCCCGCCACCTGAACAGTTTTTTCCCCTCGGCCATCAGGCAAATGAACAATAACTCCAAACAGTAGCTCCTTGAATTCCTTGAATTCCTTCTAAGTCTATCTGATAGCTCAGTTACAGCTCTTTTTATTACCAAATATGTGTTATATGTGTTTTATGTTGCACGATTGCACCAAGAAAAATTCCTAGTTTGTGAACCCGTTCTCAAACAATGGCAATAAAACTATTCTGATTCTGAATATGCGCCACACTGTGAACCCACACCAAACAAGAATGACAAACATTTCGGGAGAACATCCGCACCGTAACACAACATAAACACAACAGAACAAATACCCAGAACCCCTTGCAGCACTAACTCTTCCGGGACGCTACAATATACACCCCCCGCTACCCGCTACCTCCCCACACCTCAACCCCGCCCACCTCAACCTCCTCATGCTCTCTCAGGGAGAGCATGTCCCAAATTCCAAGCTGCTGTTTTGAGGCATGTTAAAGAAAATAATGCACTTTGTGACTTCAATAATAAATATGGCAGTGCCATGTTGGCATTTTTTTTCCATAACTTGAGTTGATTTATTTTGGAAAACCTTGTTAAATTGTTTAACGCATCCAGCGGGGCATCACAACAAAATTAGGCATAATAATGTGTTAATTCCACTGCCGTTACATATCGTATCGGTTGATATCGGAATCGGTAATTAAGAGTTGGACAATGTCGGATATCGGACATCTCTAGTATATAGTGCTGGTATGTGCGTTGTACAAAACAACATCGGTTTGGCAAAGGACCCCTGAAAATTGAACGTACGAAGAGACAAGCGTACGAAGCACAGTTCAAACTGCAAGGTATCAGTTATGCGGAGGAACATGGAAATCGAGCAGCCACGAGAGAATTCAAGATCAGTTGCGAGCGATGGATGACAGATGGCGAACACAGCTTTACGATAACTGGGAGGCAGCGTCGGGCGAGTTACGCCACAATTTGTGAATGGATCGTGGATGCTTGGGCTAACATGTCTGCTTGCACTGTTATTTGAGCTTTCCCAAAAACCGTCATTTTCTGAGGAGCCCCACGGCAACGAGACTGACTTTGAAAATGCTGAGAGGGAATCTGGCGTGTTGCCCAGCTGTTCATTTCGGACACAGAATATGAGGATTTTGATGGATTTGTGGATGAGGATTGATCAAAAAATAATGCGAGTACATTGTTAAATACTTCAATGAAGTACAACCCAACTCAGCTTTGCTCTTGCTGCCTTTTTAAAACGGCGTGCATGCATGCTACTGTATGTTTTAAGCTAGCGTATAATTTACCATGCCAGCACCCTTATTTATGCGTTAAATAGGACCTGTAACTGAGACTGCGCCTTTTAATACGATGCGCCCTATGGTCGCGAAAATACGGTAAGTGTTTTGAGTTAGGAGGGCTGTTATTGAACCAGTTGAGCTCATACTGTAAGTTGTGATACCAATATACAGCATTGAGCAGTTTATTGCTGTGCATGTTTCGACAAGTTTGAATTTTTAACATTGGTAAGTTTTCCATCTATTTTCTACAATACCTCAGAGTCAATGGGAAGTTTGTGCCTATCCTAGAGTCTTAAGATTAAAGATGACGTACTTGATTGATCAAAAGTCAATTACTGGACTCAAACTCACATTCTAGAAACCAAGAGTAGTTGGGGAAATCTCATGCAAGTACAGGTAGGACATACTAAAAGGACATAGACGAGACTCCTTCATCATGAATCTAAATGAACTGCCGTGTGTATGAACTGATAAGCAATTACAAGAAACGGGGACAAAAAGCTGTATTACCCACATAAGAAACGCGGACTTTGGAAGTAAGTTGGGTGCTTACCGTATCCTGTGCTGTAGTTGTGGCCCCTGCGTCCACGGCCCCGACTGTTGTAGGAACGACCGACATGTGGCGTTGAAGATGAAGCATTGGCACTGCCATCCGTGTTATTTCCCCTTCCTCCTCGCTCCGCTCGCTCCCCTTTTTCCCTGTCTGCCGTTCGATGGCCCTGAGTGAGCTGACGCAACTGTTCATCAATCTGCATCCGTTCAAGACGAAGCTGTTCAACCTCCTAGTTGGATGAATACAAATACAGCAAATAGGTCAAATAGAGGAAAAAGGAGTACAAAAAACTGAGAACAGACGACCCTAAGTACATTTTCAATTTCGAACTGGATATCAAGCAAAACATTAGGGAACTATTTTGTACATGTATACTCATCATACACACATCTACACATCTTGTTTGCCGTGAGCGACTTATTCTCAATTGTTCTAGGTTGCATCCCTGTGCAATATCCCCTATCTGTCTCAGCTCTTTCTCTGTGCATGAAGCTCCATCATGTCCTACACATACAGTGAAAAACCAACACGCCAACAGCCAACAGCATAGACATGCACATAGCACAAGACAAACATATACAGTTGTGTTCAGAATAATAGCAGTTTGGTTAGAAAAGTCAATACAGTGTTCCCTCGCCACTTCGCGGTTCACTTACTGCTGTTATTATCCTGAACAGGATAATAACAGCTAAAAACAATGGCTAAGAACAAAACAACATGCACTACTATGCTGAAGTGGTCTTCAATAAAAACTAATTGGAGGGAGCTAAAACATGCAGTCACAAGAAGGCCCTATTCAACTGTGAGACAGATGGAGCACTTTGCTTATGAGGAGGGAGCCAAAATAGCTGTGGACAGGTGCAGTCTCATTAAAAGATTACAGATTGAACGATTGCAGTGATTGCCTCAAAAGGTTTAACTTTAAGGGTCCGATCATTTTTGTCCAGTCAGTTTCATTAGTTTGTTTTAAAAACAAATACTGTTAGAACAATGTCTGCTTTACATTAATGTTATGATTAGTTTTGTCAATTTCAAGTAATTTCAGTGACCATTGTGGGTTTCCAACGCTACCAAAAATCTTGCTGTCTACAGTATATTATTAGGCCCTTATTGACTTTCATTTTTAAGTGCAACAACTTAATATTATGAACATAACTTTTTATAAAAAAAAATTTTATTGCTTAGGTATCATTCTATGTACTGTGTTTTCATTACTTACGTATTATTTTATGTGTTGTATATTATTATAGTATTTACATTCCTATACTATAACTTGCATGTCTAAAAGTTCAGTAAAAATAAAAAAGCCATTGTTTTTTTTAAACTAAATGTTTGTTTTTTTGTGACTAATCGCATGCATGAACACATTATCTTTGACATGCCAAGTTAAAATGTAAACAATTCACCTCCCCAGTGTTGCTGGGGAAACTCCAGAACACACACACACACACACACACACACACACACACACACACACACACACACACACACACACACACACACACACACACACACACACACACACACACACACACACACACACACACACACACACACACACACACACACACACACACACACACACACACACACACACACACACACACACACACACACACACACACACACACACACACACACACACACACACACACACATGCACGCCCAAGCATGCACTTACATTGAGATAAGAGATGTGGTACTCCAACAAAACCTGAACATTTCCAATGCTCTCCCTCGTACCGACAAAGGTAAAGGGGACCATTCCCTGTGTCAACAACACCAAAAAACACAATGTACAAGTCAGTATATGGCAGTTAGGGACACTAAATCCAATATTATAAAAAAACTGCACTAGCAGTGAGCAGAAGCAACATACTTCTTGCCGAGGTTGCTTGTTGTCTTTGTCTCCTTCTATCTTGACCCTTACCACTCCAGACTTGTCCACAAGCTCCTGAATTACTTTTCCATTCTTACCAATGACTTTACCTAAGGACAAAGAGTGAAGAAGTAAATAAGTGTACCAATACATTGCATCACAGATTCCTGCATTTTAAAAACATGATTGACATGTCTGTCTTTAAAAAGTGACACAGCTATTTCAATAAATAAGATCTCATCGTAGTTGACCACCAGTTAGGGCTGCACACACACAACAAATTGTAATCTGTAATAATCTGTGTGGGTGGGGCGTGGCCTGCGGACCTGCAGCGAAGCGGGGTGTGCCAGGACCGGTTTCGAGATTAGCGACAGGTGCGTAGATGACACACCTGGACTGGCTTATCTAATCACCGGTCGCTCTGTTAAAGGGCAGCAGCCGGGAAGGAGAGAGGTTGTTGATGGTGGAGAGAAAACCCGAGCACGCGAGAGTGAGGGCGAGACGGACAGAAATGACTGAAAACGAACACAAAAAACATTTATTGCAAAATAAATTATTGTTCAGAAAGATGAACGAGGCGGTCAAGTCCGTAATTGGTGGTCTGAAGAACCCGGAAGAGCAAGTCTTCCACAATCTGTAATCTGTAATGTAATTGTAATAAGTAACACTAACACATCAAAACTTAAGAGACACCTGAAATGCCAACATCGCTATGACTGTATTTGGAAAGCCAGAGAAGACGCCTGCTGTTAAAGAAGCTGCCCAAAGCCAGTCGCAAAAAAATGGCTAGGGATTGTTCTCATCGCTGCAGCGTTTGAAAAGTGCAAAAAAACGCTCGCCAGAGATAACCCGCAAGTTTAGGACTGCAGATAACAAATATTTTAGTAATAAAGTATTTTGAGTAATCGGGTAAAAAGTATTTTTGCTTGGTTACAGCAAGAATAAATACATGAGAAAAAAATCTGACATTTCACTTGACGATGAACGACCAGTTAGTTTCATTTTTAAATTACTAAGACTAAATAACATTACAATATGTTCATGGCTGTGCATTTATGAACCGTAAACTTAGACTGGTTGACTAGAATTAAGATACATTTCTGTTTTAAGATTTTGAGTTTTTGCAGTGTTTTAAACTAAAATGAAGACAACTCCTGCTGTGAAGCCCATTAGACATCATTGTTACTTGATATTTTATCCATCAACCAATATTGAGACACAAACTTCCTTATTCTATTACACAGTATTGTCTGCTCCAAATGACAAGCTACTGATTAGTTACCGGGTAGTTAAAATGTTATTTTCCATCTCTTTAACTCAAAGCACTGTTGTGACATCATCATGTAATTTATAATGAAATAAGATAATAAAAAGGATGACGAAATGTTATAAATACAATTTAAGACAAATCTTTGTGTCTTTATTCATTATTAGAACAGACATTTAAACTTTTTCTCATTACATTATACCTTTTAAAAATAGATACTTTCCATTTTTGCTGTGTTTAGTGTTATTTTATTTCTAAAATGTGGCACGGACCCTAAAAAAGATCAAAGTTCTACAATTGGCCCCAGGTCCATAAACTTTGAACACCACTAGTTTATGTCCTTCATCATGAAGGCAAAGTGTTAGCAAACTATGGAAAAATGTCTTCAAGCAAGGTTTCACACTATTGGAGGTTTTGGCACGCAATGCACAATGAAGGTAATGCACGTTTGCAGACTCCCTGGGCTTGTGGAGGCAGATGTTGGCACTCACTCACACAGCCAATACTTTGTCTTTCGTGATTGCTTGTATTTCGTATATAAATATATATATATCCGAAACAGTCGACTGCCGCAAAAAAGCTAAGTACTATCTTTCTATCTGAGTGCTTATAATTGTTTTAAAACTTTCTTTGTTCCTTCTCAAACATATTTAGTAGTCTTATCAAACTTACAAAGCACCCACTCTCTGTCTCACCGCCTCTCTCTCAGCCGTTAGCTGCTAAGCTAACAAAGCTAAGCTAACAAAGCTAAGCTAGTCGCGGTCCAGATTAGTCTAGCTTAACAAGTGGCCGGCTAGTTTTTGTAGAGAACAGGGAATAACGTTTATTGATAATTGGCCCTCTTTCTGGGGCAAACCGGGCATGTTGAGGAGGGACGGCCTTCACACCAACCAGGGAGGCATCATCACTCTTTACAAAAATCTACACTACTATTTGAGTCAAGCTTGACTAACTACACTAGAGCAAGCTCGGACACAGGCAATTCCAGTGTATGTTAGCCCGGGTGAGGAGTCAGTTAAGCTGGAACTAACCAACGCCAGGCTAGAAAATTCCTGCACACATAGCATTTCTCTTAGAATAATACATAACTCACATGATGTTTTTCTGTAGTGACTGTGCCAGATGTGAACATGCATTCACTGAGGTGGCAAATTATGACGCAGCACCAAGCAAATAATCTCAAGATCTCCATCATATCAATTCCTCGATGTGATCGAAATTATTTAGGGTGCACTACACAAAATAAACATACCGTTATTATTATCACTACTACGAATACCATTATCAAAAATGCCTCAAAACAGCCCACTACCCATAATATGGGCTTTTTAAACATCAGATCATTGTCTCCCAAAACGTTATTAGTTAATGAGGTCATTAGAGACAACAATCTTAACGTCATTGGTCTCAGCGAAACCTGGCTAAAACCAGATGAATTTTTCCCGCTTAACGAGGCATCTCCTCCTAAATATACGAGTGCACATATTGCCCGTCCCTTTAAAAAGGGTGGAGGGGTCGCACTAATATCCAATGAAAACATTAACCTTAACCTAAGTAATAAATATAAATCATTTGAGGAGCTTACTATGAGGTCTGTCACACCGCTATCTGTTATCTATCACCCCCCTGGGACTTTATCAGTGAATTTTTAGTTTGTCGCTGATCTAGTGACGCATGCAGATAATATAATTATAATCGGGGGTTTTAACATCCATATGCGTCGGACCCTCCGTGTGTGGCGCTCCAGACAATAATTAACAGCTGTGGTCTAACACAAATAATAAATGAACCCACGCATCGCAACGGTAATACGATAGACCTAGTCCTTGTCTGGGGTGTCACCACCTCCAAAGTTATGGTACACCCGTACACTAAAGTAATGTCCGATCATTCCTGATCAAATTTGAAGTGCTGACTCATTGTCAACAAGCTACTAATAACCAATGCTTTAGCAGCCGCAACATTAATGCCGTCACAACTACGACTCTTGCTGGCCTACTGCCTTCGGTGATGGCACCATTCCCAAATTATGTGGGCTCTGTCGATAACCTCACTAACAACTTTAATGACGCCTAGCGCTATGCCATTTATAGTATAGCACCGCTAAGGCTAAAAAAGGCCCCTAAAAGACACACCTCCTGGTTTGCAGAAGAAACCAAAGCTCTTAAAGGCCTACTGAAGTGATTTTTTTTTATTTAAACGGGAATAGCAGATCCATTCTGTGTGTCATACTTGATCATTTCGCGATATTGCCATATTTTTGCTGAAAGGATTTAGTAGAGAAAATCGACGATAAAGTTTGCAACTTTTGCTCGCTGATAAAAAAAAGCCTTGCCTGTACCGGAAGTAGCGTGACGTCACAGGAGCTAATATTCCTCACAATTCCCCGTTGTTTACAACGGAGCGAGAGATTCGGAGTGACAAAGCGACGATTACCCCATTAATTTGAGCGAGGATGAAAGATTTGTAGATGAGGAACGTTACAGTGAAAGACTGGAGAGGCAGTGATGGACGTATCTTTTTTCGCTCTGACCGTAACTTAGGTACAAGCTGGCTCATTGGATTCCACACTCTCTCCTTTTTCTATTGTGGATCACGGATTTGTATTTTAAACCACCTCGGATACTATATCCTCTTGAAAATGAGAGTCGAGCACGCGAAATCGACATTCACAGTGACTTTTATCTCCACGACAATACATCGGTGACACACTTAGCTACTGAGCTCACGTGATAGCATCATTCTCAAATGAAGATAGAAACTAAATAAATAAACCCCTGACTGGAAGGATAGACAGAAGATCAACAATACTATTAAACCATGTACATGTAACTACACGGTTAAAAATTCTCAGCCTGGTAAGGCTTAACAATGCTGTTGCTAATGACGCTAAGGCTAATTTAGCAACTTAGCAACCGGACCTCACAGAACTATGATAAAAACATTAGCGCTCCACCTACGCCAGCCAGCCCTCATCTTCCCATCAACAGCCGTGCTCACCTGCGTTCCAGCGATCAACGCCGCGACGAAGGACTTCATCCGTGGGTTTGGCTGCAAGCATCGGCTAGGCGTAGTAAGTAGTCCTTGTTGTGTTGCTGTAAGTATTGTACTTACCCGCTAATACACCGATCGATCCCACCTACAACGTTCTTCTTTGCAGCCTCCATTGTTCATTAAACAAATTGCAAAAGATTCACCAACACAGAATACTGTGGAATTTTGTCGAAGAAAACAAGAGGTTTCTGTATCGGGTTCGATGGGGTCCAACCACTTTCGTGGATTTTGTGACGTCACGCGCATAAATCATATCCAAAGGAGTTTTTCAACCGGAAGTGTGGCGGGAATTTTAAAATTGCACTTTATAAGTTAACCCGGCCGTATTGGCATGTGTTTCAATGTTAAGATTTCATCATTGATATATAAACTATCAGACTGCGTGGTCGGTAGTAGTGGGTTTCAGTAGGCCTTTAAACTGTCATGTAGAAAGTTGGCGTGTGACTAAACTTGAGGTTTTCTGTCAAACTTGGGGTGATAGTTTCATAAGTTATAAACATGCACTTATCTTAGCTAAAACTAATAACTTGCCCAATCTCATCCGCCTCAACAAAAACGATCATAAATATTTGTTCAGTACAGTACCATCGCTAACCCAACAAGGGACTCACCCCAGTAGCTCCACCAACTCGGCTGATGACTTTATGAAATTCTTTACGAAGAAAATTTAACTCAGTAGAAAGGAGATTAAAGATAGTGTCCCAGCTCCAGCTGGGCTCTATTAACGCAGATACGAATGTATGTACGACGGATAAGGCCCTCCAAAATAATCTCTCTCTTTTTGAAGAAATAACTTTAGAGGAACTCCTGCGACTTGGGACAAAACAAACAACATGTTTACTTGACCCACTTCCTGGGGAACTTATCAAGGAGCTGGGCGCATTCAAAACAGCGGTTGTTCATCCTCTGCTCACAAGACCTAACCTCATTCCTGACCTCATTGTAAACTACCAGCCGGTGTCCCAACTTCCCTTTATCTCGAAAATCCTCGAAAAATTTGTTGCACAGCAGCTAAATGAACACCTAACGTCTAACAATCTCTGTGAACCCTTTGAGCCCGGTTTCAGGGCAAATCACTCTACGGAGACAGCCCTCACAAAAATGACTAACGATCTATTACTAACTATGGATGCTGATGCATAAGCCATGTTGCTGCTGCTTGATCTTAGTGCTGCTTTCAATACCGTATAGAACGTATCAAAACACATATTGGTATGTCAGACTTAGCCTTTTCTTGGTTTAACTCCTATCTTACTGACAGGATGCAGTGCGTCTCCCATAACAAAGTGACCTCCGAGCATGTTAACGTAACGTGAGGAGTTCCGCAGGGTTCCGTTCTTGGCCCTGCGCTCTTCAGCATCTACATGCTGACGCTAGGTGACATCATACGCAAATATGGTGTTCGCTTTCACTTTTATGCTGATGACACCCAACTCTATATGCCCCTAAAGCTGACCAACGCGCCAGATTGTAGTCACCTGGCGGCGTGTCTAAATGAAATTAAACAATGGATGTCCAGCAACTTTTTGCATCTTAACGCTAAGAAAACTAAAATGCTGATTATCGGTCCTGCTAGACACCGACACCTATTTATTAATACCACCTTAACATTTGACAAGAAAACAATTACACAATGCGAGTTGGTAAATAATCTCGGTATTATCTTCGACCCAACTCTCTCATTTAAGTCACACATTAAGATTGTTACTAAAACAGCCTTCTTTCATCTCCGCAATATCGCTAAAATTTGTCCCTTTTTGTCCACCACCGACGCGGAGATCATTATTCGTGCTTTCGTTACGTCTCGTCTTGATTACTGTCACGTATTATTTTCGGGTCTCTCTATGTCTAGCATTAAAAGACTACAGTTGGTACAAAATGCGACTGCTAGACTTTTGACAAGAACAAGAAACTTTGATCATATTACGCCTATACTGGCTCACCTGCACTGGCTTCCTGTGCACTTAAGATGCGACTTTAAGGTCTTATTACTTACACTACCGTTCAAAAGTTTGGGGTCACCCAAACAATTTTGTGGAATAGCCTTCATTTCTAAGAACAAGAATAGACTGTCGAGTTTCAGATGAAAGTTCTCTTTTTCTGGCCATTTTGAGCGTTTAATTGACCCCACAAATGTGATGCTCCAGAAACTCAATCTGCTCAAAGGAAGATCAGTTTTGTAGCTTCTGTAACGAGCTAGACTGTTTTCAGATGTGTGAACATGATTGCACAAGGGTTTTCTAATCATCAATTAGCCTTCTGAGCCAATGAGCAAACAAATTGTACCATTAGAACACTGGAGTGATAGTTGCTGGAAATGGGCCTCTATACACCTATGTAGATGTTGCACCAAAAACCAGACATTTGCAGCTAGAATAGTCATTTACCACATTAGCAATGTATAGAGTGTATTTCTTTAAAGTTAAGACTAGTTTAAAGTTATCTTCATTGAAAAGTACAGTGCTTTTCCTTCAAAAATAAGGACATTTCAATGTGACCCCAAACTTTTGAACGGTAGTATATATATTAAGTTATTCTATCGGTTTGAAAAAAACAACAACTTTGCATCCCTAGTTTTTAAGGTAATTTCACATCATAGTGATTACATAGAAATACAACTGCAAGTGAAGAGCGTATTGTACAAGTCAAACTTTGCAAAAACAAAGTTCTAATAGACATTTACAAATAATATATGTGTTTACATACCAACAAGGTTTCTTGGTACTTGGACAGAATCCTCCAGAAATTCGAGAAAGTTCCTTGCCTTTTTCACTGCTTCCGCTGTCTGAAAAAAACATTAGGCCGCTTTATACAATCAACACCTCCATGTTCTACAAGATATAGAAAACACCTCAAGGAGTATCTGACAAAACGTCAACATTGTGACCTACAAACATATAGGTTAGGAGACAACTTGGGGGTTAAATCACCAAAAATGATTCCCTGGCGCAGTCACCGCTGCTGCCCACTGCTCCCCTTACTTCCCAGGGGGTGATCAAGGGTGATGGGTCAAATGCAGAGAATAATTTCGCCACACCTAGTTTGTGTGTGTGACAATCATTGGTACTTTAACCACTCTACCACATGACGCTTGTCGCCGCACGCTTCACAGGTCTTTACACCTTTATCCACGATATTACATTTTTTGTGAAATACGCAAGTAATAATGGCTTGCAAATGATTGACTCGCAACTGCAAGTCGTTTTTTATTAATCACTTAAAAGGGCAGCTCAAAAAACCATACCTGTTCGGGAACATCACAGCTGAACTAAGCAAAGACCAGCAACCCTAAGATCTGTCACCAGTTTAGAATTACTTTGTTAAATAAGTAAAAAAATAAAATAAACACACACATCAACTAAAAACTCTGAAGTTAATTCAACTGAGGGTAGAGAGGATGCAGTGTTGACACTCAGAGTGGGAAAGTTATTTGCATTTACTTTGTATCATACTACGATAAAGGTACTGTGTATATGGAATGGAAATGTTCACAGTAGAGATGTCCGATAATATCGGACTGCCGATATTATCGGCCGATAAATGCTTTAAAATGTGATATCGAAAATTATCTGCAAAAAGCCATTATCGGACATCCCTACCGATAATGGCTTTTTTGCCGATATCCGATATTGTCCAACTCTTAATTACCGATTCCGATATCAACCGATACAGATATATAGAGTCGTGGAATCAACACATTATTATGCCTAATTTGGACGACCAGGTATGGTGAAGATAAGGTCTTTTTTTAAAAATAAAATAAAATAAAATAAGATAAGTAAATTAAAAACATTTTCTTGAATAAAAAAGAAAGTAAAACAATATAAAAACAGTTACATAGAAACTAGTAATTAATGAAAATGACTAAAATTAACTGTTAAAGGTTAGTACTATTAGTGGACCAGCAGCACGCACAATCATGTGTGCTTACGGACTGTATCCCTTGCAGACTGTATTGATATATATTGATATATAATGTAGGAAGCAGAATATTAATAACAGAAAGAAACAACCCTTTTGTGTGAATGAGTGTGAATGAGTGTAAATGGGGGAGGGATGTATTTTGGGTTGGTGTACTAATTGTAAGTGTATCTTGTGTTTTTTAAGTTGATTTAATAAATTTAAAAAATAAATCAATTTAAAAAAAACAATACCGATAATAAAAAAAAACATACTGATAATTTCCGATATTACCGTAATTTCCGGACTATAAGCCGCACCTGACTATAAGCCGCACCAGCTAAATTTAGGGGAAAATACAGATTGCTCCATATATAAGCCGCATCCGACTATAAGCCGCAGGGTTTTGATGTGTAATTACCGTAGTATATAGGGGTTCCTGCTACCACGGAGGGGATTATCGGGACAGACATGACTGTTTGGGAACGCAAAGCGTCCCAGTGGTTAGAGTGTCCGCCCTGAGATCGGTAGGTTGGAGTTCAAATCCCAGCCGAGTCATACCAAAGACTATAAAAATGGGACCCATATCCTCCCTGCTTGGCACTCAGCAACAAAGGGTTGGAGTTGGGGGTTAAATCACCAAAATGATTCCCGGGCGCGGCGCCGCTGCTGCCCACTGCTCCCCAAGGGGATGGGACAAATGCAGAGGACAAATTTCACCACATCTAGTGTGTGTGTGACAATCATTGGTACTTTAACTTTAATTTATTAACAATAAATCTTTCAATCATTCAATCAAACTTTCACATCTTTGACATGGCGAACAGCATTCGTGCAGAGTACAAATAATACAACGGTGCAAAGTAATACAAAGTGCTCGCATGTACGTTATCAAAATAACCAGCCTACCGGTATATGAAAAGTCAGTCTTTAATCATTGTGTCATCGTCTTCCTCCTGCGTACTAAAACCACCGAAATCCTCTTCGTCGGTGTCGGAGAAGAACAGGCCGTAAATAAGCCGCACCCTTGTATAAGCCGCAGGGACCAGAACGAGGGGAAAAAGTAGCGGCTTATAGTCCGGAAATTACGGTACATTGTAAAGTATTTATCGGCCGGCCGATATTATCGGCCGACATCTCTAATTATTGGACATCTCTAGTTCACAGGCATTGTTTTTTTTCCTAATCACTATACTTCCCATGGTTCCTCTCTTTAAGAAGGGGAACCGGAGGGTGTGTTCCAACTATCGTGGGATCACACTCCTCAGCCTTCCCGGTAAGGTCTATTCAGGTGTGCTGGAGAGGAGGCTACGCCGGATAGTCGAACCTCGGATTCAGGAGGAACAGTGTGGTTTTCGTCCTGGCCGTGGAACTGTGGACCAACTCTATACTCTCGGCAGGGTCCTTGAGGGTGCATGGGAGTTTGCCCAACCAGTCTACATGTGTTTTGTGGACTTGGAGAAGGCATTCGACAGTGTCCCTCGGGAAGTCCTGTGGGGAGTGCTCAGAGAGTATGGGGTATCGGACTATCTGATTGTGGCGGTCCGCTCCCTGTATGATCAGTGCCAGAGTTTGGTCCGCATTGCCGGCAGTAAGTCGGACACGTTTCCAGTGAGGGTTGGACTCCGCCAAGGCTGCCCTTTGTCACCCATTCTGTTCATAACTTTTATGGACAGAATTTCTAGGCGCAGTCAAGGCGTGGCTGCAGGATTAGGTCTCTGTTTTTTGCAGACGATGTGGTCCTGATGGCTTCATCTGGCCAGGATCTTCAGCTCTCACTGGATCGGTTCGCAGCTGAGTGTGAAGCGACGGATGAGAATCAGCACCTTCAAGTCCGAGTCCATGGTTTTCGCACGGAAAAGGGTGGAGTGCCATCTCCGGGTTGGGGAGGAGACCCTGCCCCAAGTGGAGGAGTTCAAGTACCTCGGAGTCTTGTTCACGAGTGAGGGAAGAGTGGATCGTGAGATCGACAGGCGGATCGGTGCGGCGTCTTCAGTAATGCGGACGCTGTATCGATCCGTTGTGGTGAAGAAGGAGCTGAGCCGGAAGGCAAAGCTCTCAATTTACCGGTCGATCTACGTTCCCATCCTCACCTATGGTCATGAGCTTTGGGTTATGACCGAAAGGACAAGATCACGGGTACAAGCGGCCGAAATGAGTTTCCTCCGCCGGGTGGCGGGGCTCTCCCTTAGAGATAGGGTGAGAAGCTCTGTCATCCGGGGGAGGCTCAAAGTAAAGCCGCTGCTCCTCCACATGGAGAGGAGCCAGATGAGGTGGTTCGGGCATCTGGTCAGGATGCCACCCGAACGCCTCCCTAGGGAGGTGTTTAGGGCATGTCCGACCGGTAGGAGGCCACGGGGAAGACCCAGGACAGGTTGGGAAGACTATGTCTCCCGGCTGGCCTGGGAACGCCTCGGGATCCCCCGGGAGGAGCTGGACGAAGTGGCTGGGGAGAGGGAAGTCTGGGTTTCCCTGCTTAGGCTGCTGCCCCCGCGACCCGACCTCGGATAAGCGGAAGAAGATGGATGGATGGATGGATATACTTCCCATTTACTTTTAGTCCTGATTTTTAGCTGAATCAATACTGATCCCATTAATAGTCACGAATATCCCAACAAACAACAGGCAGAAACCTACCTCTCCATAAATTCTAAAGGTCGCAGTCTCTTCATCCAAATCAATAGCGGTGACGCCTGGAACTTTCCGTGCTTGCTGAATGTTACTGCCATGGCTACCAATGGCCAGTCCCATCAAATCTGGTCTCACCGTAAATTCCTCCTGGAAGGATGACACCAGGTGTCTGGAGTTCTGAACAAAAAAAGCAACAATTGTGAGGTCGATATTAGTTAATCCTATAGCATCCCCAAAACAATTCCCTGGAAACAACAAACCTCAAGGTGTTTGGTGGCTTCCTGGTTGCGAGACATTAGCAGAAGCTTAGTTCTGAGGCTGCGGAGGTGCATGTCACTCAGCAAAGACACACGCTTCACTGTTGACTCATTGGTGGACTACACATGAAACAGATGAATCAACATTATTGATCTTTGCATTACGATAAGTGTGTTGATCACTATTTATAATGACCATTACATGTACAGTAGCATAACATGTAAATGCCATTACAGGTACAGTAAAGATAGATAAATAAGACAAAGGTGTAACAGAATAATAGAAGAAAGCTTGTTACCACAATGATGAGCTCACTGGTCTCAGGACAGTATGACACTTGACAGGCTTCCACAGCTTTTTTAAATTCTTTATGGGCATTATCACTCTGGCACCTGAAATGTATAAAAAACTATCAACATATTACAAATGATTCCAAAGTTAAACCTCTTTCAACATTCAAATGCAAAATCTGAGTGTGAAAAAGCTACTTCAGCCTACAGATTCCTTGCTGAGAAATTAAAGTAAATGTAAATGTGCTCAGAGTGAGGCATTAATGACATTTTGTCAAAAGATACCAACATTACTGGAATGCAGAGGGATTCATTTGCTAAATTAGTTCATTTTGGATTTTGATAGTCACCCATTTAGTACTAATTAATTGCAACAGAACTGCATTGATTCAAACATTTGACGAATCATATTTCACATAGTTTACAAAAATGCTAATGACCTGTGGATAATTGACTATCCTTATTATAAATGGAGGTCAATTAAAAGGGGACCTACTGCAAGTATTGTACAGTACATATTAAGTAGATCAGTCTAAGACAAGGGTGTCAAAAAGTGTGTCTTGGGGGTAGGACATTCTAAAAATACAATTAATTTTAAACATTTAAACTTTGACGCTAACAAAACTAACAATGACACAACTTATCACCAATAAGACATAGCTAAAAAGCAGGCTGGTCTTCTTGAACTATATATAAAATGTCTTAGCATAACTATCCCAGATTTGTTTAGCCTATTTAATGAAAAAATGAGTGTTGTAACGATACCAATATTTTGGTACCGGTACAAAAAACATTTCGGTACTTTTCTAAATAAAGGGTACCACAAAAAAATTGCATTATTAGCCCTATTTTAACAAAAAATCTTATGGTACATTAAACATATGTTTCTTATTGCAGTTAAGTTCTTAAATAAAATAGTGAACATACTAGACAACTTGTCTTTTAGTAATAAGTAAACAAACAAAAGCTCCTGATTTAGTCTGCTGACATATGCAGTAACATATTGTGTCATTTATCTACCTATTATGTTGTCAACATTATTAAGGACAAGTGGTAGAAAATGTATTATTAATCTACTTGTTCATTTACTGTTAATATCTGCTTACTTTCTCTTTTAACATGTTCTGTCTACACTTCTGTTAAAATGTAATAATCACTTATTCTTCTGTTGTTTGATACTTTACATTAGATTTGGAGGATACCAAAAATGTGGGGATCAATCCGATACCAAGTCGTTACAGGATCATACATTGGTCATATTCAAAGTCCCTACAGTGGATGTTAGGTGTCGATCCACCCATGGTGTTTGTTTACATTTTGATGCCGGTGAGCTACGGTGTGTAGTGAAGTATATTTAGCTATTCCTCGTCCTGCAGGGATGATACTTGTAAGAAACGTACTTTATTTGTCGCCGTGGAGACAAAGATTAGTGATTTAGAAGTAGCTAAAACACTGCCGACGGCGGATGGACTTTAGTCGCTAAAGTCTTAAAGCATCTCTTCCTGAGGGCGTTTCAGTGTTATAACTTCACCTTTATCTTTAGTTTTTAAGCCAAAATGCGTCCGTTCTCTTTTTTCTGTCTACACACTGTCTGCTTGTAAGTACTCCGTGATTGCGCGCCGCCGAACATGCTCGTCTGCTCGTAAACCAGCAATGACATGACCTGACTTCGACGCGGGGGGGTGCAGGACCGGTACGTTTCAGAAACGGTATCGTACCGAAAATTAGTATCGCGGTACTATACTAATACCGGTATACCGTACAACCCTAATATATATATATATATATATATATATATATATATATAATATATATATATATAATTATTATTTTTTTAAATCTATTATTTATTTATTTTTATATTGAAATTAAAACATGGCCCCTGAATCCTTAAAGTTCGGACACACCTGGTCAAGCACTGACTTTGTAATGCTGGTGTACTCACGCCTCTTGTAGATCTTGAGGAACGGGGATACTGCACTTGTGAAAGTAATTCTCCGTGATTGCCTTGTTCGCGTTGACTGGGCGTAGGCGCTCAAAGGTCACAATCTCATTGTAGGTTGCATCACAGGCTGCATACTCGATCACATAGAACTGAAGAGATACACTGGTTAAGTGCAGGCTCATGAGGGGTTCAGTTGTTTTTTTTTAAATGTATGAGAATCACTGGTTCTAAATACAATTGTATGTAAAAAAAAAAGTGGGTTGAGATTACATTTTGGGGAATTTTGCGCTGTATAAATAATGACTTTGTATATATTGTAATCTCAAGCATACACTGTTCCCCCTACCATTACATTGTAACAACAACAACCCACCACCCGACCTTGAAGGTGAAGCGAATTCTACACAGATCACCACAAGCTAATTAAATTATATTTACAATAGAACACAAAAATATAATTTTATTAACCAACCCCTTAAAATGAAATAACTGCTCAGTCATTAAAAGCTTGAAACCTTCAATAGCGGAAACAATGTACCACTTCATTTAAAAAAAAAAAGCAACAGCAGTGTATGTTATGTCAGCACAGTAGATGGTCTTGAGAAAGGGTTTGTGACAAAAACTCACATCTCCTTTCATCATGCAGACTTTAGCCAGCCACCAACCACAAGGCTCTTGGTCATTGGCCCTGGAGAGGATCTGTCAAGAAGACAAAGGATTAAGGTCAAGTCCGCATGATGTATATTTTTCTCTGTGTTTTGGCGTCTAGTCCACACCCAAATGTATGTTTGGCGTGAAAAACACAGCCTTTTAAAAACTTCAGCGTTTGTGTGGGGTAAAACAGAATGTTTTGGTTTGTGTCATACAAAATATGCAACTTTCTGTCATGTTTTTTTAGCCTAACAACAGAACACAATAGTTATTAACTAATGAGTGTTGTTTCATTTCGTGGCAGATGCACGTGCATGTGCTTTAAAGGGGAACTGCACTTTTTTTTTTTTTTATTCTGCCTATCATTCACATCATGACGACATGATGACTGAGGGATTTTTTTTTGTAATGCATTCCAACTTGTAAATTAACGTAAATAAAAGTCAGTTTAAAACGGAGCCTATTTCGCCCATAAAACCCAATAAAAAAATGTGGGGGTGGGCGTTCTCACCATTTCCGGTTCCTAAATGGCTGTCAGAGTGAAGTGTACCAACTTGTCGGAATACGTCACAGAATTCTTTTGTCCAGGTGAGATGCATGATTTATGAACTACATTAAACTTTTAGGGAGCAAGGAAGCAAGGAAACACCTCGTCAGTCGATCATGTTGAAACTGTACACCGCTGTAAATAGTTTGTCTGCGTTAGCGCTCTAACACTTGGTTAATACTCAAATCACAAAATGTAAATGGAGTATTGCTGGCGGCTTTGAAAGAGAATGTATTGGATTTTATGGGTGAAATAGAGGAGCTCCCATTGGCTCCGCTATTTATATATATACAGTATATCAATCAATCAATGTTTATTTATATAGCCCTAAATATGTATGTATGTATGTGTGTGTGTGTGTGTGTGTGTGTGTATATATATATATATATATTTATTATATACACACACATACACACATACATACATACATATATATACACACACACATACATACACACAGACAGTCGTGGTCAAAAAATTACATACACTTGTGAAGGACAATGTCATCTTATTTTTTGTGATAGAGTGATTGGAGTACATACTTGTTGGTCACAAAAAACATTCATGAAGTTTGGTTCTTTTATGAATTTATTATGCATCTACTGAAAATGTCACCAAATCTGCCGGGTCAACAGTATACATACAACAACATACATTATCAATTTTGGTGATGTAGAAAAGTTACAATCAAATCAAATTAGCTTCATGACATGGCCTCTTAACTTCATGTGAGTGATTATGATTGACGACACCTGTCGACTCCTCTGAGCCCATTTAAACAGGGCTCATGCGATGCGGTCATTAAGACTCGGTTACAAACGCGACAACGGGAAAGTCAAAGGAACTCAGCACAGATCTGAAAAATCGAATCATTGACTTGAACAAGTCAGGAAAGTCACTTGGAGCCATTTCAAAGCAGCTTAAGGTCCCAAGAGCAACTGTGCAGACAATTGTTCGGAAGTATAAAGTGCATTGCACAGTTTTGTCACTGCCACGATCAGGAAGAAAACGCAAGCTATCACCTGCTGCTGAGAGAAAATTGGTCAAGATGATCAAGAGTCAACCGAGAACCACCAAAACGCAGGTCTGCAAATAATTGGAAGGTGCTGGAACACAGGTGTCAGTGTTCCCAGTCAGGCGTGTTTTGCATCGCCATGGACTGAGAGGCTACCATGCAAGAAGGAAGCCCTTGCTCCAGAAGAGACACTTCAAGACTCGTCTAAAGTTTGCTGCTGATCACATGGACAAAGATAAGACCTTCTGGAGGAAAGTTTTGTGTTCAGATGAAACAAAAATTGAGCTGTTTGGCCACAATACCCAGCAATATGTTTGGAGGAGAAAAGGTGAGGCCTTTAATCCCAGGAACACCATACCTACCGTCAAACATAGTTGTGGTAGTATTATACTCTGGGCCTGTTTTGCTGCCAATGGAACTGGTGCTTTACAGAGAGTAAATGGGACAATGAAAAAAGGAGGATTACCTCCAAATTCTTCAGGACAACCTAAAATCATCAGCCCGGAGGTTGGGTCTTGGGCGCAGATGGGTGTTCCAACAGGACAATGACCTCAAACACACGTCAAAAGTGGTAAAGGAATGGCTAAATCAGGCTAGAATTAAGGTTTAAGAATGGCCTTCCAAAAGTCCTGACTTAAACTCCATTGAGAACATGTGGACAATGCTGAAGAAACAAATCCATGTCAGAAAACCAACAAATTTAGCTGAGCTGCACCAATTTTGTCAAGAGGAGTGGTCAAAAATTCAACCAGAAGCTTGTGGATGGCTACCAAGAGCGTTATTGCAGTGAAACTTGCCATGGGATATGTAAAGGTGGCAAATATTAACATTGCTGTATGTATACTTTTGACCAAGCAGATTTGGTCACGTTTTCAGTAGACTCCTTATAAATTCATAAAAGAACCAAACTTCATGAATGTTTTTTGTGACCAACAAGTATGTGCTCCAATCACGCTATAACACAAAAATAAGACTTGTAGAAATGATTGGAAAGTCAATACATATATACAGTACAGGCCAAAAGTTTGGACACACCTTCTCATTTCAATGCGTTTTCTTAATTTTCATGACTATTGTAGATTGTCACTGAAGCCATCAAAACTATGACACCTGTGAAGTGAAAACCATTTCAGGTGACTACCTCTTGTAGAGCATCGAGAGAATGCCAAGAGTGTGCAAAGAAGTAATCAGAGCAAAGGGTGGCTATTTTGAAGGAACTAGAATATAAGACATGTTTTCAGTTATTTCACCTTTTTATGTTAAGTACATAACTCCACATGTGTTCATTCATAGTTTAGATGCCTTCAGTGACAATCCACAATGTAAATAGTCATGAAAATAAAGAAAATGTATTCAATGAGAAGGTGTGTCCAAACTTTTGGCCTGTACTGTATATATACTTGCAGTGTGTATGTAAAACGTTGGAGGGTTTTGAAGTTGTTTTGGAGGGCTTTGAAGGCTACAAAGATGGCTCCCATTAGCCGCATCTTCCAAGCGTTTATCATCTTTAAAATCCTACAACAACAAAAAAAGATAGGCAACATTCCAAAAAAGTGCAGTTCCTCTGAGTAGATCATCCATACCTCCACCTCCTCACCCTCCTTAATCTCCTTCGGGGCATCAGCAGGAGGTGGCATCCTGACATCAGTGAAGGGCACTTGGCGTTCTGGTTGCCAACTAAAATCAAGGAAATGATCATGATACAATAGTTCAGTATTGTTTTTTAAATGGAAAGGGACATTTATTGCTGAGGGAGAGCAAATACTTACTTGTTCTCAAAGGCAATTGTGAGTGAATCATTGTGAATATCTTTGACTAAGCCCTTTTAAAATAGAAACAGACAAGAATACTGTAAGTTATTCAACAAGAACATTAAAAACAAACAAACATAACTGACTGAAGATTTAAATAATACACAACAAGCTGATCAAAATACCCCGTGGGACTTTTAAATAAAGGCATCATTTGAATAAATAAAATGTACCATTCATTTTATATTGGTGTGATCAAAAAACCTGAAAAAAAAATTATATACATATATATATATATATATATATGTATATATATATATAAATATATATATATACATATATATATATATATAGAGGCCGGTGCCACACCAACAAAATGCCCAAGCCACCGTATGAAAAAAATAGTCAACAACAACAACAGAAGGAGATAACGCAGGAACCTACCACATAGCGAAGGACATACACTATTTGATTTCCTATTATGCTGCTAATTTTATTTATTTATTTATTTATATATATATATATATATATATAATTTTGATACTTGTCTGTACTTTTCTAAATCAAGGGGACCACAAAAAAATAGCTTTTTTGGTTTTATTTTAAGAAAAAATCTTAGGGTACATTAAACATATGTTTCTTATTGCAATTAAGTCCTTAAATACAATAGTGAACATAAGACATCTTGTCTTTTAGTAGTAAGTAAACAAACAGAGGCTCCTAATTAGTCTGTTGACATATGCAGTAACATATTGTGTCATTTATCATTCTATTATTTTGTCAAAATTATTAAGGACAAGTGGTTGAAAATTTATTATTTATCTACTTGGTCATTTACTGTTAATATCTGCTTACTTTCTCTTTTAACATGTTCTATCTAAACTTCTGTTAAAATGTAATAATCACTTATTCTTCTGTTGTTTGATACTTTACATTAGTTTTGGATGATACCACAAATTTGAGTATCAATCCGATACCAAGTAGTTACAGGATCATACATTGGTCATATTCAAAGTCCTCATGTGTCCAGGGACATATTTCCTGAGTTTATAAACATAATATACATTTTGAAAAAACGAAAGAAGATGTGAAGTGAAGTGAATTACATTTATATAGCGCTTTTTCTCAAGTGACTCAAAGCGCTTTACATAGTGAAACCCAATATCTAAGTTACATTCAAACCAGTGTGGGTGGCACTGGGAGCAGGTGGGTAAAGTGTCTTGCCCAAGGACACAACGGCAGTGACTAGGATGGCGGAAGCGGGGATCGAACCTGCAACCCTCAAGTTGCTGGCACGGCCGCTCTACCAACCGAGCTATACCGCCCCATGTTGTGATTAGGGCTGGGCGATACATCGAATATAATGGATATATTGCGAGTTTGTCTCTGTGCGATATAGAAATGACTATATCGTGATATTCGAGTATACGTTGTCACACAGTTGCTTTTAGCTGCGGGCATTACACTATAGCCGTTTCTCACTCTTTCTTGTATTTGCTTCTCACAGAGACATAAAACAAGCGCACCTTCTTACAAACGTCACATACTGTCACGTGTGCAACGTCACACGCCTTCGCAGAGCAGAGAGGTAGCAGCATGGTAAAGTTAGCTGTGATGCTAGCAGTGCAGTGCGAGTGGTAATACGAGAGAGAGAAGGTGTGAATCTGGTAACAAATGAAGGAAGAATTAATTCCCAAGAAAAACAGCAGGGGGTCCATCGTCTGGCGGTGGTTTGGCTTCAAGCGGAAAGATGTTGAACAGACAACCGTAATATGTCAAGTATGCGGCAAAAGCGTTGCTACAAAAAGTAGCAGCTCTACTAATTTGTTGCATCATTTTAAAAGTCACTCGCTAGAGAATGAAGAGTGCTTGAAACTCCACATGTCAACATCTCGGCCGGTGCCACACCAACAAAATGCCCAAGCAACCATTTCCAGATCAACACCGTATGAAAAAAATAGTCAACAACAGAAGGAGATAACGTCCGCAGGAACCTACCACATAGCGAAGGACATACACTATTTGATTTCCTATTATGCAGCTCATTTTTATTTGACACTTATTGAAATATCTTGGGTGACATCATGCACAAAAGAGCACTTTATTTGTTTTAAACTATTGTAGTGGCGTTCTGTACAAAAAGTGCACTTTAATTTAGTGTTGTTTTGATATGTCATCTTAGTGACATCATGCACAAAAGTGCACTAATAGCTTGTTTTAAAATGTCTCTGACAATCTTGCACTTTCTGTTTTGGAAATTACATGAATGTTTGTGCCACTGCTTAATAACTGTTTAATAAATACATCCATCCATCCATTTTCTACCGCTTGTCCCTTTTGGGGTCGCTGGAGCCTATCTCAGCTAAATACAGTTTTAGTAAATTGACTTAGTTGTGATTTCCCTCTCTGCATGAAAGTTTAAAATGAGCATATATTAATGCAGTATGAAGAAGAATGTTTTAATGCAGACACATAGAATCATCATACTGCTGTGATTATATGCATCAAGTGTTCATTCAAGGCTAAGGCAAAATATTGAGATATATATTGTGTATTGTGACATGGCCTAAAAATATTGAGATATTAATAAAAGGCCATATCGCCCAGCCCTAGTTGTGATGACAAAAATAATCGACGTAATCATAGTAGTATCGACTAGATACATGCCTGTACTCGATATCATTACAGTGGATGTCAGGTGTAGATCCACCCATGGTGTTTGTTTACATTGTGACGCTGGTGAGCTACGTGTAGTGAAGCATGTTTAGCTATTCCTCGTCCTGCAGGGATGATACTTGTAAGAAACGTAATTTATTTGTCGCCATGGAGATGAGGATTAGTGATTTAGAAGTAGCTAAAACACTGCTGACGGCGGCTGGACGTTAGCCGCTAGCTAGTGAGCCATGTCTTAAAGCAGTGGTCCCCAACCACCGGGCCGCGGACCGATTGGTACAAGAAATGTAAAAAAAAAAAAATGTATTAAAAAAAATTAAAAACATTTTTTTAATTAAAACAACATAAAAAACACAATATATACATTATATATCAATATAGATCAATACAGTCTGCAGGGATACAGTCCGTAAGCACACATGATTGAACTTCTTTATAAAAAAAAATAAAAAATAAAATAAAAAATACCCCACCCGGTCCGTGGGACAAATTTTCCAGCGTTGACCGGTCCGCAGCTACAAAAAGGTTGGGGACCACTGTCTTAAAGCATCTCTTCCTGAGGGCGTTTCAGTGTAATAACTTCACCTTTGTCTTTAGTTTTTAAGCCAAAATGCGTCCGTTCTCCCTTTTCTGTCTACACCAGTGGTTCTCAACCTTTTTTCAGTGATGTACCCCCTGTGAACATTTTTTTAATTCAAGTACCCCCTAATCAGAGCAAAGCATTTTTGGTTGAAAAAAAGAGATAAAGAAGTAAAATACAGCACTATGTCATCAGTTTCTGATTTATTAAATTGTATAACAGTGCAAAATATTGCTCATTTGTTGTGGTCTTTCTTGAACTATTTGGAAAAAAATATATAAAAATAACTAAAAACTTGTTGAAAAATAAACAAGTGATTCAATTATAAATAAAGATTTCTACACATAGAAGTAATCATCAACTTAAAGTGCCCACTTTGGGGATTCTAATAGAGATCCATCTGGATTCATGAACTTAATTCTAAACATTTCTTCACAAAAAAATTAATCTTTAACATCAATATTTATGGATCATGTCCACAAAAAATCTAGCTGTCAACACTGAATATTGCATTGTTGCATTTATTTTCACAGTTCTTTTTGACAGACATTTAAAAAAAATCTCACGTACCCCTTGGCATACCTTCAAGTACCCCCAGGGGTACGCGTACCCCCAATTGAGAACCACTGGTCTACACACTGTGTCTGTTTGTAAGTACTCCGTGATTGTGCACTGCCGAAAATGCTCGTCTGCTCGTAAACCAGCAATGACTCGACGTGACTTCGAAAATGATTAATTAGTACCGCGGTACTATAACGTACAACCCTAATATAGTCCATTATCAGTGGTCTAGTGCAGTGTTTTTCAACCTTTTCAGAGCCAAGGCACAATTTTTTTCATTGAAAAAATTCTGAGGCACACCACCAGCAGTAAACATTAAAGATGAAACTCAGTAGCCGATATTGACAATAAAAAGTTGTTTTCGCAATTGTTGGATATGACTTCAAACCATAACCAAGCATGCATCACTATAGTTCTTTTCTCAAAGTAGGTGTACTGTCACCACCTGTCACATCACCCCCTGACTTATTTTGAGTTTTTTGGTGTTTTCCTGTGTGTAGTGTTTTAGTTATTGTCTTGCGCTCCTATTTTGGTGGCTTTTCCTGTTTTGGCGGTATTTTCCTGTAGCAGTTTTAATGTCTTCCTTGGACGCTATTCCCCGTACCTGCTTTGTTTTTGCAATCAAGACTATTTAAAGGCCTACTGAAACCCACTACTACCGACCACGCAGTCTGATAGTTTATATATCAATGATGAAATCTTAACATTATAACACATGCCAATACGGCCGGGTTAACTTATAAAGTGACATTTTAAATTTGCCGCTAAACTTCCGGTTCGAAACGCCTCTGAGGATGACGTATGCGCGTGACGTAGACCGGCGAACACGGGTATGCCTTCCACATTGAAGCCAATACGAAAAAGCTCTGTTTTCATTTCATAATTCCACAGTATTCTGGACATCTGTGTTCGTGAATCTGTTTCAATCATGTTCATTGCATTATGGAGAAGGAAGCTGGGCAAGCAAAGAAGAAAGTTGTCGGTGCGAAATGGACGTATTTTTCGAACGTAGTCAGCCACAACAGTACACAGCCGGCGCTTCTTTGTTTACATTCCCGAAAGATGCCGTCAAGATGGAAGAACTCGGATAACAGAGACTGTAACCAGGAGGACTTTTGACTTCGATACACAGACGCCTGTAGAGAACTGGGACAACACAGACTCTTACCAGGATTACTTTGATTTGGATGACAAAGACGCAGACGTGCTACTGTGAGTATGCAGCTTTGGCTTCTAAACATTTGTTTGCTTGACCGTATGTGCGCAACATTTTTTTGCGTATGTACGTAACTTTTTTAAAATATATAAGCTTTATGAACCTTGGGTTAGGTGAACGGTCTTTTGGGCTGAGTGATTGTGTGTGTTGATCAGGTGTTTGAATTGTATTGGCGTGTTCTATGGAGCTAGGAGCTAGCATAGGAGCTAGGAGCTAGCATAACACGTACCGTACCGTACGTGCGCGTCACGTACGTAACTTTTTAAAAATATATAAGCTTTATGAACCTTGGGTTAGGTGAACGGTCTTTTGGGCTGAGTGATTGTGTGTGTTGATCAGGTGTTTGAATTGTATTGGCGTGTTCTATGGAGCTAGGAGCTAGCAGAGGAGCTAAGAGCTAGGAGCTAGCATAACAAACACGCAGGTGTTATTATGCAGGATTAATTTGTGGCATATTAAATATAAGCCTGGTTGTGTTGTGGCTAATAGAGTATATATATGTCTTGTGTTTATTTACTTTGTAGTCATTCCCAGCTGAATATCAGGTACTGTGAGTATGCAGCCTTGGCTGCTAAACATTTGATAGCTTGACCGCATGTGCGCGTCACGTACGTAACTTTTTAAAAATATATAAGCTTTATGAACCTTGGGTTAGGTGAACGGTCTTTTGGGCTGAGTGATTGTGTGTGTTGATCAGGTGTTTGAATTGTATTGGCGTGTTCTATGGAGCTAGGAGCTAGCAGAGGAGCTAGGATCTAGCATAACAAACACGCAGGTGTTTTTATGCAGGATTAATTTGTGGCATGTTAAATATAAGCCTGGTTGTGTTGTGGCTAATAGAGTATATATATGTCTTGTGTTTATTTACTGTTGTAGTCATTCCCAGCTGAATATCAGGTCACCCCCGGCTCTCACAGCATCTTCCCTATCTGAATAGCTTCAACTCCCCACTAGTCCTTCACTTGCACTTTACTCATCCACAAATCTTTCATCCTCGCTCAAATTAATGGGGAAATTGTCGCTTTCTCGGTCCGAATCTCTCTCACTTCATGCGGCCATCATTGTAAACAATAGGGAACTTTGCGTATATGTTCAACTGACTACGTCACGCTACTTCCGGTAGGGTCAAGCCTTTTTTTTATCAGATACCAAAAGTTGCAATCTTTATCGTCGTTGTTCTATACCAGGGGTCGGCAACCTTTACCACTCAAAGAGCCATTTTGGCAAGTTTCACACATTAAAGAAAGTAATGGGAGCCACAAAAAAAAATTTTAAATTTAAAATGAAAAACACCGCATACAAAGCTTACATGCTTTGTGCTATGTTAACCAGGGGTCTCAGACACACGCACCGGCACGCACTTTAATGTGGGAATTTGATGTTAGTGCAGCCCGCGAGTTATGGATGAATGTCGCTTGCGTCACACTTGCCAACCCTCTCATTTTTCCCGGGAGACTACCGAATATCAGAGTGTGGTGACACTGCATTTGACGCCCTCTACAGTCTGCACAATCAGTGTACCTGCTCGGTCACAAGTGGAATGCAGCTTTAGCTTGCTCACGTAAGAGACAGCAAGGCTACCAAGTCAGCAGCCACACATCTTACACTGACGGTACCAATACCCAGAATCCCATGCAGCCCTAACTCTTCCGCTCAACCAACCACGAAGAGGGGGGGGGGGGGTTGATGTGTGGGGGGATTTGGTGGTAGCGGGGTGTATAATGTAGACCGGAAGAGTTAGGACTGCATGGGATTCTGGGTAATGGTTGTGTTGTGTTTATGTTGTGTTACAGTGGGATGTTCTCCAGAAATGTGTTTTTCATTCTTTTTTGGTGTGGGTTCACAGTGTGGCGCATATTTGTAACGTAACAATGTTAAAGTTGTTTGATACGGCTACCGTCAGTGTAAGCTGTGTGGCTGATGAGTAACTATGCTTTGCTGTCTCCTGTGTGTGCAAGTAATAACAACATGCAACATGTGGCTGGCCTGGCACGCTGTAAGTAAATGCTATAGAGGACAATTACTGCAGTGCAATTTGGGCACGCCCTTTATACAGTAATTAGAGTGTTAATAGGGTTATTTTTCCCTGGGAGTAGTCTATGAGAGACACTGACATCCATAAGTCTCCTGGGAAAATCGAGGGGGTCGGCATGCATGTAGCTGAGCCGCATCAGAGTGGTCAAGGAGCCGCATGCGGCTCCGGAGCCGCGGGTTGCCGACCCCTGTTCTATACTAAATCCTTTCAGCAAAAATATGGCAATATCGCGAAATGATCAAGTATGACACATAGAATAGATCTGCTATCCCCGTTTAAATAAAAAAAATTCATTTCAGTAGGCCTTTAAGTTGTGCGGACGCTATAATTCTATGTGAGGACATTGTTGAGTGTCATGTCATCTACGGATGTACTTTGTGGAAGCCGTCTGCTCCAATCGCTGTAAGTCTTTACTGTCGTCCAGCATTCTGTTTTTGTTTACTTTGCAGCCAGTTCAGTTTTAGTTTCGTTTTGCATAGCCTTCCCTAAACTTCAATGCCTTTTCTTAGCGGCACTCCCCTTTTGTTTATTTTTGGTTTAAGTGTTAGATACCTTTTTACCTATTTACCTATTGTGATCACAACGAACCATGTTCCCGACATCCACAAAGCATGTGCTACCTGCTGCCACCTACTGCAGTGTTTCCCAAACATTCATTTATTTGTGGCGGCCCGCCACAAAAGAATTACGTCCGCCACAAATAATTGTTATTGATTTTTTTGTCCTGTCCAGCTCCTCAGGCAAATCATATAGTTGATGTAGATGCCCATATAGGCTGTTCAGATTTACTTTACAAAAGAGAAGTGTAGGATACTTCTCTTGTTGCCTTATTTGTATTTGACCACTACTATTTTCTGTTTATTTGTTACTGACTGTGGCAGGACACCTCTGCCTCTGTTTCACTTTATGTTGCTGGTAAATAATATGGTTGTAGTAGTAGGCTAAAGTTAAATTATTTAGTATGCACTAATTAAAGGGGCAGAGCTTTAAGAGACATTTTAGCTTTTATATTTTATAAGATATATTTTTTGTAAGAACCACAATTAATAAATATATTTCAGTGAATAACTTATTGTTCAAATCTGTATATAAATATGTACATAAAGTGTTGTAATTATATTGTAAAATGGATGGATGGATGGACGGACGTTTAAAACAAAACTGTTATTATTAATTATTAAGTATAAATTTTTTGAGCCTTTTTAGAGAAAATCATATCATTGTACTAAATTATGCAAATTACTCGATGATGTCATGGTGACCACGCCCATAGCCACGCCCCCACCGCCACAGGTATCTTGGCAGTTTATGGGAAACACTGGAGTGTCATGTCATCTACGGATGTACTTTGTGGAAGCCGTCTGCTCCAATCACTGTAAGTCTTTGCTGTCGTCCAGCATTCTGTTTTTGTTTACTTTGCAGCCAGTTCAGTTTTAGTTTCGTTTTGCATAGCCTTCCCTAAACTTCAATGCCTTTTTTTAGCGGCACTCCCCTTTTGTTTATTTTTGGTTTAAGTGTTAGATACATTTTTACCTATTTACATATTGTGAACATGACGAACCATGTTCCAGACATCCACAAAGCATGTGCTACCTGCTGCCACCTACTGATATGGAAGAGTATTACACGGTTACTCTGCCGAGCTCTAGACAGCACAGACACTCAACAACGGCACATTTGCGGATTATAATTACTGGTTTGCAAAAAATATTTTTAACCCAATTGAGTGAAATTACATAACCTCCCACGGCACACCAGACTGTATCTCATGGCACACTAGTGTGTCGCGGCACAGTGGTTGAAAAACACCGGTCTAGTGGTTAGAGTGTCCGCCCTGAGATCGGTAGGTTGTGAGTTCAAACCCCGGCCGAGTCATACCAAAGACTATAAAAATGGAACCCATTACCTCCCCTGCTTGGCACTCAGCTTTAAGGGTTGGAATTGAGGGTTTAATCACCAAAAATGATTCCCGGGTGCGGCCACCGCTGCTGCTCACTGCTCCCCTCACCTCCCAGGGGGTGAACAAGGGTGATGGGTCAAATGAAGAGAATAATTTCGCCACACCTAGTGTGTGTGTGTGTGTGTGTGTGTGTGTGTGTGTGTGTGTGTGTGTGTGTGTGTGTGTGTGACACCTAGTGTGTGTGTGTGTGTGTGTGTGTGTGTGTGTGTGTGTGTGTGTGTGTGACAATCATTGGTACTTTAACTTTAACTTTTTAAAATATTACGTCAAATGAACATTAATTAGTGTGACATTCTAGTCTCAAGTCTGAAAAATGTGTGTTTCTTAATTGCAAACATAAAACTTCACTTAAATCGATATCCTGTGTGGCTCATTAATGGCTCGTTGGAGCCGAAAAAAGATCAGATGGAAATACAGTAGGTGGGTGACACGGAAGATGGGTAACAAGAAAGTGCTTTTAAGCTGACTGGAAATAGCATTTAAGGTTTCAGTATCAGGGAGCCACTCCTCTTCCGTCAGCTGCTCATGACTGACAAGGAACAACTGGCTCATAGCAAAAAAAACAAAAAAACAAATAGCTTCGGCATGATGAAGTATCAAATAATAGACGACAATGGCGGCGGGAGAGCGCTTAACTTCACTCACTGGGCTCGTTGTTAAAGCATTATGCTTCATGGATATTAAAACACTCGGTCAAATAAATAAGACTACAAAATAAAATATTAGGCAGCAACACGTCGAAACTCTCTGTGACGTCATTCCTTGACGTCAGTTAATAAGTTAAGTAACTAAAAACATGTACTTAAAAAAAAAAAAAAACATCCACAAAGGATTACGCGACAGCAATGTTGCACTACTATTACTACAATTTGCAACAATATACAACATCAAATTACATTTTTAGGCTAGCTGTGGGAAGAAGTGGCGAAGACTCGGCATCAACGTTAGCTTAGCCGGCTAGCTGTTGCTAGCGGGGCTAACAGGGGTTACTAGCCAGCACTCGGGCGGCTTAGACGTCGTCTGAAAAGCGCAGGCACCTTCCAAGATGTCCCGACCAAATGCATGAATGCGACGAGGTTACGCACGGTCACGATAAGGCAGTATTTACCTTGTAATAAGCTCCGTTAGAGCCACGGACCTCCACCTCCAGTTCCTCCATGTTGGACGCGCAAAGGATGCTGGGACGACAGGTGCTGCTTAAAGCGCCAACGATGTTTATTTCACGTCCTGCTCTTTGGCAGCACTTTTACTACCCTTTTTCACCTCAATAATCACATATTAATAAATAACAGCAGATATGTGTTGATAGAAAAGAAGCTAGTTGCGCGGGTGTTGAAGTAGAAGAGTTTAAAAAAAAAAGCAACAACAGTGAACGCCACAAAAACCTTGTGTGGTGTTCGGGTCTGTGGGACCCGTTTTCATTTTTTATTAAAAGAAAAATGATACAATTAATTAATTTTTCAAACTGAGACTCACTGACTTTGGCTCATTTTCTGTGAAGAACATATATCAGAATACATATATAAAGGCCTACTGAAATGTGATTTTCTTATTTAAACGGGGACAGCAGGTCCATTCTATGTGTCATACTTGATCATTTCATGATATTGCCATATTTTTGCTGAAAGGCTTTAGTAGAGAACATCGACGATAAAGTTCGCAACTTTTGGTCGCTGATAAAAAAAAGGCTTGCCTGTACCGGAAGTAGCAGACGATATGCGCGTGACGTCACCGGTTGTGGAGCTCCTCACATTTGCACATTGTTTACAATCATGGCCACCAGCAGCGAGAGCGATTCGGACCGAGAAAGCGACGATTTCCCCATTAATTTGAGCGAGGATGAAAGATTTGTGGATGAGGAAAGTGAGAGTGAAGGACTAGAGGGCATGCAGTGGAAGTGATTCAGATAGGGAAGATGCTGTGAGAGGCGGGTGGGACCTGATATTCAGCTGGGAATGACTAAAACAGTAAATAAACACAAGACATATATATACTCTATTAGCCACAACACAACCAGGCTTATATTTAATATGCCACAAATTAATCCCGCATAACAAACACCTCCCCCCTCCCGTCCATATAACCCGCCAATGCAAATCAAACACCCGCACAACACACTCAATCCCACAGCCCAAAGTATCGTTCACCTCCCCAAAGTTCATACAGCACATATATTTCACCAAAGTCCCCAAAGTTACATACGTGACATGCACATAGCGGCACGCACGTACGGGCAAGTGATCAAATGTTTGGAAGCCACAGCTGCGTACTGCGTTACACATACAAATTAAACAAAATGCTTATGGCAGCATTCTGGTTGCGTACTCACGGTACCGCATCTGCGTATCCAACTCAAAGTCCTCCTGGTAAGAGTCTCTGTTGTCCCAGTTCTCCACAGGCCAATGGTAAAGCTTGACTGTCATCTTTCGGGAATGTAAACAATGAAACACCGGCTACGTCTTTGTGTTGCTGCAGCCGGCCGAAATACACCGCTTCCCACCTACAGCTTTCTTCTTTGCTGTCTCCATTGTTCATTGAACAAATTGCAAAAGATTCACCAACACAGATGTCCAGAATACTGTGGAATTTTGCGATGAAAACAGACGACTTAATAGCTGGCCACAATGCTGTCCCAAAATGTCCTCTACAATCCGTGACGTCACACGCAGGCGTCATCATACCGAGACGTTTTCAGCAGGATATTTCGCGCGAAATTTAAAATTGCACTTTAGTAATCTAACCCGGCCGTATTGGCATGTGTTGCAATGTTAAGATTTCATCATTGATATATAAACTATCAGACTGCGTGGTCGGTAGTAGTGGCTTTCAGTAGGCCTTTAATGACCACACACCATACACCCCCCCCCCTACACATTTCTATTACATATAAGATGTCCGGGTCCACTGGACCTGGGGCTAATAGAAGTGTGGAAATTGATGTTCTGTGTACCACACACACACACACACACACACACACACAGCAGGCCTACACAGGAGGAGGACAGAATGTAGGTACACACAACATCAGAGGGTCAAATGTGCGAGAAAATGAGAGCAGCCAGCGTTGACAAACAATGTTGCAACCTTGTGTGGGAACCGCAGGTGCAGAAACACAAAAGAAGAATCCCTGTGGGATGTACGATAAGGCAGTATTTACCTTGTAATAAGCTCCGTTGGAGCCACGGACCTCCACCTCCAGTTCCTCCATGTTGGACGCGCAAAGGATGCTGGGACGACAGGTGCTGCTTAAAGCGGCAACAATGTTTATTTCACGTCCTGCTCTTTGGCAGCACTTTTACTACCCTTTTTTCACCTCAATAATTACATATTAATAAATAACAGCGGATATGTGTTGATAGAAAAGAGCTAGTTGCGTGGGTGTTGAAGTAGAAGATTTAAAAAAAAAAAAGCAACAACAGTGAACCCAAAAAAAACCTTGTGTGGTGTTCGGGTCTGTGGGACCCGTTTTTATTTTTTATTAAAAGAAAAATGATGCAATTAATGCATTTTTCAAACTGAGACTCACTGACTTTGGCTCATTTTCTGTGAAGAACATATATCAGAATACATATTTAATTAAAGCTGCAAGCAGCGATGGACGGGACCGACTTTGACGGCACATAAAATCCAAACCGGAGCAGTAATTAAAACTCTTTCGTCAACTTTTAATCAGAAGGGTTCAATCTCTCTCCTGTGCTAGTTTGAAGCCGACACAACAAACGCGCTCAGAGGAGAAAATGTTTGAAAAAAGGTGACCGGTTTTTACAAAACTTTTGTTTTGAAGGGGGAATTGCAAACTTCCTGTTGATTTTTGCTGGGGTTTGTCAGTGAATGAAATCTAGGTCTAAGTGAGACCTACATAGAGGTTTTTGTTTCATGTCTCTACGACATTCCTACTGGAAGTTACAGGCAGTTTTGTCTGTGTTTTCTTCCTAGGAGCAGTTTTGTCTGTGTTTTCTTCCTAGGAGGCGCTAGAGCGCAATTTTGAGTTTTGGGGTTGGGTTTTTTTATTAGATCGCAATTTTTGCCAGTCCTGATGTGTGTGTCCAGTTTGGTGAGTTTTGAAGCATGTTAAGGAGGGTCAAATTATAGCTCCAAGAGACAAAGGTGACTGTTTTCACAAAACTTTTGTTTTGAGGGGGAATTGCAAAATTCCTGTTGATTTTTGCTGAAGGATGTCAGTGTATGAAATCTAGGTCTAAGTGAGACCTACATAGAGGTTTTTGTTTCATGTCGGCGGAGGTCAAAACACACCCGACTCATCGTGAAAATACAAACTTCTTCCTATCGGTGTATTACGGATACGGCAACAGCTGACTGGTTTGCAGGTGTGTAATTTGTTGTGAGTTTATGCACTGTGTTGGTTTTGTTGTTTGAACATTTTATGCACCAGTAAATAAACATGGTAACACTTTAGTATGGGAAACATATTCACCATTAATTAGTTGCTTATTAACATGCAAATTAGTAACATATTGGCTCTTAACTAGTCATTATTAAGTACTTATTAATGCCTTATTCGGCATGGCCTTATTATAACCCTAACCCTCTAACCCTGACCCTAACCCTAACCAAATAACTCTAAATTAAATCTTTATTACTTAGAATATGTTCCCGTAGTGTCCAAATAACTCTAAATTAAGTCTTTGTTACTTAGAATATGTTACCCATACTAAAGTGTCACCAAAAACATATAACTTTGTCTTGAATTTGAAAAAAAAAAAACATTTTGTTTTTCACTAAAGAAGGGTTCGGTGAATGCGCATATGAAACTGGTGGGGTTCGGTACCTCCAACAAGGTTAAGAACCACTGTGTTAGATCCCCTATGGACTGGACTTTCACAATATTATACTAGACCCACTCGACGTCCATTGCATCCGGTCTCCCCTAGAGGGGGGGAGGGCGCGGTTACCCACATCTGCGGTCCTCTCCAAGGTTTCTCATAGTCATTCACATTGACATCCCACTGGGTTGTGAGTTTTTCCTTGCCCTTATGTCGGCTCTGAACCGAGGATGTCGTTGTGCTTGTGCAGCCTGTTAGAATAATTGTTTCTAAATTATCACAAAAACTTTGTGTTACATTGAGGGTCTGGTGAGAAGACAAAAGCTGTCTTTGAAACCTACCAAGAGTAAGGCTCGTAAAACTCCACTGTGTAGGGGGAAAGCAAGATGAAGGTGTTTCTGTTTTCTCTCATGTATGGTAATCAACAGAAATATATTGTTCTAACCCAAGGACTTCAAAGCGGAGAGACCCGGGGCTAATAGAAGTGTGGAAATTGATGTTCTGTGTACCACACGCAACCACCCCCCCCCCCCCCCCCCGTGCCGTGCAACGTTCATATTGTTGTTACTCAGCCGGCGTTTGTGGGTCTGATGGACCCGTTGCATTTTGTGGCTTTTAATGCCTCACAATCTAACACTTTTATGTTAAAATACTGAACAGATGTTTACCTTATCCCAATAAATATCTGTTTAGTATTTTAACATAAAAGTGTTTGATTGTGAGGCATTAAAAGCCACAAAATGCAACGGGTCCATCAGACCCACAAACGCTGGCTGAGTAACAACAATATGAACGTTACACAAGGTTTTAAATAATCCAGCTGTGCCAAAAGTACATTAGTTTGGGAGCTGCATACACACACATGCACACGCACACGCATGCGTACACGTACACTTAGGCGCCAATCTACATTTCTGCCAGTGGGTGCTCGGTGTGAAGTGAAGTGAATTATATTTATATAGCGCTTTTCTTTAGTGACTCAAAACGCTTTTACATAGTGAAACCCAATATCTAAGTTACATTTAAATTTCTAGGCGCAATCAAGGTGTTGAAGGAATCCGGTTTGGTGGCTGCAGGATTAGGTCTCTGCTTTTTGCAGATGATGTGGTCCTGATGGCTTCATCTTGCCAGGATCTTCAGCTCTGACATATTCACACCTCACTCCTACCCACTTCTCCAAAGTGGGCTGGCTCAAGGTGGAGGACAGAGTAAAACAACTTGCACTGAGCTTAGTCTATAAAATCCGCTACACCTCCCTGATACCGAAGTATATGTCAAACTACTTCCATAACGTAAATGACCGCCATAACCACAACACCAGGGGAGCTCCACTAACCACGTTAAACCCAGATTCTGATCTAACAAAGGTCTTAACTCGTTCTCTTTTTATGCCACATCAATGTGGAATGCGCTCCCAACAGGTGTAAAAGAAAGGGCATCTCTATCCTCCTTCAAAACCGCACTAAAAGTACACCTCCAGGCAACTTCAACCCTAAACTAACACCCTCCCCGGATTGTAAATAATCAAATGTAAATAATCAAATGTAGATACTTTTTCTTATGCTTTCTGATCTATCTCTCTCTATGTCCACTACTTGATGTACATATCCTACCAAGTCAGACCTACACTGTTTCAATGTCCATTTCTCTGTTCTCAATTGTTGATGACTGAAGTGTTGATAACAACCAAACCTAACCCCCCCAAACCCCCCCCAACATCCCACACTCTGGATTGTAAATAATGTAAATAATTCAATGTATATACTCTGATGATTAACTTGTGTGATGACTGTATTATGCTGAAAGTATATATTTGTACCATGAATTGATTTACGTGGACTCCGACTTAAACAAGTTGAAAAACTTATTCGGGTGTTACCATTTAGTGGTCAATTGTACGGAATATGTACTGTACTGTGCAATCTACTAATACAAGTTTCAATCAATCAATCTCACTGGATCGGTTTCGCAGCCGAGTGTGAAGCGACTGGGATGAGAATCAGCACCGCCAAGTCCGAGTCCATGGTTCTCGCCCGGAAAAGGGTGGAGTGCCATCTCCGGGTTGGGGAGGAGACCCTGCTCCAAGTGGAGGAGTTCAAGTACCTCAGAGTCTTGTTCACGAGTGAGGGAAGAGTGGATGGTGAGATCGACAGGCGGATCGGTGCGGCGTCTCCAGTAATGCGGACGCTGTATCGATCCGTTGTGGTGAAGAAGGAGCTGAGCCGGAAGGCAAAGCTCTCAATTTACCTGTCGATCTACGTTCCCATCCTCACCTATGGTCATGAGCTTTGGGTTATGACCTAAAGGACAAGATCACGGGTACAAGCGGCCGAAATGAGTTTCCTCCGCCGGGTGGCGGGTCTCTCCCTTAGAGATAGGGTGAGAAGCTCTGTCATCCAGGAGGAGCTCAAAGTAAAGCCGCTGCTCCTCCACATCGAGAGGGGCCAGATGAGGTGGTTCGAGCATCTGGTCAGGATGCCATTCCAACGCCTCCCTAGGGAGGTGTTTAGGGCACGTCCGACCGGTAGGAGGCCACGGGGAAGACCCAGGACATGTTGGGAAGACTATGTCTCCCGGCTGGCCTGGGAACGCCTCGGGATCCCCCAGGAAGAGCTGGACGAAGTGGCTGGTTCCCCCGCGACCCGACCTCGAATAAGCGGAAGAAGATGGATGGATGGCATTTAAACCAGTGTGGGTGGGTAAAGTGTCTTGCCCAAGGACACAACGGCAGTGACTAGGATGGCGGAAGCTAGGATCAAACCTGGAGCCCTCAAGTTGCTGGCACGGCCACTCTACCAACCGAGCTATACCATGTGTGTGTGTATTAATGTTGTCCGGATACCAATATTTTAAGTATTTCGGTACTTTTCGGTACTTTTCTAAATAAAGGGGACCACAAATAAAATGTAATTATTGGCTTTATCTAAACAAAAATCTTAGGGTACATTAAACATATGTTTATTATTGGAATTTTGTCCTTAAATAAAATAATGAACATACAAGACAACTTGTCTTTTAGTAGTAAGTAAACAAACAAAGGCTCCTAGTTAGTCTGCTGACGTATGCAGTAACATATTGTGTCATTTTCCACTCTATTATTTTGTCAACATTATAAAGGACAAGTGGTAGAAAATGAATTATTAATCTACTTGTTCATTTACTGTTAATATCTGCTTATTTTCTGTTTCAACATTTTCGATCTACACTTCTGTTAAAATGTAATAATCACTTATTCTTCTGTTGTTTGATACTTTACATTGGTTTTGGATGATACCACACATTTGGGTATCAATCCGATACCAAGTAGTTACAGGATCTTACATTGGTCATATTCAAAGTCCTCATGTGTCCAGGGACATATTTCCTGAGTTTATAAACATAATATACATTTAAAAAATGTATGTTGTGTGGGTGTGTTGGCCCTGTGATGAGGTGGCGACTTGTCCAGCCTTGCCTTCCGCTCGAGTGCAGCTGGGATAGGTTCCAGCCATCCCCCCGAGAACCAGAGAGGGACAACCAGTAGAAAATAGATGGATGTATGGAAACTTGCCTTCCTTCATACTGGGAAATGAGCCGTTTGGAATTTGCCCGTTTGCTGATGTTTCTCCCAATGGTGATGTCAGCGGTATTATCCAAAGGTGGTATATATTTACCCAAAGAAGTTTGCGTGGGTCCGCCACTGTAGTCTGCATTGTCGTCAATATGCTTCTTCTTTTTCTCTATCCTCTTGTGGGGCAGACTGGCCCGTACATGCACAAACATCCTCCGCTGTTGCCGTTTGGAAGCGAAGTTGAAGTGGAGCCACGTATAGAAGACCGCCCACAAAACGGGTAGACCACGGAGACTGTCAGATAGCAGCTAGAAAATGGTCTATAAACCTAATCTATGCAAAATGTTGACCAAATAACTACCATTAAATGGAAGTGGTTTAAATGTAGAAAATAAATCATAAAATTACTCCTTCAAGGCTGCTGAAGGCTCCCCGGCAAGCTGTTCCATAGACAGAGACCATAATATTATAGAGCTGCATGACTAAGGTACCTGGGAATATATACTGATACTCATGGTACCAATTGTTGGTACTTTTGTGTGTGTTAACACTATGTGTTCAATTATAAAATCACAATTTTTTAATGTGTCCTAATCACTTGGCCCGGCCACAGGTGTATAAAATCAAGCACTTAGGCATGGAGACTGTTTCTACAAACATTTGTGAAAGAATGGGCCGCTCTCAATGATTTCCAGCGTGGAACTGTCATAGGATGCCACCTGTGCAACAAATCCAGTCATGAAATGTCCTCGCTCCTGAATATTCCAAAGTCAACTGTGGGCTTTATTATAAGAAAATGGTAGAGTTTGGGAACAACAGCAACTACGCCACCAACTGGTAGGCCATGTAAACTGACAGAGAGGGGTCAGCGGATACTGAAGTGCATAGTGCAAAGACTTTCTGCACAGTCAGTTGCTACAGAGCTCCAAACTTCATGTGACCTTCCAATTAGCCCACGTACAGTACGCAGAGAGCTTCATGGAATGGGTTTCCATGGCTGAGCAGCTGCATCAAAGCCATACATCACCAAGTCCAATGCAAAGCGTGGGAGGCAGTGGTGTAAAGCACATTACCACTGGACTCTAGAGCACTGAGGACGCCTTCTCTGGAGTGAATCACACTTTTCCATCTGGCGATCTGATGGACCAGTCTGGGTTTGGAGGTTGCCAGGAGAGCACTACATTTCGGACTGCATTGTGAAATTTGGTGGAGGAGGAATTATGGTGTGGGGTTGTTTTTCAGGAGTTGGGCTTGGCCCCTTAGTTCCAGTGAAAGGAACTTTGAATGCTCCAGGATACCAAAACATTTGGACAATTCCATGCTCCCAACCTTGTGGGAACAATTTGGAGCGGGCCCCTTCCTCTTCCAACATGACTGTGCACCAGTGCACAAAGCAAGGTCCATAAAGACATGGATGACAGCGTCTGGTGTGGATGAACTTGACTGGCCTGCACAGAGTCCTGACCTGAACCCGATAGAACACCTTTGGGATGAATTAGAACAGAGACTGAGAGTCAGGCCTTCTCCACCAACATCAGTGTGTGACCTCACCAATGCGCTTTTGTAAGAATGGTGGAAAATTGCTATAAGCACACTCCGCAACCTTGTGGACAGCCTTCCCAGAAGAGTTGAAGCTGTAATAGCTGCAAAAGGTGGACCCACATCATATTGAACCCTATGGGTGAGGAATGGGATGGCACTTCAAGTTCATATGTGAGTCAAGGCAGGTGGCCACATAATTTTGGCAATATAGTGTATGTTCTATTCTAATTCAAATAAATAAAAAATACAATACAAATAATAAAAGGTGCATCATGAGACGGATGACATAACAGCGTGGCGTGGTGGGTAGAATGGCCATGCCAGCAACTTGAGGGTTCCAGGTTCGATCCCCGTCCCTGGACATCCATGTCACTGCCGTTGTGTCCTTGGGCAAGACACTTCACCCTTGCTCCCAGTACCGCTCACACTGGTGAATGAATGATAGGTGGTGGTCGGAGGGGCCGTAGGCGCAAATTGGCAGCCACGCTTCCGTCAGTCTACCCCAGGGCAGCTGTGGCTACAAATGTAGCTTACCACCACCCCATTGTGAATGTGGAGTGAATGAATAATGGGTTCTCACTTCTCTGTGAGTGCTAGTATCTCGTCGATAGAAAAGCACTATATAAATCTAATCCATTATTATTATTGTTTTCTTATAACATTTCTGAATTTCTTTTACACGTATTCTATAGTAGACTTTGCATGCAGTTGCAATTCCAAGACGTTAGAGGGCAGGAGTGTATTGACTACGCCGTTGTGTTGCCAAGCTAGGAAATAGTCTTTGCCATTAAGCTGAATATGCCAGTCGAGTCTTATGTTGATCCCTTACAAAGTGTTTAAATTGTAAGTATTATGCTTATTACACACCAGCTGTTTGAATGTAACATGCATCTTAGCTAGTTCTCATTACTAAATTTTGAGGTGTTGAAATCACAATGTAAAGTCGTGCTAATCAGTAGCATGTGTATGGAAAAGACAATGTAAATTCGCATCAAGCTGGCACATTTTGGAAAAGTGGACCCTTACTTTCAGTTTGAGCGCTTTCTATCAGGCATACTTGCTTTGTTGGCAAGGAAAAATGCAACATTACCTAGAAGCATTTTGCAGAGTACTGCTTAAGTTATTGTTTCTTTGCCAAATGTTTGAGCCGGTGTTTAGTCTGCAACCTGACATAACATCACAAGCAACAGAGGTGTCAAAATATGGCAATGTTTGAGTTTACGTAAATCGATACCAACTAAATTTGGTCGGGCAGAGCCATTAAAAGTATCAGTCTCTTGTCATTATTAAAGTGATCATTCATCATGCACGATACAGCCAGCAGAGAGAAGTGAAAAAAGCTTAACAATGTAGAAACAGATTTGACATACTTACTGTCTTGCGGATAAGATAAATAAAATAAGGATATTCAGTTTGCTTATTAAAACCACAAGATATACACTTGTTCTATAGGAAATATATTCTGAAGTGATTCCAGTTGCTGTGAGGCTATATAGAAAATTTAATTAACTTGACTGACGAGTGAAAGTAATATCCACTCATTCATCCACTTTCTACTCAAGTTGTATATGCTGCAGCTTATACCAGCGAGGCTGCATTGAGATATGGGAAGCAAAACAAAATGGGAAGCGAACAAAATCGATTTGGCAATGGGATGAAGTGGGCAATCTTGGAAAATTTGTCCACAATAATCGTGACAACTAAGAGGACCTGACTAGGTTGACTCTATAGCTCTTTCCCAATATAAACCACGAGTAACATTAAGTTTTTGTATACAAATAAAGATAAGACTATACAAACAGTTTTCAATTTTATATCAAAATCTGTTTTTAAATTGGATTAAGAAATATTTGAAAACATTACAAACAATTGATATGTTGATTTTCTTGTTATTACTCTTAATTAAGCAACCTGTAGTAACATTGATGAGCCACAAACCCTACCAAATAAAATAGTGTTCAAAACAAACCAATGCCATGATAAAGCATCACATTCTGGGCCCCCATACACAAGACTCCCAAATCCATTCAAAACCCAACATCGCCGTCCCCCGTTCCCCCCCCCCCCCCTCCCCCCCACACACACGTTTACATAAACAATAAAATAATAATAATAAAACACCTTTTCAAAAACCTTAATTATGTTTTTGACTTTTTAAAGATGTGAATAACCCATCAAAAACATATCTAGAGAAACCCCTATATAATTAGGGTTTTTTTGTTTTCAATTGTTTTGTTTTTTTGTAAAAAAAAAACCCACAACAAAGTCATAAGAATTGGCCATAATATGCATTTGAGTAATGTTTATAAACGTGTCAAGTTTTCCTTTACTTCCAAGTGAAAAGAAGATAATATCGTATACATAGGATTATCATCAGTGGATAATACAAATCCTAATAATACATCATTAATATTATGATTATATTATTATCAATGCATCTCTTAGGAGTTGCGTCTCCTCTGTCTTTACAAACTAAGGACACCTCTGTTTGTAACTTTAATCGAGGGTCCTTGAACACATTACAGTTATGGGCAACGAAATACAAAAGTGAAACTTGAACATAACTGTCTCCTATGCTGCCATAAATAAATAAATAAATGATAAATGGGTTATACTTGTATAGCGCTTTTCTACCTTCAAGGTACTCAAAGCGCTTTGACAGTATTTCCACATTCACCCATTCACACACACATTCACACACTGATGGAGGGAGCTGCCATGCAAGGCGCTACCAGCACCCATCAGGAGCAAGGGTGAAGTGTCTTGCCCAAGGACACAACGGACGTGACTAGGATGGTAGAAGGTGGGGATTGAACCCCAGTAACCAGCAACCCTCCGATTGCTGGCACGGCCACTCTACCAACTTCGCCACGCCATCCCCATAAATAGATTTATTATATTTTCACCTTTCTTCTATCACCTTATCTTTGTTCCAAAATGCTGGCACTGTGTGTGCATGTCTGTGTTGAGTGAAATGTGTTACGGTACAGCGGGGAAGAAGGAGACGGCACAGATGCAGGGACGTCGTTTTAGCTATATTTATTAATAACAATATTATGAAGTGTGAAACTTAATCCAAATATGTGTATGGTGTGACTATGTGTAACGATTAACTGAGTCGTGTTACCAGGAGTGTTGAGCAAGGTGCGAAAGTCCAAGAGGGCAAGGCAAGCTCTGAGATCCAGGGACAGGCAGGAGGTCAGGGGCAAGAGCGAGGCGTCAAAGTCCGCGTCCAGGCGGGAGGTTGAGATCCAAAAGGGCAGCTAGGGAACCAGAGGGAATACAGGGAGATGAGACAGCAGGGAACCAGGGAACTGAGGAATGCAGCTGGAACGACACAGGCACACGAGACAAATGAACACGGAGGAGGAGAAAACACAGAGAAAGAGAGAGACAGTGAGCATAGAGCTAGAGATGTCGGCTTACTGTATGGGAACAGGTAACTACGTTCTGGCCCAGAACGCAGGTTTGCACTGGCTTAAGAAGCGCAGCGTCTCATCAGCATCAGGTGTGCAGATTGCTGATTGATTGCAGTTGCCTGCGCGCTTGGAGGTGCACAGATAAATGCGCATTGGAATCAGGGTAGAATTAAGGTTTTAGAATGGCCTTCTCAAAGTCCTGACTTAAACGTGTGGACAATGCTGAAGAAACAAGTCCATGTCAGAAAACCAACAAATGTAGCTGAACTGCACCAATTCTGTCAAGAGGAGTGGTCAAACATTCAACCAGAAGCTTGCCAGAAGCTTGTGGATGGCTACCAAAAGCGCCTTATTCCAGTGAAACTTGCCAAGGGACATGTAACCAAATATTAATATTGCTGTATGTATACTTTTGACCCAGCAGATTTGCTCACATTTTCAGTAGACCCATAATAAATTCATAAAAGAACCAAACTTCATGAATGTTTTTTGTGAAAAACAAGTATGTGCTCCAATCACGCTTTCACAAAAAAATAAGAGTTGTAGAAATGATTGGAAACTCAAGACAGCCATGACATTATGTCCTTCACAAGTGTATGTCAACTTTTGACCATGACTGTACACCAAGTTTTTATGGTCCGTGTGACAGCCAGTGCCTCCAAGATCCAGGACGACAACCAGATGCTCTCTATTGCCAATATCATAATTCTGTTAGGTGGAGGTCAAGCGACGAGAAAATAAGTGGCAGGGTTGCAGCCTCTGGTCAATGGTGGAGCGCTGGGAAAGGACGACCCCCGCACCTGTATCGGATGCGCCCACCTCGATGACAAAATGGAGTAAGGGATTAGGGTAGACAAGAACAGGAGCAGAGGTGAACAAAAACAATTGAGTTTAGAACCATTGAACCATTGAAGGTGCTTCTTAGATATAGGAATGGACCAGTCGACAGCAGCCTGGATCTTGGCTGGATCATGACCCTTGGCTGACCCTTCTCCACAATGAAGCCCTTTGAGACACTCCTGATTTAGGGCTATATAAGTCAACATTGATTGAAGCCCAAAAACGGTCATATCCTATTTTTTTTGTGCCGCCTTTCTCACGCCTCTCTCTCTCTTCCACAGTGTGGCATGCGGCTTGCAGGGAAGCTGGGCACACCAGGCACTGATTAGCTGGCCTTCTTTATCAGCTGAGTGCTTTCAGCTGGCAGTTGCCAAGTTCTCTTCTTGTGATTCCACTCTTTCCATGCTGCCTGCAGAATAGCCCTCTTTTGCCTGCTTCAAGATCCCAGATATCCCAGTCAACCCTGACTGTTTATATTATTTGTTTTCATGGTGTGTAACCTGACACCATCGCTTTTGTTATTGCTGCCCTTTTTTACTGACATCCCATTAAAGAGGAAGTAAACTGTTTTTGACGTCTCTGCATTTCTGAGATTCAAACCTCTTCATAACATAACAAATTCTCTGCCTTAAGGGCCTACTGAAACCCACTACTACCGACCACGCAGTCTGATAGTTTATATATCAATGATGAAATCTTAACATTATAACACATGCCAATACGGCCGGGTTAACTTATAAAGTGACATTTTAAATTTGCCGCTAAACTTCCGGTTCGAAACGCCTCTGAGGATGCCGTATGCGCGTGACGTAACCCGGGGAACGCGGATATGCCTTCCACATTGAAGCCAATACGAAAAAGCTCTGTTTTCATTTCATAATTCCACAGTATTCTGGACATCTGTGTTCGTGAATCTGTTGCAATCATGTTCATTGCATTATGGAGAAGGAAGCTGAGCAAGCAAAGAAGAAAGTTGTCAGTGCGAAATGGACGTATTTTTCGAACATAGTCAGCAACAACAGTACACAGCCGGCGCTTCTTTGTTTACATTCCCGGAAGATGCAGTCAAGATGGAAGAACTCGGATAACAGAGACTGTAACCAGGAGGACTTTTGACTTCGATACACAGACGCCTGTAGAGAACTGGGACAACACAGACTCTTACCAGGATTACTTTGATTTGGATGACAAAGACGCAGACGTGCTACTGTGAGTATGCAGCTTTGGCTTCTAAACATTTGATCGCTTGACCGTATGTGCGCAACTTTTTTTTGCGTATGTACGTAACTTTTTTAAAATATATAAGCTTTATGAACCTTGGGTTAGGTGAACGGTCTTTTGGGCTGAGTGATTGTGTGTGTTGATCAGGTGTTTGAATTGTATTGGCGTGTTCTATGGAGCTAGGAGCTAGCATAGGAGCTAGGAGCTAGCATAACAAACACGCAGGTGTTTTTATGCAGGATTAATTTGTGGCATATTAAATATAAGCCTGGTTGTGTTGTGGCTAATAGAGTATATATATGTCTTGTGTTTATTTACTGTTGTAGTCATTCCCAGCTGAATATCAGGTCACCCCCGGCTCTCACAGCATCTTCCCTATCTGAATAGCTTCAACTCCCCACTAGTCCTTCACTTGCACTTTACTCATCCACAAATCTTTCATCCTCGCTCAAATTAATGGGGAAATTGTCGCTTTCTCGGTCCGAATCTCTCTCACTTCATGCGGCCATCACTGTAAACAATAGGGAACTTTGCGTATATGTTCAACTGACTATGTCACGCTACTTCCGGTAGGGGCAAGCCTTTTTTTTATCAGATACCAAAAGTTGCAATCTTTATCGTCGTTGTTCTATACTAAATCCTTTCAGCAAAAATATGGCAATATCGCGAAATGATCAAGTATGACACATAGAATAGATCTGCTATCCCCGTTTAAATTAAAAAAAATCATTTCAGTAGGCCTTTAACAATTCAATTATATTCTAATATATGTTGGAAGACCAAATGGACTTGTTGGAGATGTTCCTCAAGAGACAAGGAAAAAAATCAAAATTTTGTGTAGGTTAGGTAAACAAAAAGGAACCGAGCAAACATATCGCGAAAAATGTTGTTGATGAAACCCTGGAAAAAAACGGGAACGTTAGTCAAACCGAAAGGCTTAACTAAATATTCGAAGTGCCCGAGAGAAATATTAAATGTGATCTTCCACTCACCCCTCTCACGGATAAGAACAAAGTGATAAGCACTCCAAAGGTCAAGTTTAGTGAAGTATTTGGCAGAGTGAAGTTGGAGTAAATACTGAGTCCAAAAGGGGAAGAGGATATTTGTTCTTAACTTAATTTATTCATAATTTGGTTGAGTGCGCGATAATCAATACACGGCGTAGTGTCTTGACAAACAAAAAAAATCCAGCCGCTACCGGAGCTGTCGAGAGACGAATGAGACCACCTGCTAACGAAGTACAAATGTAGTCCTCTATGCCTTGATCTCTGTGTTAAGCCGGGTGTATACTGTCGCGTCACGTAGCTTGCATCCCCTCTGACGGGGCGTCTTGTTTGATTTATAGTACTTCGGTAAGTAGTGGTGCCAGACTTGTAATTCTCTTCCAAAACACAAGGGGACAGTGTCTCCAGAAGGAGAAACTGCAGCTGTCGTAGACCAGGGGCCGTACTTATCAAGCTTCTTAGAATTACTCCTAAGAAGTCTGCTAAGAGTTGACTTAAGAGTAAATAAATTCTTCGCTGAAAGCTGCACTTAAAAGTTAGTTATCAAGCGTCTTACTCACACTTTCAGCGAAGTGTAGGACTGAATCTTAAGTGTCACACTCAGAGTTGAATTACGACATTACTATGTGCCGTAAACGGAATTTTAGGTGACGTCATTTCTGTGTCCATAGAAATGACCAATCACGGAAGGGAATCCGTTGTCTAAGAATAAAGAAATATCTTGGAAATATTTAAGTGGACAATGGAAGTGTATATTTTGACAATAAACTACAAAATAATACAAAACAAACTAGTCCCCGCCGGCACTCACGCTACCGCTCCCTCTCTTCTATTGCCCACACACTCACTGACGTCACTCACCTCACGGCCACACACATACGCTACTGTCATAACATTTTCTTTCCAATTCATTAATTAGGCAAGTAATTTGAAACTGGTGTGGGTGGCTCTATATATACTAGCCCACTGCAGACACATGCAGAAATCAACAAGGAATCGAAAAGTATTAAATCTGTGACAAAAATAATATCCGCTCTGTCTAAACGATACCGTTTGATCAGCTGCTCGTCATCAAACAACAACAAAAACATTGTTCCGTTCCCTGAACGTTCGCGCACGTCTCTCTCGCCTCAGTGCCGTCCCCTGCTGGCAACTCCTAACCACTTAAGACACCTCTGAAGGTCTCTTAAATATCGTGGAGAGTAGGAGTGATTCTTGGACTTAAGAACGTTGATAAAAAGCTTTTATTCTTAAGTTTGAGAGTAGGACAAAATTTCGCAAATTCTCAGGACTTAAGTGTAAAATGGCACTCTAAGAAGCTTGATAAGTACGGCCCCAGATACTGTATTTTCTTCTTGAAGAGTGACGATAGACGACAACCACAACATCGTCCTCTTTGTCTGCACTAGATCTAATCAATCAGAATCATCAGTTTACTTTTATTGGACGTTTTACTTCCATCCATCTATTTTCTACCGCTTGTCCTTTTTGGGGTCACGGGGGGTGCTGGAGCCAATCTCAGCTGCATTCAGGCAGAAGGCGGGGTACACCCTGGACAAGTCACCACCTCAATGCAGGGCCAAGCAACAGATTGCATTGGCCGGTAATCGGTCCCGGGTCTATGACGTGGCAGTCGAGAATTCTACCACTGAACCACCAATGCCTCTGGACGTTTTACTTAAACCAGAGGAAAATACCATTGTGTCGATGGACTACAACTTCTGAACGAGTTGCTGCAGAGGACGCTATTATTATTTGTAATGCCGCTTGGCCGTTCGGGACATGGGGCAAGAGAGCTATCATGTAAATAAAACTATTGTAAATTTACGACACACTGCTGTATGGTCATGTTCAGAGTTCACGAATGTTTGTAAATATACTGAGTGTAAAAGATTATTGACGGAGAATGGGAAATGTTTTGTGTGTGAGAGAGAAAGGCTTCATACTCGCAAGGATATTCCAGGCTTCAGACACATCATACAACCGAGTGGAAGGTAAGGTCGACCCCGCTAGGAGGTCAATCATAGAATCATAGGAATGGTGGGGTGAGAGGGATATGGCACGATCCTTACTAAAACCCATCTTGAGGTTGTGATAGGCTGATGGCATTTTAGAGAGGTCAATGACCTCAGATGAGGGCACACTCTTGGTGGGGCGGTGACCAACAGCGGAGCGGAGATAATGTGTATGGCAGATAAGAATGGCTGAGTGCGGCCAATTAAAGCGTTGATTGTATTTACGCAGCCAGTTTAACATGAGAATGACGGAACCAGAGTGTGAAGGCCTAACGTATAAGGTTAATGTTTCAAACTGGTTACCAAACAAGCAAAGCTCTAAAGAGTGTGTTTGGTGAGTTAAGCACGCCAGAAGACACCCGTCTCAACTCTCCTAGGTTCAGACAGCTCAAACATGGGGATAGCATGCAGTTTAGAAAAAGCAGAATCTATGAAATGTTCATAAGCGTCCGAGTCAAAAAGTGCACCAATGTAAACATGTCAATTGGACCAAATGAGTGCACCTTTGAGCTGCAGCCTGTTGGACCTGCAAGGTGATGGAGGGAGACCTCTGGTGGGCGAGTGAGGGCGCATGTGTAGATGTGGACCTTGCTTAGGGAGAGGGCGTGGACTGTTGCACTGCAGTAAAAGCAGAGATTGAGCCTGTGACGGTGGTGAGACGACGGTCTCCAATTTGAAAAGGATCATCTGCCTCCCAAGCCTAAGAGGTGTAGCTCGAGATGGGCGGTCCAGACGTGATGACCGGTGCTGGCGGACTGCTCCTCCAGAAGTGGAACGTCCTCAACGTCTCTCCATTTCCTCCTCCTGGAGATGCGCGTCTATCTGCACAACTGGTTCAATCATGTTGTCTTGATCAGTGGGGAAAGTTAGCAAGATCATGTGACGTTGAATGTTTTCAGCCAGCTCAAGGTAGAGAGCGCAATCGGCAGTCAAGGTGTGGACTTCTATGGTGTAGTCGGAGACCAGTCTCTGCCCTTGATGAGTTTAAAAAGGGATCTTTTATCATTAATATGACATTGTGTCAGAGTTAAAGTGGAACTGCACTTTTTAATTTTATTTTGCTTATTGTTCACAATAATTATGAAAGACACGACAATGGATGTTTACCAAAACTGCACTTGGACTCCAAAATATTGACAATTGGATTGTCGGCAATCCACTTGTAAATTATTTGCACGTCTTTTCTCACTGGCACTCATCGAGGGCGGACGCTCCCTTTTGCTCTCCCTTATCTCTCCTGCTTGCTTCTTGGTTTTGTCTTGTCTTTACTTTCTTGTTTTACTGCTCTCCAAATCTAAAGAATAGAATTGACTTGACTCGCAAAGAAATTGACAAGATCTCGGGTTTGGGGCAACCTGACTGTCTTGACGGAGCGGTTGTTGCTGGACACACGAGGGACTCTTGCGAGGAGAAGGAGTGCCGCGTGCCTGGCGAGGCTTTCAGTCAAGAACGTTGAAGATATTTACCTATTTGGAATTATGACAACAGAACATCTGCGGATTGGTATAGACGTTGCTCTGGTTTGTCAACAAATTGGAAGATGCTGGCAGCCTTCAAAGTACCCTAAAGCTGCCACAAAGGATTGGAGGATGCGGGCAGAACTATGGGCACTTTGTGATTTTGGATAACATCGGGCTGTCTGCCCTGCAGGATGAATTTGAGGACCAGAAATAGACAAAAGTGAAAAGCAAATTTTATTTTCGCTAGCAAACACAAACACTATGATTTGTATTGTGTCCCTGGCTTCAAGACTCTCCTGAAGGACAGTGCGGTGAAGACACAACACACTACTTACCTGTCTCTCATGGACACACACTTGTTGATGGCTTTGGACTGACTGGTGGTTGCGCACCAAGGTCGCGGAACAGAAACACGTTGCAGGTGCACACACACATATACAAAACCCAAAACCAGTGAAGTTGGCACGTTGTGTAAATGGTAAATAAAAACAGAATACAAGGATTTGCAAATCTTTTTCAACTTATATTCAATTGAATAGACTGCAAAGACAAGATACTTAATGTTCGAACTGAGAAACGTAAATTTTTTTTGCAAATAATCATTAACTTAGAATTTAATGGCAGCAACACAGTGCAAAAAAGTTGGCTCCGGGGCATGTTCACCACTGTGTTACATGGCCTTTCCTTTTAACAACACTCAGTAAACGTTTGGGAACTGAGGAGACACATTTTTGAAGCTTCTCAGGTGGAATTCTTTCCCATTCTTGCTTGATGTACAGCTTAAGTTGTTCAACAGTCCGGGGGTCTCCGTTGTGCTATTTTAGGCTTCATAATGCGCCACACATTTTCAATGGGAGACAGGTCTGGACTACAGGCAGGCCAGTCTAGTACCCGCACTCTTTTACTATGAAACCATGCTGTTGTAACACATGGCTTGGCATTGTCTTGCTGAAATAAGCAGGGGCGTCCATGATAACGTTGCTTGGATGGCAACATATGCTGCTTCAAAAGCTGTATGTACCTTTCAGCATTAATGGTGCGTTCACAGATGTGTAAGTTACCCATGTCTTGGGCACTAATACACCCCCATACCATCACAGATGCTGGCTTTTCAACTTTGCGCCTATAACAGTCCAGACACAACGTCCACACTTTCCAAAAACTATTTGAAATGTGGACTCGTCAGACCACAGAACACTTTTACACTTTGCATCAGTCCATGTTGTTGACAAATGGCTTTGGCTTTGCATAGTAGAGTTTTAACTTGCACTTACAGATGTAGAGACCAACTGTAGTTACTGACAGTGGTTTTCTGAAGTGTTCCTGAGTCCATGTGGTGATATCCTTTACACACTGATGTCGCTTTTTGATGCAGTACTGCCTGAGGGATCGAAGGTCACAGGCTTAGTCGCTTACTTGCAGTGATTTCTCCAGATTCTCTGAACCTTTTGATGATATTACGGACGGTAGATGGTGAAATCCCTAAATTCCTTGCAATAGCTCATTGAGAAATGTTGCTCTTAAACTGTTGGACAATTTGCTCACGCATTTGTTGACAAAGTGGTGACCCTCGCCCCATCCTTGTTTTTGAATGACTGAGCATTTCATGGAATCTAATTTTATACCCAATCATGGCACCCACCTGTTCCCAATTAGCCTGTTCACCTGTGGGATGTTCCAAATAAGTGTTTGATGCGCATTCCTCAACTTTCTCAGTCTTTTTTGCCACTTGTGCCAGCTTTTTTGAAACATATTGCAGGCATCAAATTCCAAATAAGCTAATATTTGCAAAAAATAAAGTTTTCCAGTTCAAACGGTAAATATGTTGTCTTTGCAGTGTATTCAATTGAATATAGGTTAAAAAAGGATTTGCAAATCATTGTATTCTGTTTTTAGTCACGATTTACACAACATGCCAACTTCACTGGTTTTTGGGTTTTGTACATTTACGAAAAATAAACACCACACACACATGTGGCGCTAACTTTTTTAATGACAATTAGACTTTACTTAAATCAATAACAGAGCGGCATTTCTTTATCCGGAAACAACAACAACAACACAGGAAATATGTCCCGTGAAAAACCGTCCGACCGGAACTCTAATAACTAAAGTTCCTTGGGTGAATAATGTAAACTCACTACACCGGTATGTTTTAGCGCTTTCATGACAAGTTTACTGACAGATATAAGTAAGAACTTTACACTACTTTATATTAGAAATGGCAACAGCGAAGGATGAATGTCACATAACAAGAAGATAGAGGAAAAGAAGAAGCTTATCAACTATGGTGTCGGCACGGACTACAAAGGTGGACGCGCGCAATTTTTCTGGACTTATGCAGATCAGCAGGTACCAGAAGGTATGAAAAGTTGCTTTTGCATAATATTGCGAAACAAAATGCCAGATAATATGTCTTACCTTATACACACACCATAATAATACTCCTATGTTTAATGCGCCGACAATCCATCAAGCGGTGTGGCTTCATAGCTTACCAAAGTCGTACTAAAACATTTTGATAGATTTTTGAGCGCCGTGTGTAATGTTCTATATTTTCAATGGAACATTTAAAAATGTTGGTGTTGTTTACTTGAGACATATTGCCATCATAGTGCAGTCTGCACGTATCTCTTATGTTTGACTGCCATCTACTGGTCACACTTATCATTACACCATGTACCAAATAAAATAGCTTTGAGGTCGGTAAGCTCAACCAAAATTATTCCTTACATTAGGCGCACCGGGGTATAATACAAACCCCGTTTCCATATGAGTTGGGAAATTGTGTTAGATGTAAATATAAACGGAATACAATGATTTGCAAATCATTTTCAACCCATATTCAGTTGAATATGCTACAAAGACAACATATTTGATGTTCAAACTGATAAACTTTTTTTTTTTTTGCAAATAATCATTAATTTTAGAATTTGATGCCAGCAACACGTGACAAAGAAGTTGGGAAATGTGGCAATAAATACTGATAAAGTTGAGGAATGCTCATCAAACACTTATTTGGAACATCCCACAGGTGTGCAGGCTAATTGGGAACAGGTGGGTGCCATGATTGGGTATAAAAGTAGATTCCATGAAATGCTCAGTCATTCACAAACAAGGATGGGGCGAGGGTCACCACTTTGTCAACAAATGCGTGAGCAAATTGTTGAACAGTTTAAGAAAAACCTTTCTCAACCAGCTATTGCAAGGAATTTAGGGATTTCACCATCTACGCTCCGTAATATCATCAAAGGGTTCAGAAAATCTGGAGAAATCACTGCACGTAAGCAGCTAAGCCCGTGACCTTCCATCCCTCAGGCTGTACTGCATCAACAAGCGACATCCGTGTGTAAAGGATATCACCACATGGGCTCAGGAACACTTCAGAAACCCACTGTCAGTAACTACAGTTGGTCGCTAAATCTGTAAGTGCAAGTTAAAACTCTCCTCTGCAAGGCGAAAACCGTTTATCAACAACACCCAGAAACGTTGTCGGCTTCGCTGGGCCTGAGCTCATCTAAGATGGACTGATACAAAGTGGAAAAGTGTTCTGTGGTCTGACGAGTCCACATTTCAAATTGTTTTTGGAAACTGTGGACGTCGTGTCCTCCGGACCAAAGAGGAAAAGAACCATCCGGATTGTTATAGATGCAAAGTTGAAAAGCCAGCACCTGTGATGGTATGGGGGTGTATTAGTGCCCAAGACATGGGTAACTTACCCATCTGTGAAGGCGCCATTAATGCTGAAAGGTACATACAGGTTTTGGAGCAACATATGTTGCCATCCAAGCAACGTTACCATGGACGCCCCTGCTTATTTCAGCAAGACAATGCCAAGCCACGTGTTACATCAACGTGCCTTCATAATAAAAGAGTGCGGGTACTAGACTGGCCCTCCTGTAGTCCAGACCTGTCTCCCATTGAAAATGTGTGGTGCATTATGAAGCCTAAAATAGCACAACGGAGACCCCCGGACTGTTGAACAACTTCAGCTGTACGTCAAGCAAGAATGGGAAAGAATTCCACCTGAGAAGCTTCAAAAATGTGTCTCCTCACTTCCCAAACGTTTACTGAGTGTTGTTAAAAGGAAAGGCCATGTAACACAGTGGTGAACATGCCCTTTCCCAACTACTTTGGCACGTGTTGCAGCCATGAAATTCTAAGTTAATTATTATTTGCAAAAAAAAAAAAAAGGTTTATGAGTTTGAACATCAAATATGTTGTCTTTGTAGTGCATTCAACTGAATATGGGTTGAAAAGGATTTGCAAATCATTGTATTCTGTTTATATTTATATCTAACACAATTTCCCAACTCATATGGAAACGGGATTTGTAATATAAACACTGTCAGGTTTTGAGGGAAAAAAACCGATTTGCCTTATAGTCCGGAAAATACGGTCCACGCTCACGAATCTGGATGCGTTTGCTCAAAGAGTACACGACAGAAGTGTCGCAAAAGTCACGTGTAAGTAAACAGCCTATTGAGGGCTCTTTCTGAGTGGCACAGACAACTTCAAACATATTAGACTTAGACTTAGACAAACTTTAATGATCCACAAGGGAAATTGTTCCACCCAGTAGCTCAGTTACAAAGGATGGAAAGTGTAAGGATAGAAAGGATAATGCAGGTATAAAGTAGACTAAAAATGTACCACAGTAGCAATATAAATATAACATATATGCAATCGTAGAGGTTTCCCTCTTGTGGTGGGTTCTCCTGACGCCGACAGATCTTCGGGAGCCCGGTAGACAGTTTGAATCAAGACTTTTATTGACATAAACCCCAGGGGGTGGCTATCTTTCCTGCAATATATGTTTGACTTTCCAGTCCGGTGCGTCTCTCTCTGTGCGTGTCCGTGCGTCTGCTCACCAGCAACTCCAACTCCAACAACGTGTCTCGGTCCGGCTGCTGCTAATAAGGGCGACAGGTGATTAGATAACCAGCCCCAGCTGGGCAATCTAATCACCTGCCGCTGGCTTCGAGGCCGGTCCTTACACACCGCGCTCCGCGGAAGGCCGGCAGACCACGCCCCCCTCCACAGCAATATTAACATATTATATATACAGTATATAATATACACTGATACAGTCGTGGTCAAAAGTTTACATACACATATGTACACAGATCTGAATACACACACTCAGCTTGATATACAGACACACAAATTAGTACACACACACACACACACACACATTGGATTACACGTTTGCAAATAATTTGGCGGCAATAATACTTCCATATTTACGCCATCACACACTAAAAGCCATAAGAGGGCAGATTATAATGCTATAAAGTTAGCGCCCTCTGTAGGCATCTGCATAGAGTTTGCAAACACCCCTTTTCCATCCATCCATCCATTTCCTACCGCTTGTCCCTTTCTGGGTCGCTAGAGAATGAAATGAAATGAAGGATAAAAAAATTAATAAGTCAAGAGTTCTCTCCCAAAAAAACTCCATATGGTCCTTTTATGGACATAACCTACATGTTCATAAGCGCTATAATATTTTGATAAAGTGGAAATAATTTTTAGTATAACACTAGCTTTCCATTATTTGGATTAAAAATGACTGCCTCGGTGTCAGCAAAGTTTCCCACCCGGATATGAAGGATAAGTTAAAAACAAAAATGATTAATGTTTAATAACGTTTTCTATTGGGGCTCCAGTACTCTGGAATGCCCTCCCGGTAACAGTTAGAGATGCTACCTCAGTAGAAGCATTTAAGTCCCATCTTAAAACTCATTTGTATACTCTAGCCCAGACCTGGGCATTCTGCGGCCCGCGGGCCGCATCCGGCCCTTTGTGCGTCCCTGTCCGGCCCGCGTGAGGCCAATTATAAATTACAAAATAAATTTTAAAAAGTATCTATGTCGAGTGTGCAATACAACGGTGCTGCTTTTGTTTTGAAAATCGTTATTTGTATTACTTCCGTGTGGACGTATGCGTGATTGTGAGTGAATGTGAACAACTGCAATTACAAAATAAAGTTGAAAAAACATCTATGTCCTGCGCGCAATACAACTGTGCTGCTTTTATTTTGAAAAGTATTATTTATGGGCGTGTGTCCGTGTGTAACCTGCGAGTGAAGGTGCACATGCAGCGACAAGTGATGCACGGTTTACACCCGAGACGCCAAAAAGAGAAAAGTTGATGAGGAATGCCGTGTTTTCAACAACACATGAACTGCAAAGCAACGTCCCCTCACCTAAGGTGCGTGCCTGCGCAATTGCGCACTGCTCAAGCGTCTGCTGCGCGCAGCAAATATATGCCGCGCACCAAATCAAATCCCATCTGAATTCTAAACAAAATAAACATATTTATTCTATGGAATTTTGCAATGCAACTTTGAGTGACAGTGACAACAAGCGGCCCTAACGGTGTTCGTCAACACCGTTCAATTGAACACCGTTCAATTATTGTAACGTCTATCAAGATGCTTCGAGGCCAGGAATTATATCGATCATTTTATTGAACAAAACTGTTTATATTCGGACATAACCACACCAAAAACATGAGTAAAACAATTCTATCTCGAAAAACTAGTCATTTTCTGCCGTACAAACCAGGCCAAAACCAACTTGTCATCTGTCACCAACACGCATAGCACTAAACCACTGGTGCGTTTATGGCCACACAAAAAGTCGGACAACTCAAACACCACACATAGTTACACTATGACTCCTCAGTCATACGTGTGCTTATTTTACTGTCATTTATTATTAATGTTAATTTATTTATATTAGTCATGGAATACTGTTACACACACTATGTTGAAGTATTACTATTATTATTATTATTATTATTATTATTTATCTTACGGTATATATCAAAAATAATATTGAGCAAAATTTAATTGGAATATTGTCGATGTGGCCCTCCAGCAGTGCTCGGGTAGCTCATGCGGCCCCCGGTAAAAATTAATTGCCCACCCCTGCTCTAGCCTTTAAATAGACCCCCCTTTTTAAGACCATTTGATCTGCCGTTTCTTTTCTTTTCTGCCCCCCACCCCCTTCCACAAGGTCCGGTGGCCATGGATGAAGTGCTGGCTGTCCAGAGTAGGGGCCCGGGGTGGACCGCTCGCCTGTGCATTGGTTGGGGACATCTCTGCGCTGCTGACTCGTCTCCGCTCGGGATGGTCTCCTGTTGGCCCCACTATGGACTGGACTCTCACTATTATGTTAGATCCACTATGGACTGGACTCTCACACTATTATGTTGCATCCACTATGGACTGGACTCTCACTATTATGTTAGATCCACTATGGACTGGACTCTCACTATTATTTTAGATCCACTATGGACTGGACTCTCACTATTATGTTAGATCCACTATGGACTGGACTCTCACTATTATGTTAGATCCACTATGGACTGGACTCTCACTATTATGTTGGATCCACTATGGACTGGACTCTCACTATTATGTTAGATCCACTATGGACTGGACTCTCACTATTATTTTAGATCCACTATGGACTGGACTCTCACTATTATGTTAGATCCACTATGGACTGGACTCTCACTATTATGTTGGATCCACTATGGACGGGACTCTCACTATTATGTTAGATCCACTATGGACTGGACTCTCACTATTATGTTAGATCTACTATGGACTGGACTCTCACTATTATGTTAGATCCATTATGGACTGGACCCTCACTATTATATTAGACCCACTATGGACTGGACTATCACACTATTATGTTAGATCCACTATGGACTGGACTCTCACTATTATGTTAGATCCACTATGGACTGGACTCTCACACTATTATGTTGCATCCACTATGGACTGGACTCTCACTATTATGTTAGATCCACTATGGACTGGACTCTCACTATTATGTTAGATCTACTATGGACTGGACTCTCACTATTATGTTAGATCCATTATGGACTGGACTCTCACTATTATATTAGGCCCACTATGGACTGGACTATCACACTATTATGTTAGATCCACTATGGACTGAACTCTCACTATTATGTTAGATCCACTATGGACTGGACTCTCACACTATTATGTTGCATCCACTATGGACTGGACTCTCACTATTATGTTAGATCCACTATGGACTGGACTCTCACTATTATTTTAGATCCACTATGGACTGGACTCTCACTATTATGTTAGATCCACTATGGACTGGACTCTCACTATTATGTTAGATCCACTATGGACTGGACTCTCACTATTATGTTAGATCCATTATGGACTGGACTCTCACTATTATATTAGACCCACTATGGACTGGACTCTCACTATTATGTTAGATCCACTATGGACTGGACTCTCACACTATTATGTTAGATCCACTATGGACTGGACTCTCACAGTATTATGTTAGATCCACTATGGACTGGACTCTCAATATTATGTTAGATCCACTATGGACTGGACTCTCACTATTATGTTAGATCCACTACGGACTGGACTCTCACAATATTATGTTAGATCCACTATGGACTGGACTCTCACACTATTATGTTAGATCCACTATGGACTGGACTCTCACACTATTATGTTAGATCCACTATGGACTGGACTCTCACACTATTATGTTAGATCCACTATGGACTGGACTCTTACACTACTATGTTAGATCCACTATGGACTGGACTCTCACACTATTATGTTAGATCCACTATAGACTGGACTTTCACAATATTATGCTAGACCCACTCGACGTCCATTGCATCCAGTCTCCCCTAGGAAGGGGGGGGGGGGGGGGGTCACCCACATCTGCGGTCCTCTCCAAGGTTTCTCATAGTCATTCACATTGACATCCCACTGGATCGTGAGTTTTTCCTTGCCCTTATGTGGGATCTGAACCGAGGATGTCGTTGTGGCTTGTGCAGCCCTTTGAGACACTTGTGATTTAGGGCTATATAAGTAAACATTGATTGATTGATTGATTGATTGATTGATTGATTGATTGTTATCCTTTGTTTCTGTCCTAAATAAATGAACAAAAGGGAAATTGGTCGAGTTTAGGACACTGACTTATTTGACAATTGAATAATATCCAAGTTATTTTCTATAGATTCCATTTTAGGACACAACAACAACAACAGCATATTCTTCTGTGATTATGGGGTGTTCATATTTGGGCTTTGCAGTTGGATATTTCCAAGTGTAGTAACAAGGCCATGGCTCAGGCTTCATTAGAGTGAATACTTACAAACAGCTACTGTGACACCTAGTGGCCAATAAGTAATATATTCATGAAATACATGTATTAAATCAGTTTAGATAGGTAAATAAATGAATATTCATGCATCAAAAGAAGGACATTGCATACAAACATAAATGCATGTTATGTTACCATGCATTCAACCTCACCTGCCATAGGTGAGGAAAGGAAATACATGTAACAGTTGTATGGTTTTCATTATTCTAATAAGTTAAAAGTTAAAGTACCAATGATTGTCACACACACACACACTAGGTGTGGTGAAATGTGTCCTCTGCATTTGACCCATCCCCTTGTTCACCCCCTGGGAGGTGAGGGGAGCAGTGGGCAGCAGCGGTGCCACGCCCGGGAATCATTTTTGGTGATTTAACCCCCAATTCCAACCCTTGATGCGGAGTGCCAAGCAGGGAGGTAATGGGTCTCATTTTTATAGTCTTTGGTATGACTCGGCCAGGGTTTGAACTCACAACCTACCTACTTATAATTAATATTTAATTATTAAAATAATTAATTATATAAAAAAATAATTATAAGGGTAATTCATTTTCACTTTGTTGTGTGTTTTTACTGCATATTTCCCATAGCCAGAGTCGGTAAGCAAACAGTGACTGTGCCAATGAGCTGAGGTGTGGTGTTTAGCGCCTTGCTCAAAGGCACCTCAACGGTGTGTTAGCAGCGTATATGCATTTTACAATAAGAGGTATACAAAAGGTAACGTGCAGGATGAATGCATATCACACATATATGTACAGAATCGTTGCAATAGCACATTTATTTAAGCTATTTCAATATACATTACGCTTAGGTGGTAAATTGTTGGATCACAAACCAAAAATATATTTGAAAAAAACAGTGTCACATTAGCATAAATATTGAATTATTATTGTGAAAACATAACGTGTTGATGCATTTTTCACTCTGGGCGTGGCGAGTGTGCCTGTGGAAATATTCCTGAAGACATTACTCCGGGACCCTCACGGTCTGCTTGATAGTCGGCCCCCTCACGTTCAGATTTAAACCAGTTTACCAATTCCATTATGCTAAGCCTGAACACTGGTTGAGAAATGATGAACGATTATGTGAAACACATAATCTCCCTGCTGCACCATCATTGCAATATGACAGCCAAATTTCATTCATCCTATCCAATTTTTGGCCCTTATTGAGGAGAGAAAATTACTGGTGCCAGTAATCAGATATGTGGTGGGGCTATGCGAAGTTAAGCTCACTCCCATTAGGCTTGCCACATTGCTCCCCGTGTCGTCAAACACACACACACACACACAAACACACACACGTTCCACATGTCCGACCCTCCTTACTTCTCATCCCTTTCCTAACCCATTTCAAGGACTATTATTCAGCCTTGATATACTGTATAGTCTACGACAGGGGTCACCAACGCGGTGCCCGCGGGCACCAGGTAGCCCGTAAGGACCAGATGAGTCGCCCGCTGGCCTGTTCTAAAAATAGCTCAAATACTTACCAATGAGCTGCCTCGATTTTTTAAATTGTATTTATTTACTAGCAAGCTGGTCTCGCTTTGCCCGACATTTTTAATTCTAAGAGAGACAAAACTCAAATAGAATTTGAAAATCCAAGAAAATATTTGAAAGACTTGGTCTTCACTTGTTTAAATAAATTCATTAATTATTTTACTTTGCTTCTTATAACTTTCAGAAAGACAATTTTAGAGAAAAAATACAACCTTAAAAATGATTTTAGGATTTTTAAACACATATACCTTTTTACCTTTTAAATTCCTTCCTCTTCTTTCCTGACAATTGAAATCAATGTTCAAGTAAATTTTTTTTTTTTTATTGTAAAGAATAATAGATACATTTTAATTTAATTTTTCATTTTAGCTTCTGTTTTTTCGACGAAGAATATTTGTGAAATATTTCTTCAAACTTATTATGATTAAAATTCAAAAAAATTATTCTGGCAAATCTAGAAAATCTGTAGAATCAAATTTGAATGTCATTTCAAAGTCTTTTGAATTTCTTTTAAAATTTTTGTTCTGGAAAATCTAGAAGAAATAATGATCTGTCTTTGTTAGAAATATAGCTTGGTCCAATTTGTTATAAATTCTAACAAAGTGTAGATTGGATTTTAACCTATTTAAAACATGTCATCAAAATTCTAATATTAATCTTAATCAGGAAAAATTACTAATGATGTTCCATAAATTATTTTTTAAATTTTTTCAAAAAGATTCAAATGAGCTAGTTTTTCTCTTCTTTTTTTCGGTTGAATTTTGAATTTTAAAGAGTCGAAATAGAAGATAAACTATGTTTCAAAATTTAATTGTCATTTTTTTTTTCGTGTTTTCTCCTCTTTTAAACCGTTCAATTAAGTGTGAATGTCATTAATTATTAATAATAACATAGAGTTAAAGGCAAATTGAGCAAATTGGCTATTTCTGGCAATTTATTTAAGTGTGTATCAAACTGGTAGCCCTTCGCATTAATCAGTACCCAAGAAGTAGCTCTTGGTTTCAAAAAGGTTGGTGACCCCTGGTCTACGACATCATCCGTTAGTGATGCAAGTTTGAAACAGAAAGTCCTCAAAGCTGCAAACACACTTACACACACTTACATACATTTACAGACATACAGGGGGGAAAAAAGAAGAAGAAAAAAGGTTTAAATGAGATTAAATACAATTCTGGCTTTTGGGCTCGGAATAATATGACAAAGCTGACAAATAACAATACCTAGATGAGGCAATTCCTGAAGGAATTGCGTGTGAATGCTCCAATGCTGAAGTTGAACTGAAATCCTGGAATTTTTTTTTTTTTAATTGTTGAAGGAGAGCACTCAATTCCTGAACAGGCTGAATATTTTGAAGGTGGAACAGTTTGAATCAGATGAAAAATGTGGGAATTGTGGAACTTTGAGGAATGTCCCATTGATTTCAATGGGAATTTCAGGAAAAAATTGTGAATTTCGGGAAAAGCGGGATTGTTTTGGAAAATTGTAAAAAAAAATGAATAAAAATGGAATGTTGTGAATGAGTTGAAATGGTTGGTGTTGAAATTTTTCAAATTGGTCGAGAAATGTTGAAGTAGTAACATGTTGAATTGAGAAATGGTATTACGGAACTCCTGAAATTTCGGGAAAACCGGGAATTTTTCCAGTTAAAAAAATTTTTTTTTTTTTTCCTAATTAAGTGGAATGTTTTGACGCTGGAACGGTTGAAGTGGGTTGAAAAATGTGGAAGGAGTAGTCGCCAGAAAAAAAATTGGAAATTGGGCTTTGGAAAAGCACTAATTCTTGAAAATCCTGGAAGTTTTTTTAACTTGGAAAAATGATAGTTTGAATTTCCAGAATGGTGGAATGTGTTAAAGGTAGAATGGTTGAAAAATTTGGAAATGATGCAAGTTTAAAAAATGGCCAATTTATTTTGAATAGGGAAAATGCAAAAAAAAAAAAAAAAAAAAAGGAATTATGGGAAATCTGGGAAAACATTTTTTTAGAATAGTTGAAGGAGAGCACACAATTCCTGAACAGGCTGAATATCTTTGAAGGTGGAACAGTTTGAATCAGATGAAACATTTGGGAAATTGTGAAACTTTGAAGAATGTTCCATTGATTTCAATGGGAATTTCCCAAAAATGTGTGTATTTCGAGAAAAGCGGGAATTTTTTTTTTTTTTAATGGTTAAAAACTTGAATGGTCTGAATGAGATGAAATAGTTGATGTTGAAATTTTTCAAATCGGTCGAGAAATGTTGAAGTAGTAACATGTTGAATTGAGAAATGGTATCACGGAATTCCTGGAATTTCGGGAAAACCGGGAATTTTTCCAGTTCAAAAAACAACTTCATTTTTTTTGTCCTGATTAAGAGGAATGTTTTGACGGTGGAACGGTTGACATGGGTTGAAAAATGTGGGTATGAGTAGTCGCCAGAAAAAAGCGTGGACATAGGGCTTTGGAAAACAGGGAATTCTGGAAAATCCTGGAATTTTTTTGAACTTGGAAAAATTATTGTTTGAATTTCCAGAATGGTGGAATGTGTTGAAAGTGGAATAGGTTGAAACATGTGGAAATGGTGGAAGTTTGAAAAATGGCCAATTGATTTTGAATGGGGAAAATGCCCCCCCCCCCAAAAATGGTGGACTGTGTTGAAGGTAGAATAATTTGAATAGGTTGAAAAATGTGGAAATGGTGGAAGTTTGAAAAATGGCCAATTCATTTCGAATGGGGAAAATGCAAAAAACAAAAAAAGCAATTATGGGGAATCCGGGAATTTTTTTTTTTTGAATTGTTGAAAGAGAACACAAAATTCCTGAACAGGCTGAATATTTTGAAGTTGGAACGGTTTGATTCAGATGAAAAATGTGGAAGTTGTCGAACTTTGAAGAATGTCCCATTGATTTCAATGGGTATTTCAGAAAAAATTGGGAACTTCGGGAAAAGCGGGATTTTTTTTTTAAATTGTAAAAAGAAAAATGAATGTTGTGAATGAGTTGAAATGTTTAGTGTTGGAATTTTTCAAATTTAGTAGAGAAATGTTGAAGTGGTAACATGTTAAATTGACAAATGGTATTATGGAATTCCTGAAATTTTCCTAATTAAGTGGAAATTTTTGACAGTAGAACGGTTGAAACGGGTTGAAAAATATGGAAGGAGTAGTCGCCAGAAAAAAGGGTGGAAATAGGGCTTTGGAAAAGCAGGAATTTTGGAAAATCTGGAAGTTTTTTTAACTTGGAAAAATGATATATTTGGAATATCCAGAATGGTGTGGAATGTGTTGAATGTGGAATGAAATTGAATAAGTTGAAAAATGTGGAAATGGTGAAAGTTAAAAAAAAGGGGAAAATACAATTTAAAAAAAAAAAAGGAATTATGTGTAATCAGGGATTTTTTTTTTGAATTGTTGAAGGAGAGCAATCAATTCCTGAACAGGCTGAATATTTTGAAGGTGGAACCGTTTGAATCAGATGAAAAATGTGGGATTGGGGAACTTTGAAGAATGTCCCATTGATTTCAATGGCAATTTCATTAAAAATTGGGAATTTCGGGAAAAGCTGGATTTTTTTTGAAAAAAAAAAAAGAGAAAAAAAAAAGAATGTTGTGAATGAGTTGAAATGGTTGGTGTTGGAATTTTTCAAATTTGGTCGAAAAATGTTGAAGTGGTAACATGTTAAATTGAGAAATGGTATTACGGAATTCCTGAAATTTGAGGAAAACCGGGAATTTTTCCAGTTAAAAAAAAAAACTTTAGTTTTTTGTTCTAATTAAGTGGAATGTTTTGACAGCGGAACAGTTGAAATGGGTTGAAAAATGTGGAAGGAGTAGTCGCCAGAAAAAAGGGTGGAAATAGAGCTTTGGAACTTGGAAAAAGGACACTTTGAATTTCCAGAATGGTTGACTGTGTTGAAGGTGGAATAGTTTGAATAGTTTGAAAATTGTGGAAATGGTGGAAGTTTGAAAAATGGTCAATTGATTTTGAATTGGGAAAATGGAATAAAAAAGAAGGAATTATGGGAAATCCGGGAATTTTTTTTAGAATTGTTGAAGTAGAGCACACAATTCCTGAATAGGCTGAATATTTTGAAGTTGGAACAGTTTGAATCAGATGAAAAATGTGGGAATTGTGGAACTTTGAAGAATGTCCCATTGATTTCAATGGGAATATCAGGAAAAAAATGGGAATTTCGGGAAAAGCGGGAGATTTTTTTTAAATTGTAAAGAAATTAAATGTTGTCAATGAGTTGAAATGGTTGCTGTTGGAATTTTTCAAATTGGTCGAGAAATGTTGAAGTAGTAGCATGTTGAATTGAAAAATGGTATCACGGAATTCCTGAAATTTCGGGAAAACTGGGAATTTTTCCACTTAAAAAAATCCTTTGTTTTTTGTCCTAATTAAGTGGAATGTTTTGACACTGGAACGGCTGAAGTGGGTTGAAAAATGTTGGAGGAGTAGTCGCCAGAAAAAAGGTTGGAAATAGGGCTTTGGAAAAGCAGGAATTCTGGAAAATCCTGGAATTTTTTGAACGTGGAAACATGACAGTTCAAATTTCCAGAATGGTGAAATGTGTTGAAGGTAGAATGGTTGAATATGTTGAAGGTGGAATGGTTTGAATCGGTTGAAAAATCTGGAAATGGTGAAAGTTTGAACAATGGCCAATTCATTTTGAAAGGGAAAAAAGTTCCCGGAAAGCCTGAAATTCTGAGAAATCTCGGAGTTTTGAGAATTTGTCAAGGGAAAGCCCGCTATTCCCCAATAAGCTGAACAATTTGAAGTTGGAACGGTTTGAATCGGGGGAAAAATGCGGAAGGTAGAGCGCGCCAAAATCCGGAGAAGAAGAAGAATAAGTAGAGAAACCATATGTCTGAATGCTTTGGAGCATTCACACAATAATGAAACATTATCCAGGACCAATATTCATTCCGTGTCTCTTTGTGGAGGAAAATCACTGGGAAAAAAAAACCCCTGCATCATTGATACACTCCACATATCATAAGTGTATTGAGCCCACACATCTGTTTGTTCATGTTCAATTTCACTCTCCAATTGGAAATGCATTATAGGTGTAATTGAAAATTAGTCGTACATATTTTTTTCTCTCCCTTTTTTCACAGGGTAATTTATCAGGCCGTATTGTTCCTGTATGACACCTTCAGGGCTTGTTTCTAACGAGGCGCCCTGGAGCACCAAGAGGCTTTCTGCCTTGCCGGGGGGCCCCTGTGGCGCTCTATGGGCTTTTGTCACTAATTGTGGCCTCCTCTCCAATGAATTGTGTGATTCGGCTAAAAGAGCTTTTTGGCTCAATGCGATGAAGCTGCCGGTGACGCTCTTACTATTATCAAAGATACTCTTGATCTTTTCAAAAGCAGGAAATGGATTTTTTTTCCCCCCCTCCCCAAGCCACTGTTCAATCACACAGGGTAAAAAAAAAAAAAAAAAGTAATTTGCAATGCGTCCATTAGTTCTTCATTAAAGCAAGATTAAATTGCACCTCGAATCACATCTGCCTTTGCTGGAGTAAAGGGTGACAGTTTTAGGGCCAAAACTAATTACTAGTGCCAATGAATGAAAGAGGAAAACAGGGCTGTTTTTACATGAGATAGTGTGGCCTGTCATTATATTCACACTAATTCCACTCAGCCGGCTCTCTTAATGAGACCACAGCGTCCTCACATCTCCCGCACTCTTTCTTTCTATCTGCGCTCGCTCCGAATGTATAATTCTGATAGCACTCGGAGTACGCATTAATTAATTTGTCCACATATAAGTGGCAAATCTGCCATGCTCTCGCATTATCATTTTTGAGGGAAAGTCCAGACGGACAGGACAGGGCAGAAAAGAAAAGGTGCAGAGGAGCCGTTCCCTCAAAAGAGCCGTTCAAAAGACTGTCTCCATCCGTTCGTCCATTTTCTACTGCTTGTCCCTTTCGGGGTCGCGAAAATTTTTCAAATCGGTCGAGAAATGTTGAAGTAGTAACATGTTGAATTAAGAAATGGTATTATTAAGAAATTCCTGGAATTTCGAGAAAACCGGGAATTTTTCCAGTTCAAAAAAACAACTTCTGATCAAGATGAATGTTTTGACGGTGGAACGGTTTAAATGAGTTGAAAAATGTGGAAGGAGTAGTCGCCAGAAAAAAGGGTGGAAATAGGGCTTTGGAAAAGCAGGAATTCTGGAAAATCCTGGAACTTTTTTGAACATTAAAAAAACATAATTTGAATTTCCACAATGGTGGAACGCGTTGAAGGTGGAATGGTTTGAACAGGTTGAAAAATGTGGAAATGGTGAAAGTTTGAAAAATGGCCAATTCATTTTGAATGGGGAACAATGTCCCGGAAAACCTGGGAATTTTTGGGAAAAGCGGGATTTTTTTTTAACAAAATGATTAGGAGCATGAATGAGCTGAATTGGTTGGCGTTGGAATTGTTTAAAGAAATGTTGACGTAATAACAGTTTTTCAATTAAAAAATTGTATTATGGAATTCCTGGAATTTCGGGAAAAAAGGGAATGTTTCTAGTTCCTGACTAAGAAAACATTTTTGACAGTGGAAAGGTTGAAATGGGATGAAAAAAGGAATAGGTTGGAAATAGTGTTAAAAAAAAACAGGAATTCCTGGAAATTTTTTGAACGTGGAAAAATTATAGTTTGAATTTCCAGGATGAGTTGAATGTGTGGAATGGTTTGAATCGGTTGAAAAATGTGGGAATTGTTGAACTTTGAAGAATGTCCCATTGATTTCAATGGGAATTTCAGAAAAAAATGGGAATTTCGGGAAAAGCGGGAATTTTTTTGAAAATGGTAAAAAAAAAAACTTGAATGGTCTGAATGAGTTGAAATGGTTGGTGTTGGAATTTTTGAAATCGGTCGCGAAATGTTGAGGTTGAGAAATGGTATTACGGATTTCCTGGAATTTTTTAGACTGGCCTTCCCAAAGTCCTGACTTTGGGAAGGCCATTCTAAAACCTTCATTCTCGCCTGATTTAGCCATTCCTTTACCACTTTTGTCGTGTGTTTGGGGTCATTGTCCTGTTGGAACACCCAACTGCGCCCAAGACCCAACCTCCAGGCTGATGATTTTAGGTTGTCCTGAAGAATTTTATTATGGAATTCCTGAAATTTCGGGAAAACCGGGAATTTTTCCAGTTCAAAAAAGAACTTCGTTTTTTTTCCGATCACGACGAATGTTTTGACTGTGGAACGATTGAAATTAGTTGAAAAATGTGGAAGGAGTAGTCGCCATAAAAAAGCGTGGAATCAGGGCTAGGGAAAATCAGGAATTCTGGAAAATCCTGGAACTTTTTTGAACATTAAAAAAAATATAATTTGAATTTCCACAATGGTGGAACGCGTTGAAGGTGGAATGGTTTGAACAGGTTGAAAAATGTGGAAATGGTGAAAGTTTGAAAAATAGCCAATTAATTTTGAATGGGGAACAATGTCCCGGAAAACCTGGGAATTTTTGGGAAAAGCGGGATTTTTTTTACAAAATGATTAGGAGCAAGAATGAGCTGAATTGGTTGGCGTTGGAATTGTTTAAAGAAATGTTGACGTACTAACAGTTTTTCAATTAAAAAATTGTATTATGGAATTCCTGGAATTTCGGGAAAAAAGGGAATGTTTCTAGTTCCTGACTAAGAAAACATTTTTGACAGTGGAACGGTTGAAATGGGATGAAAAAAGGAATAGGTTGGAAAAAGGGTTAAAAAAAAACAGGAATTCCTGGAAATTTTTTGAACGTGGAAAAATTATAGTTTGAATTTCCAGGATGAGTTGAATGTGTGGAATGGTTTGAATCGGTTGAAAAATGTGGGAATTGTTGAACTTTGAAGAATGTCCCATTGATTTCAATGAGAATTTCAGAAAAAAATGGGAATTTCGGGAAAAGCGGGGATTTTTTTGAAAATGGTAAAAAAAAACTTGAATGGTCTGAATGAGTTGAAATGGTTGGTGTTGAAATTTTTGAAATCGGTCGCGAAATGTTGAGGTTGAGAAATGGTATTACGGAATTCCTGGAATTTTTTAGAATGGCCTTCCCAAAGTCCTGACTTTGGGAAGGCCATTCTAAAACCTTCATTCTTGCCTGATTTAGCCATTCCTTTACCACTTTTGACGTGTGTTTGGGGTCATTGTCCTGTTGGAACACCCAACTGCGCCCAAGACCCAACCTCCAGGCTGATGATTTTAGGTTGTCCTGAAGAATTTTATTATGGAATTCCTGAAATTTTGGGAAAACCGGGAATTTTTCCAGTTAAAAAAACAGCTTCGTTTTTTTTCCGATCACGACGAATGTTTTGACGGTGGAACGATTGAAATGAGTTGAAAAATGTGGAAGGAGTAGTCGCCATAAAAAAGCGTGGAATCAGGGCTAGAGAAAATCAGGAATTCTGGAAAATCCTGGAACTTTTTTGAACATTAAAAAAAATATAATTTGATTTCCACAATGGTGGAACGCGTTGAAGGTGGAATGGTTTGAACAGGTTGAAAAATGTGGAAATGGTGAAAGTTTGAAAAATAGCCAATTAATTTTGAATGGGGAACAATGTCCCGGAAAACCTGGGAATTTTGGGAAAAGCTGGATTTTTTTTACAAAATGATTAGGAGCAAGAATGAGCTGAATTGGTTGGCGTTGGAATTGTTTAAAGAAATGTTGACGTACTAACGGTTTTTCAATTGAAAAATTTTATTATGGAATTCCTGGAATTTTGGGAAAAAAGGGAATGTTTCTAGTTCCTGACTAAGAAAACATTTTTGACAGTGGAACGGTTGAAATGGGATGAAAAAAGGAAAAGGAATAGTCAAAAGAAAAAGGTTGGAAATAGGGTTTAAAAAAAAAAAGGGAATTCCTGGAAATTTTTTGAACGTGGAAAAATTATAGTTCGAATTTCCAGGATGAGTTGAATGTGTGGAATGGTTTGAATCGGTTGAAAAATGTGGGAATTGTTGAACTTTGAAGAATGTCCCATTGATTTCAATGGTAATTTCAGAAAAAATTGGGAATTTCGGGAAAAGCTGGAATTTTTTATAAAATGATTAGGAGCATGAATGAGCTGAATTGGTTGGCGTTGGAATTGTTTAAAGAAATGTTGACGTAATAACAGTTTTTCAATTAAAAAATTGTATTATGGAATTCCTGGAATTTCGGGAAAACAGGGAATGTTTCTAGTTCCTGACTAAGAAAACATTTTTGACCGTGGAACGGTTGAAATGGGATGAAAAAAGGAAAAGGAATAGGTTGGAAATAGGGTTAAAAAAAAAAAAGGAATTCCTGGAAATTTTTTGAACGTGGCAAAATTATAGTTTGAATTTCCAGGATGAGTTGAATGTGTGGAATGGTTTGAATCGGTTGAAAAATGTGGGAATTGTTGAACTTTGAAGAATGTCCCATTGATTTCAATGGGAATTTCAGAAAAAATTGGGAATTTCGGTAAAAGCGGGAATTTTTTTGAAAATGGTAAAAAAAAAAACTTGAATGGTCTGAATGAGTTGAAATGGTTGGTGTTGAAATTTTTCAAATCGGTCGCGAAATGTTGAGGTAGTAACATGTTGAATTGAAAAATGGTATTATGGAATTCCTGGAATTTTTTAGAATGGCCTTCCCAAAGTCAGGACTTTGGGAAGGCCATTCTAAAACCTTAATTCTAGCCTGATTTAGCCATTCCTTTACCACTTTTGAGGTGTGTTTGGGGTCATTGTCCTGTTGGAACACCCAACGGCGCCCAAGACCCAACCTCCAGGCTGATGATTTTAGGTTGTGCTGAAGAATTTTATTATGGAATTCCTGGAATTTCGGGAAAACCGGGAAATTTTCCAGTTCAAAAAACAACTTCGTTTTTTTTCCGATCAAGACAAATGTTTTTACGGTGGAACGGTTGAAATGAGTTGAAAAATGTGGAAGGAGTAGTCGCTAGAAAAAAGAGCGTGGAATCAGAGCTTTGGAAAAGCAGGAATTCTGGAAAATCCTGGAATTTGTTTTTTAACTTGAAAAATTCATAATTTGAATTTCTAGAATGGTGGAATGTGTTGAAGGTGGAATGGTTTGAATAGGTTTTTGGTAGCCATCCACAAGCTTCTGATGGAATTTTTGACCACTCCTCTTGACAAAATTGGTGCAGTTCAGCTAAATGTGTTGGTTTTCTGACATGGACTTGTTTCTTCAGCATTGTCCACACATTTAAGTCAGGACTTTGGGAAGGCCATTCTAAAACCTTTATTCTAGCCTGATTTAGCCATTCCTTTACTACTTTTGACATGTGTTTGGGGTCATTGTCCTGTTGGAACACCCAACTGCGCCCAAGACCCAACCTCCGGGCTGATGATTTTAGCTTGTCCTGAAGAACTTGGTGGTAATCCTCCTTTGTCATTGTCCCATTTACTCTCTGTAAAGCACCAGTTCCATTGGCAGCAAAACAGGCTCAGAGCATAATACTACCACCACCATGCCTGACGGTAGGCTTGGTGTTCCTGGGATTAAAGGTGTCAGGTTCAAATTTGAGGAGAGACGCCTGGGCTGTACTCTTGCACAGTCTCCAGCATGCTCTGGCGAAAGATTGTACGCCACCTCTTTTTATTTGGACTTTCCCTGTTTACATAATAACAGCTGTTTCTAAAGGAATGGGGGGTATGTAAACTGCCCTTGTTTTCGGTCGCATTAACACAAAAGAAAAAGATGCCTTGGGCTTGGACTGGTCCTGGATCGAGCTTGGGCAGGTCTTGGATCAAAATAGATGACCCCTCCCGTCTCCTCCCTTTATACACAGCGGAATTTTCCAAGCCTTTGGCTTGGTGCAACAAAGACAGCTTTCGTCTGTTCACTGGGAACTCAGAAAACGGAAAGTTTTTTGATAATTTACATACAATTTTTCTGACAAAAGGCCTCACCTTTTCTCTTCCAAACATATTGCTGGGTATTGTGGCCGAACAGCTAGATTTTTGTTTCATCTGTGTCAGGTTCAAACACCGAACTATCTATTGAACGAGACAAGAAGCAAGGAATCAAGCAGAGACAGAGTTCAATGCGTAGATGACACAGCTGTGAGTGTTTGTCTGATCACCTGTCGCTCTGTTAAAAGGCAGCAGTCGGGAAGGAGAGGGGAGGTTGTTGGTGGATGGCAGAGGACGCAGAGAGAGAGAGAGCGAAACTGACGGAGAGACACAAAAGACGTTTGCTGAAAAGCAGCAGAGACTAAAGAGAAACCATTCGCGTGCTAAGGTGGGGGATGAGCGAGCACGAGCGTGCGAAGAAGTTGACATGGCTGAAATGGACAAAAAGGACAATTTATTGAAAAATAAAACACTGTTCAAAACCCTGAATGCAGCTGTCATGTCCTTAGTGGGTGGTCCAAAGAACCCGGAAGCAAGAGACTTCCACACTAACACTTAAACCAAAAGTAAACAAAAGGCGAGTGCCGCTAAGTGCCGCTAAGAAAAGGCATTGAAGCTTAGGGCTTGCTATGCAAAACAAAACAAAAACTGAACTGGCAGCAAAGTAAACAAAAACAGAATGCTGGACGACAGCAAAGACTTACTGTGGAGCAAAGACGGCGTCCACAATGTACATACGTACATGACTTGACAATCATTAATGTCCCCCACCAAGAAGGATAGTGTCCGCACAACTTAAATAGTCTAGATTGCGGAAAACAAAGCAGGTCCGGGTAATAGCGTTCAAGGAAGACATGAAACTACTACAGGAAAATACCAACAAATAAGGAAAAGCCACTGTTAGAATAATCGTTTCTAAATGATCACAAAGGCTTTGTATTACTTGAGTTCCTGGCAGGGGGACGGGAGCTGTCTTTGGGTCCTACCAGGAGGAAGGCTCGTAAAACTCCACTGTGACTTCAAAGCGGACAAATGGCAGGATCTGCCCAATTTCCAGACAAACTTTGTTTGAAGTATTTTACGAACTCTCTTTGAACTATTTTAGGGAACACTTTTTGAACTATTTTATGGAACTCTTTTTGAACTATTCTACGACCTCTCCTTTTGAACTGTTCGGTAACCAAAGGCAACGCTGTTTACGACCCACTTCCCTCTGGAAGCAGCTGTGGTCAGGTGGGGGGAGAAAGTCAAATAAAGGACGAGGAGGAGGAGGAGTGCAATCTTTTGGCAGAGCGTACAGTTTGTCCAGGCGTGTCTCCTCATTTGAGTCCAAATTTAATTCTGTCTCTGTTTAATTCTTTGCCTCTTGTCTTGTTTAAAGGCCTACTGAAATGAATTTTTAAAATTTAAACGGGGATAGCATATCCATTCTATGTGTCATACTTGATCATTTCGGGATATTGCCATATTTTTGCTGAAAGGAATTAGTAGAGAACATCGACGATAAAGTTTGCAACTTTTGGTCGCCGATAAAAAAAGCCTTGCCTGTACCGGAAGTAGCGTGACGACACCGGAGGAAGGACTCCTCACATTTCCCCATTGTTTACACCAGCAGCGAGAGCGATTCGGACCGAGAAAGCGACGATTACCCCATTAATTTGAGCCAGGATGAAAGATTTGTGGATGAGGAACGTGAGAGTGAAGGACTAGAGTGCAGTGCAGGACGCATCTTTTTTCGCTCTGACCGTAACTTAGGTACAAGCTGGCTCATTGGATTCCACACTCTCTCCTTTTTCTATTGTGGATCACAAATTTGTATTTTAAACCACCTCGGATACTATATCCTCTTGAAAATGAGAGTCGAGAACGCGAAATGGACATTCACAGTGACTTTTATCTCCACGACAATACATCGGTGAAGCACTTTAGCTACGGAGCTAACGTGATAGCATTGTGCTTAAATGCAGATAGAAAAAAGAAATAAACCCCTGACTGGAAGGATAGACAGAAAATCAACAATACTATTAAACCCTGGACATGTAAATACACGGTTAATGCTTTCCAGCCTGGCGAAGCTTAACAATGCTGTTGCTAACGACGCCATTGAAGCTAACTTAGCAACGGGACCTCACAGAGCTATGATAAAGACATTAGCGCTCCACCTACGCCAGCCAGCCCTCATCTGCTCATCAACACCCGTGCTCACCTGCGTTCCAGCGATCGACGGAAGGACGAAGGACTTCACCCGATCATCCGTGCGGTCGGCGGATAGCGTGGGATAGCGCGTCTGCTATCCAAGTCAAAGTCCTCCTGGTTGTGTTGCTGCAGCCAGCCGCTAATACACCGATCCCACCTACAGCTTTCTTCTTTGCAGTCTCCATTGTTCATTAAACAAATTGCAAAAGATTCACCAACACAGATGTCCAGAATACTGTGGAATTTTGAGATGAAAACAGAGCTTTTTTGTATTGGATTCAATGGTGTCCGAATACTTCTGTTTAACTAGTGACGTCGCGCGCGTACGTCATCATACATAGACGTTTTCAACCGGAAGTTTAGCAGCAAATTTTAAATTGCACTTTATAAGTTAAATTGGCATGTGTTACAATGTTAAGATTTCATCATTGATATATAAACTATCAGACTGTGTAGTCGGTAGTAGTGGCTTTCAGTAGGCCTTTAATAG